>NC_047588.1:25479878-25788436 GCF_011004845.1 Esox lucius | reverse complement strand
ACTCGTTAGTGTTACAAGGTCTCTGGTGTGAATGGGGAGCAGGTGTCTTAAATTTGTTGTTATAGCTCTCACACTCCCTCATACTGGTCACTGGAAGTTCAACATGGCACCTCATGGCAAAGAGCTCTCTGAGGATGTGAAAAAAATAATTGTTGCTCTACATAAAGATGGCCTAGGCTATAAGAAGATTGCCAAGACCCTGAAACTGAGCTGCAGCAAGGTGGCCAAGACCATATAGCGGTTTAACAGGACAGATTCCACTCAGAACAGGCCTCGCCATGGTCAACCAAAGAAGCTGAGTGCACGTGCTCAGCATCATATCCAGAGGTTGTCTTTGGGAAATAGACGTATGAGTGCTGCCTGCATTGCTGCAGAGGTTGAAGGGGTGGGGGGGTCAGCCTGTCAGTGCTCCGACCATATGCCGCACACTGCATCAAATTGGTCTGCATGTCTGTCGTCCCAGAAGGAAGCCTCTTCTGAAGATAATGCATAAGAAAGCCCGCAAACAGTTTGCTGAAAACAAGCAGACTAAGGACATGGATTACTGGAACCATGTCCTGTGGTCTGATGAGACCAAGATAAACTTTAGATGGTGTCAAGCGTGTGTGGCGGCAACCAGGTGAGCAGCACAAAGACAAGTGTGTCTTGCCTACAGTCAAGCATGGTGGTGGGAGTGTCATGGTCTGGGGCTGCATGAGTGCTGCCGGCACTGGGGAACCATGAATGCCAACATGTACTGTGACATACTGAAGCAGAGCATGATCCCCTCCCTTCGGAGACTGGGCCGCAGGGCTGTATTCCAACATGATAACGACCCCAAACACACCTCCAAGATGACCACTGCCTTGCTAAAGAAGCTGAGGGTAAAGGTGATGGACTGGCCAAGCATGTCTCCAGACCTAAACCCTATTGAGCATCTGTGGGGCATCCTCAAATGGAAGGTAGAGGAACACAAGTTCTCTAACATCCACCAGCTCTGTGATGTTGTCAAAGAGGACTCCAGTGGCAACCTGTGAAGCTCTGGTGAACTCCATGCCCAAGAGGGTTAAGGCAGTGCTGGAAAATAATGCTGGCCACACAAAATATTGACACTTTGGGCCCAATTTGGACATTTTTACTTATGGGTGTACTCACTTTTGTTGCCAGCGGTTTATACATTAATGGCTGTGTGTTGTGTTATTTTGAGGGGACAGCAAATTTACACTGTTATACAAGCTGTACACTCACTACATTGTAGCAAAGTGTCATTTCTTCAGTGTTGTCACATGAAATAATCAAACAGAAATGTTAGGGGTGTACTCACTTTTGTGAGATACTGTATAAATCTTATATATAAACTCTTACTCTATTTGTGTAGTTGGTATTGAACAAGGAAATTAACAGTGAATTAATGGTATGCCCAACTCTGTCCTAATTACAATAAAAATAAGTCTCTGAAAGCTTGTTGAGTTGTTCTGGTGTTTTCTAAACTGTTTTTACTGGAATAATACTACATTTTAGTTGCCCAGTATTCAACTAAGCATGTATGGACCTCCTCATCTGGTTTGGATATTGTAGATAGTATATGCAGTGAGAAAATCTTATTGGAGAGGATTAAGTCAAGCATGTACGATACATTATCATCCCAACGTGTTGATAGTGAGATTTGATCCCTTTCTGGCCAAAGGTCGGCAAAAACCCGTAGCTGGTCAACTAAATTGTACTACTAGCTAAGAGTGGACTAGGAATTAGGTCCCATGCCTAGCGAACAATAAAAGGAAGGCTCTCTATGCTCGTCACAACTGCATTTTGGGCATTTTTTTTGTTCTTAATTCATACAAAAATTACAATCAACTGGATGTATAACTTCGAACGTTGCTGCTAGAAAAGGAATACTTAACCTTCTGATCTGGGAAGATATTCAGCGAGAATTCACATATTTCTTTAAGAATCCAAACCAATCAACAGCCTCGAAATGCTTACACATGATCCTGTGACCGTTTTCTGATTGGTCATGTTTTATCACGTATAAACAATCCAGGAAACGCCGCTTCTTTTCCGGTGTCAACAATTAGAGATGAGTTATGCGATGGAATCTCGAAAACTATGCTAGCTTGTTTTGCTATCGTTGAGCTATACTTGGAAGTTTAAACAAAAACGTTTTACTATCATGGTTGATGTCTTCATAATCAAGTTTTAACTACGTTTGGTAGGTAACTTTCGTCAATAGATGCAAAGACACGTTTAGCTTGGAAACGTTAGCGTGTCTTGCTTACAGTTATCAGAGAACTTCGCTAGCTAGCTAGTCTTTCGGCAGATTTGCTAGTTTAGCTCGCTAGCTAGCTAGCTCCCAAAGACAACGAACAATTTAGCTACTACACCAGGTATGTTATGCTGTAAACCGGGATGCGCAACAACAATGTCAAAGTACAGCAACAAAATGCTTTAGGATAATTGTAATTAATCATGCTAATGAAACTCCTTATCAATCATACATCATAATTCGTGGAGTTTAATTGGCTAACAAATATTTTGTATTGTTGTGTTTAAATGCGAATTTTATTTACTACTTGTATAATACTAGAATAATGTCAAATTTCGCATGTATACACCTTTTGTTAGGTGCAAAGGCATGCATGTTTCAACATGGGCTAGTGCAAAGGTCTGTAGTTTATGGATTAGATTCAACTTTGTCATTGAACAAGTACAGTACAACGAATTTCTGTTAGCATCTTACCAGTTGTACAAATAGAAGAGGGCAGAAAAAGTATTAAGTATATTGCAAATAGAATTTGCGAGGTGCATGTGCAACTGAAAACATCCATTATCAGATTTTGCATAGCAGTGTTAGAGTAGTACAAAGGGAGTAGTGCAACAAGGTCCCTGAGAGGCGGGGTATGTTTAGTGATGGGTAACAGAGTTAAGCAGGGTTATAGTAGATTGAAAGAAACCTCCTGAGAATGCTGGTGTGGGAAGACCTGTACCAGTAGGAGGGCAAACAGTGTGTGGCATGGATGTGAAGGGACCCTGATGATCCCGCGGGCACTGCGCAAACACCTCTGGTGCTGGAGGTCTACGATGCCAGGATGCTGGGCACCAGTGATGTGCTGTGCGCTTGCAGGCCTTCCGATCGGCTAGGGCGCGACCGCTAAACCACACTGTGGCACAGTTAGTCAGAACGCTCTCGATTGTGCCGCAGTGAAAGTTCACAAGGATCTTGGAGGACATCCGGGCATTCTTCAGCCTTCTAAAAAAGTACAAGCGCTGCTGTGCCTTTTTGACCAAGACTGAGGTGTTGAGGGTCCAGTAGAGGTCCTCGGAGATGCGGACACCCAGGACTTTGAAGCTGGACACCCGCTCCACTTCAATGACGAGAACTAGGGCGTGACTGCAGCCTTTAGACTTCCTGTAATCCACAATGAGCTCCTTGGTTTTCTTTGCATTGAAGATCCTGTGACCGTTTTCTGATTGTTCATGTTTTTTTTGTGTGATCCTGCATCCTATCATAAGGTAGTCCTGATTGTTTTTATCATGCGTTGAAGGCCAGGTTGTTGTCAGCACGCCAGGCGCTTGACCTCCTCCCTATAGGCTGACTCATCATTGTCACTGATTTGGCCTGGTGTCTTCTGCGAACTTGACAATGGTGCTGGAACTGTGTACAGGAACGCAGTCGTGGGTGAAGAGGGAGTACAGGAGAGGGCTCAGCACACAGCCTTGTGAAACACCAGTGTCCCGGATCAGGGTGGAGGAGGGGAAGTTGTCTAACCTGGCAGACTAGGGTCTGTTGGTTAGGAAGTCCAGAGTCCAGTTGCAGAGAGAGGTGCTGATCCCCAGTTAATGGAGTTTGTTGACCAGCCTAGAGGGGATGACTATTGAATGCTGTGCTAAAGTCTATGAATAGCATTCTCACATAGGTGTTGGTTTTGTCCAGGTGGGTCAGGGCAGAGTGTAAAGCTGTGGGGTTGGCATCCTCCGTAGAACTGCTCGAACGGTAGGCAAACTGCTAGGGATCAAGTGTTGGGAGGAGGCAGGACTTTAGGTCGGCCAGATCTAGTCTTTTGAAGCATGATCGTGAGGGTGAGTGCGACTGGTTGAAAGTAATTCAGGCTAGTCGCAGTCGACTGCTTCGGCACTGTGGTTGTGGTTTTGAAGCACGTTTGGGCAACCGCCTGGGCCAGAGAGAAGTTGAAAATGTCTGTAAAGACCTCGGCCAGCACATGGTCTGAGCACACGCCTGGGGATGCCTTCAGGACCAGCCGCCTTGTGTGCATTCACCCTGCTCAGTGCAGAGGGTGCTGCCGTGGATAGTCTTGTCTGGGGGGAGTTCAGCTTTATTGGCTGGCTCTTTGTTGTCCCTGTTGAAGTGGGCATAGAACCTGCCACATGGGTTGGGTTTCGGAGTTGTTGTTTAAGTGATCCTCAATCTGCAGTTTGTGGTCGTTTTTAGCCATCTTGATGCCCCTTTTCACGTTGGCCCTGGATGAGCTGCGGGCCTCCACCTCGCCGGATCTGAAAGCCCCTTTGCGTGCCTTCTGCAGTTGTCGGGCCTCTCTGTTCATCCACGGCTTCTGGTTGCGGAAGGTCTTTATAAGTTTATGGGTGGTGACGTCGTTGGTGCAGATGTTGACGTAATCCAGAACGGAGGAAGCGTATGTTTCAATGTCCGTATGGGGGTCAAGTGTGGTTTGAGTGGCGAACAAACTCCAGTCTGTATGTAGATACTGGTGCTGTAGTAGTGAGTCTGACCCTTCTGGTCACAGTTTGACTGTCCTCGCTGATGGCTTCACACGTTTAACGAGGGGTAAATACTTCTGAGGTAGGAACAGCGAAAGATGGTCAAACTGTCCCAGGTGGGGGAGGGGAATGGCTTTGTAAGCTTTTGGAATGTTTGTGCCCATGGTCCTGTGTATTGTCTCCTCTGGTGGGGCAGGAGACATTTTTGAAATCCCCTGTAATCACAAAAACACCACCCGTGTGTTCAGTCTGCTGTTTGCTAATAGCAGCCTGCAGTTCTTCATTGCTAGTTTTAGGATTAGTATATAGACTGCCATAACGACAATAAATGTTAACTCCTGAGGCAAGTAAAAAGGCCTGCATCCTATCATCAAGTACTCCAGATTGGCCCCATTGTATTCACAGGCCCCATTGAAATTTTGAAGGGTTACTATTGATAAACTTTTAAAAGAACAACCTATTCAGCGTAGATATGAGTCAAGATGCTCAGTAGGCTATATTATAACAAAAACATTTGTATTATTTCTTTCTCTCCCTTCTAGTAATGACTGCTGTTTGTAACTTCATTCAGTAAAGTGTGTTTATTACCACTGACTTGCGTTTGTCCCACTTGGATATCTTAAAATGTGTGCACTAACTGTAAGTCACTCTGAATCTGAGCATCTGCCGAAAGACTACTATTAAAATCTTTGTTTGAATAGAATTGTTTTGGTCATAATCAGTCTTATCAAAAACAGAATTCTTTGAGACTTTTAACGAATCTGTCAAAATATAGTATATTTACACGTACCCTCAATTTAAGTAGAATGGTATATCTTGCTCATTGCCTTGTCAGAATGCAGAAGCACTACAGACATCTGTGGGAATTGAATGGGGACAGAAAAAGGTATACAGGATCATATGCATTTTGTTAAATGAGATGAATATAACTTTTTCTAATGAATCTTAAAGATCACTTAATGAAACTGGTTTTGTATCTAATACTGAGTATATGTCGGATTTTGTGTTAGTGTACTAGAATTTACAAATATAGATGAATGCATTTGCAATATGTGTTTACAAAAATATTGCCCATCTCTGGTTGCCACTAAAAGGCTTTCCTCTGTATGCTCACCCTCTGTTTTGAGATGGCAGAACATCCATGTAATGTTGTTCGTAAGGATAAGGCTTTGAAAGGAAGGTATGTGAGTGTTCTTTTGGGTGTGTTAATTAACAGAATAGAGCCCTGACTTTTGTCAGATAATACAGAATTGTGTTTTACCTATGTTAGATTGGTAATCCGGTCTTATTTTTCTTTTTTATGAAAAGGTGTTGTCTTATTGAGACAGTCTGGTCTACAAGATGAAGAACAAACCTGTGAAAAAGCAACTCAACAAAATCAAGAGGACTAAACACCAGGATTCCATTAAAACAGAGTGTGAAGCACACTGCTATGATGTTGACTGCAAAAGGGAAGAACCAGACATTAGCCAAGCTGGCTCTCCTAACTCTAAAGGGGTCATTTCTGATTCCATTCAAATCAAAGAGGAACCAAAAGACTTTGAAGTACAGGTTCATCACTTGGATTCCAAAGTACCCCACAAGGTTTCTGGAACCATGAATACCCTGGATGAAACCGATTCTGTTTGTGTTAGCCAAGGAACAGCGGAGATAAAAATGGAGAATGATTCAGAGGTCCACGAGGTCGTGGTTAAAAGAGAAACTCAAGTCTGTTTAGTGAAAGAGGAAAATATGAATGAAGAAAACCTGGATGAGGACACAGATGGTGCCATCGAAGGCTGGAGGGATTCAGAAAGCAACAGAGGTATGCATACATAGTCAACCGCCTAAAATCATAGAATCTTAAAGTTTCTCACAATATTTTATAGTGATTGACTAAGCTTTTTGCGGGTACTCTGTGTTGAAAAGCTGTGTGTATACAGTGCTGTGCATAAGTATTTGCCCCCTGTCTGATTTTCTGTGTTGCACATTTTTCCTACTGAATTTAGTGAGGTGTGTGTGGGAGAGAAATGACAGAACTGTTTGTTTGGTGTGCTAAGTAGTCTTACATGGCAATGAAAGTGATTATTAGCATCACATTTCAATATTATGGTAAGCAATTTGGAATGGTTTGTGCCTGCCTTGCTGAATATTAATCTGACACACAGGTTCCCAAGCCACATCATGCCACAGTCAAAATACATTTTGGAAAACTTAAATAAAACGGATGAATGTCGCTCTTGAAAGCGTGACACAGCCATTTCTTAGATTATCTGGCTCCACCAAAACACAGTCAGAGCCATGCTGTCCGAATGGAAAGCTTGGAAAAGTAGTGAATATTCTGAGGATGGCATTTCTGCCATCTGCTCTCCAAGAGAAAGTGTAAAATCATCCATGAGGTCACAAAGAACTCTAGAACAACATCCAGGGATGCCACTCACCTATAAGGTCAGTGTTCATGACCCCACCATCAGAAATAAACTAGGCAAAAGTTAAATGATGGCAAAGTAACAAGGCATAAACCACTGTTCAGTAAGAATAACAGAAACGGTGATCTTAATTCTGCCAAAAAAACACCTGCATAATCTTCAGGAACTATTTTTAATGGGTATGTTAGTCAAAAGTGGACATTTATGGGCTACAGTGTTTGGTGATAACCAAACTGCATTCCACATTGAGAACCTCATACCAACGGTCATGCATTGTGGTTATTTGGAGATGCATTGCAAAATATCATCATTAAACCATGACTTTAGCCCCAGGACCTGGAGTACTGGTCATCATTGAAGGAACCAGGAATTCTTTGTGTCAGAATTCTACAGGTGAATGACAGTCCACCTGTCGGTAAGCTGATGCTAATGCTCAGCTGGTTCATGGAGCAAGAGATGCATCTTAAACGGATAGGCAAGTCTACTTTAGAGTTGTCAAAGAACAAGAAACGTGAAGTTCTAGAATAGCTAAACCCCATTTGAGGTGTTTTGGCAGAACCTGAGATGTGCAGATAAAGCTTTAAAACCCACAAATGTTACTGAGTTAAAGGACTTCTGTGTTGAGTGCACCAAAGTTCCTCCATGGCACTGAGAGAGATCTATCTCTAACCACAGTAAGGGATTGTTTTCAATCACTGCTGCAAAAGGTGGTGTATCCTGTTGTTGAACCTAAGGGGTCGATTCATTTTCCCACATGGCGGCATTGAGTAGTGCATGACTCTCTAATAAATGTCAAACGTTTTTTTCATTGTTTTTTCTAGTGTTAGGTTTTGGTTGAAGATCTGAAAAACAGAAATACAATAAAGCAGACTGGGGAAAATACTTATCCTGCCACTTTAAGACTACTATTGTTTTACTATTGAAATGTTTCCTGTTGTTGTTTTCATGTAACTATTTCCTGTTTGTTAAACACAGTCTTTCTGTCTACCTCAGTCTCTCCTCAGTTCTTTCCTTGTCCACACTGCACCATCTCCTTCACTGACCATTCTTTCCTGGAGAAGCACATCAAGTGGAACCACCAAAAAGAGTACCTGGCAATGTTAAGAAACAGTTTTTCAAAAAGCAGTGGGACAGAGGGTGTCCCAAAACACAGCTGCGTCCACTGTAGCCTCAAGTTCCAGACACCACGGCTGTTGAGCATCCACACCCGCCAGATCCACCCTTCAGCCCCTCCCCGGAAACCTGCCCCTCCACGAAAACCTGCCCGTCTCCGCAGGGTTTCTGGGAAAGTTTTCACCTGCCCACAATGTGCTCGAAGATTTGGGTACCTCGGTAGTCTGCAAAACCATTGTGAGCTTTCACACAAAATGTCTGTTGTTCGCACTAATGGACACCTGAGTTGTGGAGATTGTGGGAAAAGCTTTAAGAATTGCTGGGGACTGGGACCTCATCGTTGTCATGAACCAGAAGGTTCTACGACGGAGGACACTAAGCCTGTGGTCTGTCTTGAAGTCGGCTGCCATTGCTCCGAGTGTGGCAAGATCCTCTGTAGTCCTCAGAGCCTGAACATTCACATGCGCATCCACACTGGAGAGAAGCCTTATGTATGCAAAGAGTGTGGCAAGAGATTTGCTGAGGGTGGTAGTTTACGCAAACACCTGCTGATCCACTCCGGGGTTAGGGCATTCAAGTGCCAGGAATGTGGGAAGGATTTTGCCCACATGAAAGTTCTTAGGGGTCACATGACCACGCACTCTGGCAAGAAGCCTTACTCTTGCTCCCACTGTGACAGACAGTTTGGATACAAGTCTAGTCTGACCATCCACCTACGCTCTCACACAGGAGAGAAACCCTTTCACTGCACAGTGTGTGGTAAGGACTTCTCTATCAAGAGAAACCTGAGGCTTCACCTAAAGATCCACAACAATGAGAAAGGCCATCAGTGTGGGGAGTGTGGCCTGAAGGTGATAGACATTGGCGCGTTGAAGACACACATGCGCTCACACACTGGTGAGAGGCCTTACCACTGCACTGTGTGCAGCAAGAAGTTCATTCGACTTGAACACCTGAAGAACCACCAACGCACTCACACAGGTGAGAGACCGTTTGTCTGTTTGGAGTGTAACAAAAGCTTTGCACAGTCAGGAGATCTCACAAAACACATACGCACCCACACTGGGGAGAAGCCATATGAATGTTCTGTCTGCCACGGCTGCTACACCTCTTCAGGGGATCTAGGCAAACACATGAGAATCCACAATGACTCCCGGCCTTTTCCCTGCCAGCAGTGTGACAAGAGCTTCCGCTTAGCCGGCCACCTGAAGACTCACATAAGGACACACACTGGGGAGAGACCATACTCTTGCCCCCGCTGCCTACGCACCTTTGCTCGAACCCACCACCTCTCCGGTCACCTGGCTCAGTGTCACTGATTATTTGATTTGCATTTATGTAGCAGCTTTCTTAAACTCAGTGCTTTACTGTATTATGGGGGTAGCTCACTCTTGACTACTTCCAATATGTAGCGCTTAGCTGAGAGACGCTTGGAAACCATATTTTCACCTGAACACAAGCTAGGGGAAGGTAGCTGATGTTACAGTTGGCAAGATGTTGGTGTATATTCAAAGGAAGATTAACAATTGGCCAAAAGGCCGTTCTCTCTGTGGCCTGGTAACCGATAGTGATTGATTGATCAAGGAAAGAGTCAATACGTTAGTAGGCGACTAGAAGTTTCCTTCCCTCCTTGCTAGCCATCGTTCTTCGGGGACAGACATGTATTCTACTGAACTTTTTTAGATATTTAACCCCTCCTTTTTGAATCAGTTAAAATATGAGAAAATCCTGCATGCATCTATGAAATGTATTGCAGAACTAGATAAATTTTGGGGGGGATTTCTCCCCTAATGATTGAGTGGGTTTGGTCTGTCATTTCAAACAAGCACATTGCTATCCTTGTTCCTTTTCCTTGACAGTCATTGTTTAAAAGAGGCATGGAAAAGACTGAAGTTAGATCAATTGAGAAAATGCCTACAGTACTCGTTCCAGACACAGTATAGATGTAGATTGAGTTTATGTTGGACAGAGGTTTTAATTTGCCTGCAGTTTCAAAATTGCTTTATTTTAAAGGGATAGGTAACTACAACATATTAATGACCATGATTTCCCGCTCACCATCGCTGTTGATGATACCCCAATTAGTTAAACCATCTAGTGGATTTAATTGCACTAAAGGGTTCAGTGTAATTTCAACCAAGACTGTCATGCAAATGATGAGGCTGATTTGAGTAAACTGATGCTGATGTTTTGTACTCTGAGATCATGACACTGTTTCATGGGATATATGATTGCCAAATTTTTTTTTAATGAAATTGAACTGATTGGGTGTCTGCAGTATACAGCACGAGACCAATACTTAAAGTATAGCCTATGATGGTTATTGTATGAGTTACTTTGACTAATACTGTTATCTTGGTGCGTGGTATAACTTAGTCTATATTGGTAGTGTTATGTGTGTAATAACTTATGAGCTTCAACGTTGTATATATTCTAAATTATTAGACAACTGTTATAATAAGGATGTCAATTACTTTATCTACAATGCAATTACACTGACTGACAACTATGTGTAAAAGGCAATTAACTAATGCAATAAATTATTTACAAAAAAAATGTTGTTGGAGTTCTGTTTTGGAGGGTACCGTTTGTCAAATGTAGCCCAATAGATGCTAGGCTTGTATATTATCTGTATGTATAAATTTTTTTGAAAGGGTAATCCAGCCTATGATCTATATTGTAAAAAAGTGTAATTGTCATTGTTTTATTTTGTTGGTAAGGAACATGAGAAATGTTGCTATCTGTTCATTTAACTGAGGGCAACTACAAAAGCCAAATTCTGTCTGGACAGTCTTGGTGGCTAGGTTTGTTTGCACCTCTGTAGCGAATTCAAATGTCGTCACCATAATACCAAAGTCAATATCAGCAAAGTAGTGTACTTCATGCAAGTTTACACCTATGAGTAAAAATATTAGCATGTTTAACTTGTTAGAGATTGTTTTCTAGGTTACAGCTGCGTGCAGATTCCTGCAGAGAGCATATTTGTGAGTGAGAAGGAAAGTATCTTTACACTGTGGTGAACTGTGACCTTAGGAAATTGTGTGTGTACACACTTTTTTTCTCCTGTTCAAAAGTTTGCGGCCCCTTAGGCATGTCTTTGTTTTTTAAATAAAATGATGAAATTTATCAGAACTACAGTGTAGACGTTGTTAATGTTGTGAATGAGTATTGTAGCTGGAAACAGCTGATTTTTTTAATGGAATATCTACGTTGATGTACAGAGGTCCATTATCAGCAACCATCACTCCTGGGTTCCAGTGGCATGTTGTTTGCTAATCCATGTTAATAATCTTTAAGGGCTTACTGATCATTACAAAACCCTATGGCAATTAAGTTAACACAGCTGAAAAATGTTGTGCTGATTAAAGAAGCAATAAAACTGGCCTTTAGACAAGTTCAGTATCTATTTCTGTTCTGAAGAGAAATGGAGGCTATTCAATAGAGTTCAATCAACCAAATGTATTCATAAAGCTCTTTTTTTTGTTGCTTTTTTTGCTCAAGGAGCAAGTGGTTAGGAAAAACTCACTAAAAGGGGACAAAGTTTTGGAACCAGGCTCGGGGGGGTGACCAGTCCTCTTATGGCTTATTATTCCATGGGAGAAATTGCCAAGAAACTGAAGATCTCGTACAAAGCTGTGTACTACTCCTTTCACAGAACCCACAAAACACCAGTCTCAACGTCAACAGTGAAGATGCGATTCTGGGCTGCTGGCCTTCTAGGCAGAGTGTCAAAGATAAAGCCATATCTCAGACTGGCTATGCTTTAATTGCCTTGCAGACCTTTGGCATTGACAAATGCGAAGGTTGAGGGACACAATTATTATTTTAATAAAGCAATTATTTCTTCCCTTGTCGATGACTATATTTCCTATTCAAACTCATTTCATGAAAGAAAGGTCAAAGTGACTCCAAACTGTTGAACAGTAGTGTACATGTAACCCTTTGACATGACAGATGAAAGTGTTTTTGACAAGTATGTCCATACCATTTATTGGCTGGTTTGAGATCCAGTGTGCAGGTAACGGTTTTAAAAACATAATCAGGTGTAATGTGTTATACTGCATCTTCAGCACTAGAAATATAGCTATGATTCCTTGCTACACGATTTCTGGATTTCACATGACTAGTTAAATTATGGTGACTTTATTTTACTAACTTGAAGTGAGTTTTTAATTGACCTTTATTTATACAGAAAAATCAACTTGAGGCCAAGCTCTCTTTCACAGCCAACCCCTGTCTTATAACAATCAAAACATACAATATGGAAATCAGATAAATATATGCTGCACCAAAAAATTAAGGGAACAAGGAAATCACGTATTGGGCCTCGATTAACGAAACATTAAGGATAAAAATCTTTACTGTACATTGTGTAATTTGTTGCAAACATAATGACAACAGTCAATGGGAACCACAACCACCAACCGATTGAGGGCGGGATTCAAACTCACACCGAAAATCTAAGTAAACAATTGAAATCACAGGCTGTTCCAACTTATGTGAATTTCTTCATGGCAACTCATAATGTGACACAGTAGTGTGTGTGGCCCCCACGTGCCTGTATGCATTCCTGACAATGTCTGGGCATGCTTCTGATTAGATGGTAGATGGTGTCCTGGGGGATCTCCCAGACCTGGATCAGGGCATCAGTCAGCTCCTGGACAATCTGTAGCGCTACTTGTCGGCATCGGATGCACAGATATATAACATCCCAGAGGCTCTCAATTGGATCCAGGGCCAGTCAATGGTATCAATGCCTTTGTCATCCAGCTGTCAGGGAACCGTTGGTTAGCGAGTGTCTGAGCGACCCTCCAAGGATATGCCTCCCCAGACCATCATTTACCTGCCGCCAAACCGGAGGTCATTTTGTAGGGCTCCTGGCAGTGCTCCTCCTGTTCCTCCTTGCACAAAGGAGCAGATACCTGTCCTGCTGCTGGGTTGATGCCCTTCTATGGCCATGTCCAGCACTTCTCGTGTAACAGCCCGTCTTCTGGTATCTCCTCCATGCTCTTGGGACTGTACTGGTAGACACAGCATACCTTGTGCCATCCCTAGATGACCTGTGTAATCTGAATGGCCTGCAGGTACCGCCTCATGCTACCAGTAGTGACAAGGACACCAGCAAAACACAAAACTAGAGAAGAATCAGTGAGGGAGGATAAGGAGAGAGCAATTGTCTTTGGCCACCACCAGCAAAACCATTCCCTTTTTGGGGGTGTCTTGCTGTTGTCTGTCCAGTGCACCTGTTGTCACTTTATTTGCACCAAAACAGGTGACATTGATTCACAATTGGTTATGCTTCCTAACTGAACAGATTGATATCCCTGAAGTTGAATTGACTTGGGGCCGGTTTCTAAGACACAGATTACGTCTAGTCTATGACAAAAAAAAAACAAGCTCAATGGAGTTTTCTATTGAACTTCATTTTTTACTCCTAGACTAGGCTTAATCCAGGTCTGAGAAACCGGCCCTTTGTGTTATACTGTGATGACATTTAAAATGTATTTTCAGTAGTTTAGCTTCTTGGTTTGTGTTTCAGGGAGTAGATTCCTCACAGATTCCTCCCAAAAAAGATTTTTTTTCTTCTTCAAATGAATAAGAATGAGAATCTAAAATAGTTATTGCATATGGATTAAGATTAAGCCTATGGACACAGATTAAGTTTCATTTAGGGGTAAACATTCAAGGTCAGTGGAGAGCTTAGTCTATGTCTATGAAATTGGCCTTCAGTAATTTAAAACTGAGGATGGATCCACCAAATTGTGATACATTTTATTACCTAAATGGCAGTGTGAAAGGAAAAATACAAAAATACAGAATAAAAAATATTCCAAAAGATACCAAATTTCCCAAAAGGCACTGACTCAAAATCAGATGCGGACTACTTATGCTATCCATTGCATATACTGTATTCGTTCAGTAGTATATGTTGGCCATAGAGTGGCTTTAAAACCAGTGGTTAGCTATAGAGATCTTTAGTACAACTGAACTGATTCCACTTCTTCTAGAATGTGATTCACAATGAAGTACAGTACAGAGATGGCAGTGCAGTGCTTCAATACAGTGCCCCCTATTGGGCTTCTCATGTGTGTATAAATCATTTTGAGCATCTGATATACAGGCTGAATATGTTTTCTAATTTCTCATAAAATGATTCTCAATATTTATTACATCAAGATATGAGCCATGTATTCATTAAATCACTTGTATTGGTAGCATTTTTGTCAAATCACTTCTCTCAACTTAGAATACACCAAATAGTTATGTCCTTGTTAGTACAGCATACTAGCAAGTTATCAGCTGTGAACCTCGCACATTTCCAGCCTGGGTATGCATCACTTGGACAAGGGCCCCAAACAAGACTGTCTGGGTCAATTCAGAGGCAACTGCTCTATTATTTTTATGTCTGTGATTACGAGGACAGAGTCGTAACTATGACTTGGGCCCAGATAACAAAGATGTATTTAGAGCTAAATAATATTGAGTGTACCTTTGTTTAAAGCTGGAATCAATACTTTTTAAACCGTGTCCATTTTTCATTTAGCCGTCATGTCTGTGCAGAGGAGGGGCTGGGAGATGAATGGGCTGGATCCTCTAATTCCCCCTGTTGCAGTTATCATAATTGTTGAACAACCATGGTTTTTAAAGATTGGGCGTCCAGGCCACACAAAGAAAGTTAATAGATTTAGAAAATTTAGATGGATTGTGCAGCAGACGTATTTGGAATGTTCCAGGAAGATGGACAAATATGACCAGGGGTTGAGGTGTGTGTGTGGGGTGGGGGGTGTAAAACAATACACAGTCAGGGCAGCAGCACAGAATGCATCCTGCCTCACAGATAAAGGTGTTGGTGTGTAGATGTGTTGAGTGAGTGTCTTTGTTCTGGTTAGTACGGTAATGGCCGGATGTGTCATAGTTTGAAGCCCAGATCGGTCTTAATGCAGAAGTGTTCACCCGTGAATTGTCACTGAAAGGCTCTAACTGACAAGCAGTTCCTCTCTCGGGACAGCAGGGGGAAACCGCTGGCTGTCTGTGGATGCTTCAGGGAATATAGAAGGAAGTCTCACAACCTATGAGTAGTGGCAGGCAGGAGGAAGAGCTTGGGATCTCTTAAAAGGCTCAGGCTGTAGACGGCAATTTACAGACTTAGTACATTGTTCCACATAAGCACAAATTGTCACAATCAGGTTGTCTCGATGCAGTTGTCTTTCAATCGCTCACGTTGTCTTATATTTGCTTTGTTGAACAGTATTACAGACCTATTTTCCTTGGCTGCCATACATGGTAGGAAATACACCCATTTTATTTTGCACTGTGTATTTATTTATATGGCTTTTAGAACCTGTCGAGCGATACAACACAGACAAAGCTGATGTATGTCCTATTTTGAAACCCGTTTATGTATCTGATTACAAACATGTTTCTCTTGCAACCTATGCCCTGTTTTATATAATATTTACATAATTAAGACATTTTCCTCTCTGGCTTTTATACTCAACCTTTTTTTTATTTGTTTCAACTTGCAACAAATTTAACAGTCTGTACTGAGGTTCACAGGCCTTAATCTATGGATTTCACATTACTCTGAGTACATGGGTATGGACAATTTCTGGGCTGTTATTTAAGCTTGTGAAACATCGTTTGTTGATATTTATGTTCAAGGTATTTCACATCCATTCTCTTTCCCAAGCCTCGGATGAATGTCATCACGGCTGGGGAGTTAGGTGAGACAACCTTTAAGTTAGTTCAACTAGTAATTTAACAATTTTCTGCAGTAACTATATTCAAATCTTAAATTTAAAGTAACTTGTAACTTCCTGGGTAGTGGTGTAGCTGACTACTGGAACTATATAGTATCATTATTTTGTTGCAAACATTTTATATCTGTGAAATAATTCATATTTTGTTTAATTAAACTTAATTGCACAAGTCTGCAACTTGTCTGCCATTTCAGATTTTCATATGATAATTGTTCACACAATAGTTATGTCCAAAATAAGTGTTATTAGTGAACTCGTTTTTAGTTATAGTGGTTCTTAACATCTTTCAGTGTGTAATTAGCATTGCAGCTCTGTAAACTATATTTTCAAAGCTTTCCTGACACTGTGAATGGTTGTGATGTAATTATATTTCATCAGTACAGTATGGATGGTACCATAGCTGATTCTACAACAAATCATAAAAAAATCGAAACGACACCTATTTATTTAGCCTTCCCCATCTCAAAGCCAAACGGCAATAGCATTTTCAGTCCGTCCCCCTGACAGACAGTTGGTAGTCTTTTAGGTTGCTGTCTGAAAATTGAATTACCCCATATTGGATCCTATAAAATTCCAGTGGGGGGAATTTTCTTTCTGTGATGTAATTTGAGCTATCCAATTTTTCTTGTATTTACTGTCTATATTTTTGTCAATTTGGTAGAGGAACACATTGTACGCATTGGTGCTTTGGTGTCACCGGTGTCGTCGCGGTACGGTAGTTTTGGTGCTCGTCAGCCCTGGAGGTCAGTGTGTGGGAAGAGGAGGTGGCTCTACGGGGGCTTGGGGCCGCTGTCGGCCCATCCCTTTGGGCTCCACCAGGCCCAAATCCACTCCCTCTCATTCATGAAGGGGTCAAAACACGGGTCAAAACATACAGTTTGACTCTGGAGAGACATGCTGGTGTGTGGGCGTAGATTAAACTGGGTATTTTTGGGGGGCTCTGGTAAAGGCGGCAGCTGGTAACGGCTCTCTCGTCTCACTCTCTCAGAAGTTCATGGATGCCTTAAACCATTGGTTTAAAAGAAAAAATACACATACACATTTATATATATATATATATATATAAAGAGGAAAATGAATAACTACATTTTTGGGTGAAGAGTGCTGCGATAAGACTGGTGAAGGCAACTAACTGGGGTTGGTATTTTTCCCAGATAGATATTGTAGCCATCCTTTCTATGTGGACCATGTTTAAAGTTCTAAGTATGTTGGATTGCTCCATTGGTGCAATGCATAGGGTGTTTGCCTTTCACACTGGGGACAGGGGTTCACATCAGGCCTGCTCAATAAATAAAAGGTATTTTCCCTAATAGTGTCATCACCTTAGTGGTGCTGTCAACTGCTTTTTTTCCCCTACTGTTCTCCACTAACTACAAGCAAGTATGAATAGAGACTGTTTCCTGATGATCAGATCTAGAAAACCTCAGTGTCCTGGTTATGTTGTCATCATGACATGTGTATGTAGGAAAAGGAACTGCTAACCACTTTGACTCTGGGCTTGTCCATCTGTACTATCCAGCGAGCATCTGCCATGGCGGCTGGTGTTGTGGCTCTCTGACCGCCACCTCCCTCCTCCTCCATCCCACTGTAACCTTTTGCTCCTTCTGTCTGTTTAGCGGAGGGATAGAGATGTGGAGGGCGAGAAAGACTGACAGTGTGCGCTCCCCTGCTCAGTAAATATGAACTGCACCCAGCAGACAGTCTCATTCATCACAGAGGGAAGGAGAGGGAGATGGGAGGGAGGAGGGTAAAGTAGTGGGGAGGAAGGGAGGGAGGGAGCGAACTAGTGAGCGGGAACTGGGTGAAGTGACCACAGTGTTTATTCAAAGGAGAAAGGGGGAAGAGAGAGGGGCTGTGCGAGAAAGCAGATAGAGGCCGGGTGGAATGATTGGGGGAGGATGATAACAGAACAGAGACAGGGAGAGAAGTTAAGATGATTGCAAGATATTGGGGGAAGCTTAAGAAATATAGCAAGACTGATGAAAAGTAGACAGATACCAGAATCTAATCAGTTAGCAGGGAATGGACCTGTTTCTATCTTGTTTGAGCTGGTACAGCGTGATTTCTGACAATGTGTAGATTATAATACTACACAATTAATGAAATTGAAAGGATTCTATTAAGTCCTTTTTACACAAGCAGTCTTCAGAAAATGCTTATTTAGATAACCAGCATTAAAACAAGCAAGAAATTTGATTTTTCCACCATAGTTTCCAGGAAGAGTTAATGTCAAAAACTCAGGAAGAAACCTAGAGATTAGCCAGTCCCTGGGGAGTGCCAAGTCCTCTCGTGGCTGTGCCAGGTGGAGATTATAAGAGTACATGGTCTTTTAAGACAAAATAGATCGTTAAGATAATCCAACATTCAGATGACTGGCAGGTCAAATACTTACTGCTCCAGAGAAAATTGGATTCAGTTGGATTGTCATAGGCTCTTAACAAGTAGAGACGGAAATTACAATGCATCCAGGTGGTCTGTAGCGCGACAGCAGGAGTTGGCAGACAGAATTTACATCAGCAACGAGGCAGGTGGATGTTGGACAGGGACAGATAGGAGTCATCAGTCCGTGTAGTCCTGAGGCGTGGTCCTGGGGCCTGTGAGTGAGTGAAATTAGATGGAGCATACCTAAGGTCCAACAGCACACCATAAAATAACAGGGGTATTTACAGCACGCACGACAGACTGACTCTAGTCCCTGTGCACATAGGTCATAGATATCTGCAAACAGGGTCAACCAGGTAGGAAGTCGTCCCATCCATTTGGCCGAGCATAGCCACGGACCACCAAAGGGACATCAACAGTCCCCCAACCGCTATGACACAGAGCTGAGAATAGCCCACAGAGTTTGTCCTCTATGCAAGCCTTAGAGGGTGCAAAACTGGACAGAGAGATCTTGTCAGTAACTCAACCCATTCAGGTTGAGTATGGTGAAAGTCTGACGTGACTTGATGTACCCTCTTAGAGATGGCATGGGAGAGCATGAGTAAGCCAGTGACTCAGCCCCCTTAATAGGGTCAGTGGCAGAATATCCCAGTGAAGAGGAAAGCATTCCAGACAGAAACAGAAAGAGTGGTACCTAAATCCAGTGCCTTGACATTCACCTTCACACTCCTCGGTCAGACAACACTCAATCTTAGGCTCTATTCAGTAAATACTTAAAGATTGAGACTGAGTCTGTGTCTCATAGATTAGCAGATACAGTATCTCACAAAAGTGAGTACACCCCTCACATTTCTGTCAATATTTGATTATATCTTTTCATGTGACAACACTGAAGAAATGACACTTTGCTACAATGTAAAGTAGTGAGTGTACAGCTTGTATAACAGTGCAAATTTGCAGTCCCCTCAAAATAACACAACACACAACCATTAAAGTCTAAACCGATGGCAACAAAAGTGAGTACACTCCAAATTGGGCCCAAAGAGTCAATATTTTGTGTGGCCACCATCATTTTCCAGCACTGCTGGAACCCTCTTGGGGATGGAGTTCACCAGAGCTTCACAGGTTGCCACTGGAGTCCTCTTTCACTCCTCCATGACGACATCACGGAGCTGGTGGATGTTAGAGACCTTGTGCTCCTCCACCTTCCGTTTGAGGATGCCCCACAGATGCTCATTAGGATTTAGGTCTGGAGACCATCAGTCCATCACCTGTATCCTCAGCTTCTTTAGCAAGGCAGTGGTCGTCTTGGAGGTGTGTTTGGGGTCGTTATCATGTTGGAATACTGCCCTGCGGCCCAGTCTCCGAAGGGAGGGGATCATGCTCTGCTTCAGTATGTCACAGTACATGTTGGCATTCATGGTTCCCTCAATGAACTGTAGCTCCCCAGTGCCAGCAGCACTCATGCAGCCCCAGACCATGACACTCCCACTGTAGCTCCCCAGTAATGCGCAGACACACAATGTTTAGTGAAAAACAGGGTGATCTTTATTCCATCGGAGACCACTAATCCTGTGAAACTGCCAACAAAACAACACTTATCACAAATGCTTGCCGTAACCACATTGCAACAATAGCTTATTACATTAACAAAGCAAGCTAGCAGGGTAAGTTAACTAAAACGTGTACTTTCTCAACATTCTCAACGTACCTTGTTGGCAGCTTGTTACAAAGGAGCTAAACACGTCTCATACCAACTTATCTTCACACAAATACATTGTAGTAACTTAACTTAAAATATGAATACACTTTCTTACGGAATGCGCTTAACACGTTACATTGCCGCTCTTTTCATCCATGTATATCTCAAAACTGCCCCACTCTGGCAGTGCACGTGCAAATTAGTTCCACCCCAAGCTATTTAGAACATTATGTAGAGACATAACATTTATACACATAAACTATATAATAACTGTACTGAAATTACACACCACATAAATGAAATCTAATGCATGTTAATGAACTGACGGCGGTTACACCCACCAACATGCTTGACTGTAGGCAAGACACACTTGTCTTTGTACTGCTCACCTGGTTGCCGCCACACACGCTTGACACCATCTGAAGTTTATCTTGGTCTCATCAGACCACAGGACATGGTTCCAGTAATCCATGTCCTTAGTCTGCTTGTCTTCAGCAAACTGTTTGCAGGCTTTCTTATGTATCATCTTCAGAAGAGGCTTCCTTCTGGGATGACAGCCATGCAGACCAATTAGATGCAGTGTGCAGCGTTTGGTCTGAGCACTGACAGGCTGACCCCCCACCCCTTCAACCTCTGCAGCAATGCTGGCAGCACTCATACATCTATTTCCCAAAGACAACCTCTGGATATGACGCTGAGCACGTGCACTCAGCTTCTTTGGTTGACCATGGCGAGACATGTTCTGTGTGGAACCTGTCCTGTTAAATTGCTGTATGGTCTTGGCCACAGTGCTGCAGCTCAGTTTCATGGTCTTGGCAATCTTCTCGTAGCCTTTATTTAGAGCAACAATTCTTTTTTATTTGCCATGAGGTGCCATGTTGAACTTCCTGTGACCAGTATGAGGGAGTGTAAGAGCGATGACACCAAATTTAAGACACCTGCTCCCCATTCACACCTGAGACCTTGTAACACTAACGAGTCACATGACACTGGGGAGGGAAAATGGCTAATTGGGCCCAATTTGGAAATGTTCACTAAGGTGTGTACTCACTTTTGTTGCCAGTGGTTTAGACATTAATGGCTGTGTGTTGAGTTATTTTGAGGGGACAGCAAATGTACACTGTTATACCAGCTGTACACTCACTACTTTACAAAGTGACATTTCTTCAGTGTTGTCACATGAAAAGATATAATCAAATATTTACAAAAATGTGAGGGTTGTACTCACTTTTGTGAGATACTGTAATTCCCCAAACATGAAGCTATATGCGAGAAAACCCTGCCTCCAGTTGCTTTTTTAGACGTTTTGTTACAAACAGAGGGGACTACATTTTGATTACATTAACCTTTGTCAAAGTAGAAAAATTCTGTTGTTCAGAAGGAGTGCCGGGTGATCTGAATTATTGAACATGCACACTTCACTTCACTTTTTCTATCAGAAACATGCTAGAATGCAAGAATTATGCAGCAATATTTCTTTTTGTTTAGCTCTGCCCACCTCATTTCCTATTTTCTGCCTACTTGACTTTCCAAGACTCGTGGTTTACAGTACCATGAAAAAGTATGTGCCCCCTTCTTGATTTCCACTATTATTGCAAATTTTTCACACTGAATGATGTCAGATCTTCAGAAAATGTAATATACTGTAAGACAAAAATAAACACAAAAATGTATTGGTGAAATAACAATCGTACTTATTTAAGGAAAACAGTTATCCAACTCGTATGTGAGCGCCTGGTTGCCGGGCTTTTTCTCACGGGGTCCGGCCGGGCTCAGCCCGAAGGAGCAACGTGGGGCCGCCTTCCCGTGGGCTCACCTGCAGGAGGGACCATAAGGGGTCAGTGCCTGGAGGATCGGGCGGCAGTCGAAGGCGGGGGAGATAGTCGGGATCACCTCTACGCACGGCTTGGGCTCTGGAACCACACTCCTTGAGAGAGGATGGACTCTTCACCATTCTGGAGTTGGCCATGGTGAGAGGCAGCGGGCTGGTGTGGGTTTGCTTATAGCCCCCCAGCTCTGCTGCCATGTGTTAGAGTTTACCCCGGTGAACGAGAGGGTCGTTTCCCTGCGCCTACGGGTCGGGGATAGGTATGTCACTGTTGTTTGTGCCTATGGGCTGAACGTCAGTGCAGAGTACCCAACCTTCTTGGAGTCTCTGGGAGGGGTGCTGGAAAGTGCTCCGACTGGGGACTCCATCGTTCTACTGGGGGACTTCAACGCCCACGTGGGCAACGACAGTGACACCTGGAGGGCTGTGATTGGGAGGAGTACTTCAAGGATCTCCTCAATCCCGCCGTGGGAGGAACGGCCCCCCTGATCTGAATCCGAGCGGTGTTCAGTTATTGGACTTCTGTGCTAGTCACAGTTTGTCCATAACGAACACCATGTTCAAGCATAAGGGTGTCCATCAGTGCACGTGGCACCAGGACACCCTAGGCCGTAGGTTGATAGGTCGTTTCATCTGACCTGCGGCCGTATGTCTTGGACACTCGGGTAAAGAGAGGGGCAGAGCTGTAAACTGATCACTGCCTGGTGGTGAGTTGGATCCGATGGCGGGGGAGGAAGCTGGACAGACTCGGCAGACCCAAGCGTTCTGTAAGGGTCTGCTGGGAACGTCTGGCCGAGTATCCTGTCAGAGAGATCTTTAACTCCCACCTCCGGCAGAGCTTCGACTGGATCCCGAGGGAGGCTGGAGATATTGAGTTCGAGTGGACCAGGTTCTCCACCTCCATTGTCCAAGCGGCCACTTGGAGCTGTGGCCATAAGGTCTCCGGTGCCTGTCGAGGCGGCAATCCCCGAACCCGGTGGTGGACACCAGAAGTAAGGGATGCCGTCAAGCTGAAGAAGGAGTCTTATCAGGCCTGGTTGGCATGTGGGACTCCTGAGGCTGCTGACGGGTACCGGCAGGCCAATCGGACTGCAGCCCGGGTGGTTGTGGAGGCAAAAACTTGGGCCTGGGAGGAGTTCGGTGAGGCCATAGAGAAGGACTATCGGTTGGCCTCGAAGAGATTCTGGCAAAACGTCCGGCGCCTCAGGAGAGGGAAACAGTGCCCTACCAACGCTGTTTACAGTGGAGGTGGGCAGCTGTTGACCTCAACTGGGGATGTCGTCGGGCCGTGGAAGGAGTACTTCAAGGATCTCCTCAATCCCGCCGTCACGTCTTCCATTGAGGAAGCAGAGGCTGAGGGCTCAGAGGTGGACTCGTCCATCACACGGGCTGAAGTCACTGAGGTAGTCAAGAAACTCCTCGATGGCAAGGCATACCTCATGTCTCTGGATGTTGTGGGGCTGTCTTGGTTGACACGCCTCTGCAGCATCGCGTGGCGGTCGGGGACAGTGCCTCTGGGATGGCAGACCGGGGTGGTGGTCCCTCTTTTTAAGAAGGGGGACCGGAGGGTGTGTTCCAACTACAGGGGGATCACACTTCTCAGCCTCCCCGGGAAAGTCTATGCCAGGGTACTGGAGAGGAGAATACAGCCGATAGTAGAGCCTCGGATTCAGGAGGAACAGTGTGGTTTTCGTCCGGGCCGTGGAACACTGGACCAGCTCTATACCCTCTACAGGGTGATGGAGGGTTCATGGGAGTTTGCCCAACCAATCCACATGTGTTGTGGATTTGGAGAAGGCATTCGACTGTGTCCCTCGCGGCATCCTGTGGAGGGTGCTTTGGGAGTATGGGGTCCTGGGTCCTTTGCTAAGGGCTGTCAGGTCCCTGTACAACCGAAGCTGGAGCTTGGTTCGCATTGCCGGCAGTAAGTCAGACATGTTCCCAGTGCATGTTGGACTCCGGCAGGGCTGCCCTTGTAATTCTGTTCGTAATTTTTATGGACAGAATTTCTAGGCGCAGCCAGGGGCCGGAGGGTGTCAGGTTAGGGGACCACACGATTTTGTCTCTGTTCTTTGCGGATGATGTTGTCGTGTTGGCCCCTTCAAACCAGGACCTTCAGCATGCACTGGGATCTTTGCAGCCGAGTGTGAAGCGGTTGGGATGAAAATCAGTACCTACAAATCCGAGGCCATGGTCCTCAGTCGGAAAAGGGTGGCTTGCCCACTTCAGGTTGGTGGAGAGTTCTTGCCTCAAGTGGAGGAGTTTAAGTATCTAGGGGTCTTGTTCACGAGTGAGGGAAGGATGGAACGGGAGATTGACAGACGGATCGGTGCAGATTCTGCAGTAATGTGGTCGATGTATCGGTCTGTCGTGGTGAAGAAAGAGCTGAGCCGCAAGGCAAAGCTCTCGATTTACCGGTCAATCTACGTTCCTACTCTCACCTATGGTCATGAGCTTTGGGTCATGACCGAAAGGACAAGATCCTGGATACAGGCAGCCGAAATGAGCTTTCTCCGCAGGGTGGCTGGGCGATCCCTTAGAGATAGGGTGAGAAGCTCGGTCACCCAGGAGGAGCTCAGAGTAGAGCCGCTGCTCCTCCACATCGAGAGGGGTCAGCTGAGGTGGCTTGGGCATCTGTTCCGGATGCCTCCTGAACACCTTCCCGGGAAGATGTTCTGGGCCCGTCCTACCGGGAGGAGACACCGGGGAAGACCTAGGACACGATGGAGGGAGTATGTCTCCCGGCTGGCAAGGGAATGCCTTGGTGTCCCCCCGGAAGAGCTAGAGGAAGTGTCTAGGGAGAGGGAAGTCTGGGCATCTCTGCTTAGACTGCTGCCCCTTCAACCCGGCCCCGGATAAGCGGAAGAAGATGATGAGATGATGATGAAGTTATCCAACAACAACTGGACCTCTGTGAAAAAGTGATTGCTCCCCTAAACCAACTAACTTTAGCAGCAGCAACTGCAACCAAACACTTCCTATAATTGGAGATCAGTCTTTCACATGCCTGTGGAGGAATCTTGGCCCAGTCTTCTTTGTAGAACTGTAATAATTCAGTGACATTGGAAGGTTTTTGTTTTTGCCGTTTCAAAGTCCTGACTTAGCATCTCAGTGGCTCAGGACTAGACCACACCAAATTCTTAATTTTGTTTCTTTTCAAATAATCTGAGGTGGACTTACTCTTGTGTTTAGGATCATTGTCCTGCTGATGGCAGACATAACGGGACCTCTGTCTTCCAAAAAGCTATTTTGACACGTCTGTCCAGAAAATACTATCCCAAACGGCTTTGTTTGCAACCAATGTGCTTTTTTGTAAATGTGAGACAAGCATTAGAGTTTATCACCTTGCAATATTCTCCCATGAATTCAATTTTTGACCAGTCTTTTTGTTATTGTCGATTCATGATCACTAATCTTAGCTGAGGCTTGAGTGGCCTGCAGTATCTTAGATATTGCCCTGGGTGTTTTTGTGACTTCCTGGGTGAGTCCATTTGGAAATGATGGCTCTCTGTATCCAAACTGATACATCTCAACAACTTTTTTTCTCATCTCTTCTGGAATTCCTTTCAATTATGGCATGGTGTGCTGCTTGTTGAGTCCTTGTAGCCTACTTCACATTGATGGTAAAGTTCTATATAAGTAATGTTTTGATTGAACTGGAATGACAGTAATCAAGTCAGGATGTGTCTGATCTAACTGAATCCAATGATCAATTAAATTGGGTTAATGGGTTGATTGAGTAACTTAGGGGACAATTAGTTTTTCACACAGGCCAGTTGGTGTTGGATAACTTTTCCTTAAAAAAATACAATTATCATTTAAACACTGAATCTTGCATTTACTTTAGTTCTCTTCATCATCTTACATTTGGTTTCTGACCAATCAGATGGTTTGGTTGATTTCCAACCAGGGATTCTGTTGACTCTCGACTCCTTACAAAGAAGAAACGTCCATGTTGTGTGTCATAGTGATTGGCCGATGCACAGTCTGGGTAGCCAAGCAGGTTTTCATTGATATTGAGGCCTTTTCTACTGAACTAAATCAGTAGCCCAACATTGCCAAGAAAACCAGACTTGATACTGTATGTTATTTGGTCTACACCTCCTATACCTTCACTACAAAAACCATCTCTTCTCCTCTGACTTTGCATTGCCTCCATTTAATGCACCTTCCTTCCTGGTTCTTGCTGACCCAAAACCCCTGCGCTTCTTCTATCTCTCCTTTCTCGACACAGAAAGACAGGAGAGAGGGAAGATGATGTGTGACAGATGCCATATTTCGACTTTCTGTCAGTAAGATTAATATTGACACAGTGTGTTTCTTACCAGAGGGTTGTTGACTGTGTTGTGTTTTGATTTCATTATTCTGTGCTCAGGCAGTTTTTCTTAAGAATCAGACAATAACAGATGTGGAGACTGAAATAGAGAGAGACACAGATATCGGGGGTTGAGTTGAGTGCACTGGTCATATTAGTAGAGACATCGGTCATCAGTCCTCCTATCTGGACATGTCTTAACCCCTTGGGGTAGCCTAAGCAGAGGGCTTATCAATTGGTCTAGCTTCAAAAATAACAATAAGTATCTATCTGACTGCTAGTCAACAAGATGTGTAGGCCTGCATAGGTCATCCAAGTATGACCCCATAGGCTATTGCAAGTGAAATTGGCCGTCAGTGTCAATGGTTCTGTCCATTTTTCTAAATAACTTCCCCCTCTGAACTCAGGAGAGGGATTTAAGCTAATCATGTATTTCAGTGTGAACAGTTGAGAAGGAAGTATCAAATCAATATCAACAACAGACAATGCGATAGGAAGGAATGGTTGAGAGACAGGAGAGAGACAGAGAAGGCCAAGGAAACATGTGAAACCAAAGATGAACTTTTACAAATAAACAAATAAAAGACAAAGCTGGGAAGAGATAGTGGGAACAAGAGGCTGACGGGGGAAACGGTCGTCGCTGGAGACTTTTATTGACTTTTTCCCCTCTCCAAAAACACGTGACTGGAGCCCACGCGGCGGCTAACAGATAAATTCACAGAGAGGGAGAGAGGAGGACTGAGGGAGAGAGAGAAATGAGAAAATAAATTACTCTGGAAAGATATGACGATAGGCTACACGCGGCTTTAAATCTAAAAGGGAATTCGCGACACACTCGACCAATTTGTCACTGCGCTTTTTACCTTTTTGCCTTTCTTTTTGGTACTTTCCCCCCTATTATTCGTCCGTCTCTCCAAATACCCCGATGCCCCTAATTTGCCCCACATTTCCCATGTATCCAATTGTTTTACACCCCATCCTGTTATCCATCCATTCTCTTTAAAATTGTGTTTTTGCTTTTGTCTTTAGGTTGTAGCCTATTTACCATAAACATATTGCTATTCTTTTTTACTGGGTTTTTCCAGTTGTGTTTTGTATTATGCTAATGTATTATTATTAATATGCTACCTACCTTTACCTCCATAATTAACTGAGGCTACTGTCAATGTGGGACCAAAGAGCCTAGGTTATTTAACCCATAGTAGCTATCCAACATGAGTGTCTTTATATGTGTCCTTATATAATTTATGACAAATCCATAAATCTATCAACATAACCTACTTGTCTTTCAATAGATCTACCTTCAACTGTAACTACACCCGAGGATCTGTGCCCACTCTCCCTCCTCCCCAAACATCAAAATCAAAGAGAGAGGGGGGAAATGAGATGCATCGAAAAAAAGAGTGAGGAGAACCAACAGTAAAGGATGGTTGGAAAATGGGTGGAAGAATGAAATGGAAAAGAGAAAAGAAAGAAAACGCAGAGTTAAAGTATAGGCTACCCCCTATTTTATTTAATTTAGACGCCAGGCGAAAATCGATCCTGCCATTCGATACGCAATCCGAATCAAGGCGAATTAAGCGGGCGGAAATTAACTCTGAAAATATTTTTGATGGAGTGGCTTGTAGTCTCTCGGCCAAATGGACTGCAAAGTGGAACAAATGACAGGGGCCTAGTGGTGGAGACAGCGCCGCTCCATCTTCCATTAGGCCGTAATGGGATAGGTCCAGCCCCCTAGCTCGACTCGGCTGCATTAATCAAAACAGCCGCTATATGAAGATTTATGGTTCTCCCCGCGTCGCCGCTTCACTCCAGCGCCGCCGAAGCCGGAGCCAGTTTTCGCCGTGCGTGTGTGTTTGAAGGAAGGAAGGAGGGGGGATCTCTCTCTCTTTCTCTCAATATATTGCGTACACAAACAGAGTCGCGTGTCTCTCTCTCTCGCTCTGCGTACACGCGCCTTTATTCCGGCGACTGTGTAATCGCATCTTGTCATTTTTGTCTCGGCCAAGGCTACATGCATGTCAAAGACCCTGTAACTTCGATTGGTGCATCGTCTCATGAAGAGACGTGTATGTAATATATACTCAATGAAATAAACGGTCACAGAATCGGATGCTTTGGTCATGGTTTTCTATTAATCGTTTTTTCCCCGTTTGCAGTCCAAATGCAGCTCTTTTTCCCAATCACAAACTTTTCATAAACAAATACATAATTACTTTAAATTATTGATCACCCTACAGGCAGTAATGAGGATCTTTCTAGGTAGTTGATCTGGGGCCCAGAAAGAGGGCCGATGCTGTGCTGAAGCAGAAGAACAGGGGAAGACACTGACTGACTAGCAGTACTTACTGGGAACCAGCTAAGAAACTTCACCTGACTTTTGATTAGATGGGACTGATCAGCCCAACTACTGAGTGCCTGTACTGGTTTGTGTCCTTCCACAGGCTTCACAATGGGCTCCTCCCACCATTGTCCATTTTTTCCCATTTCTCTCTCTTACTTTCACACACACACACACACACACACACACACGTTGGCTTCTCTCCTCATCACCTAACTTTTCACAGCTCTTTCATACGCCCACTACTACCTCTTTACCTTCTGTCTCTCCTCTGTTTTCTTTTCTCTTTGGTACCTATTATTTCTGTCTGTCTTCTCTCTTTCCCTTCTCTATACCTCCCTATCTTATTCCACTTCAGTGTATTCCCTTCGAGCCCCATTCCCACGCCCCTAACTCTCCCATGCGGATAATCAAACCAACATGGAGACATCTTTATATCCATCTATCTATTTCTCCTTTCCTTTTGCCCTCCTGCTTTTCCCCATTTCCCTTCTTCTCTTTTCTGCTGGTGCATAGAGGGGAAGCTCGCTGCCAGTTTCAGTCTGCCGAAGGGTTTATTTAAATTAGAAACGCTTCAATCTCCTCATCCTCCTCTTTCTCATTCCATTTCTCTTTCTCTTTCTCCACTCCCCCCACCCCCCTCCTCTCTCCCACCTTCCTGTTGAAGCCTCCAGAGTCCTGTCAACACTGGGCAACTTTGTAGATGGAGGAGAAGGGACAGACGGGGAGGAAGGAAGAGAGGAAATGGAGGCGGTGAAGTAGAGGTGGAGGAGAGGGAGTTACAGAGGGGTCATGGGAGACCTGTTAGTCAGTGTTCTTTAGTTCCTCCATCCTCTCATGGCTCATTCCGCTCTGATTAGGCCCCTTAAACGTCCCTCCACCTGACTCTGGTCCTAACTACCTTTCTGGCTCCAGACATCCTATACTTGTTCCCTTTCTCACATTTTTCTTTTTTTTTAATCTGTCTATTCTCTCGTCCTATTTTAATTCTTCTGTCTTTTGGCTTCCAATTTGTCTCCCCTGTTCCACAAGATTCTGTTCTCTGTCCTGTCTATCTCTTTAATTCCTGTACCCGCTCTCTTCCTCTCTGGTGTATCTGTCCATCATTTGTCTCTGGTGAGTGAGATGCATGGCACGGGTCAGTCAAGGCACCTAATCATCCCTGTAAATAATGAACCTGCCTTTAAAACCCTCCCATCCCTCCCTCTCTCTTCTCCCATGCCGCCCCCCCCAACCCCCTCACCCTCCTCTGCCCGTTAATGCCCAGTTATTTCAGCGGGCCTCCGCACCATTGCCGAAGCGGCCGCGAAGGAAACGATGTGTGGAGAACACAGAGGCACTCCCTAATGGCTGACTGACATCAGACAAGCTCATAGATCCTAGGATTATTAATACCACTGTTAACTGTCCCAGTCGAGACCACCATCATCAACACAGACAAGAGACTTAATACACACTCATATCATTTCTCATTCTAAACACGCTGCTCTTTGGCCTGTCATTTACAGTAGGCTCCCGGGAGATGGCATCCATTTCATTTGACTCATTTAAACAATGCCCCTAGCTCACGCGCGTATAGACCAGAATCACATGGTTATTGGCTTCTGAAGTAGCCACTTTTTATTTCTTTTCTGCACTTCAATTTCCTTATGAGTTGTTTGTACCAATTATTAGTTATTTTATATGGATGATCATTCTGCAAGGTTGTGACAAGCGCTGTTCCATATCACTTCCAGGTATAGGGAAATGCTCTCATTGAATGGGTTCTTCGTTAACAACCTGTCAAACTGTTCTCAGCTTAATCTTATATCTTTATCTTATTCCTGATTTGACTCTAGTTACCTATGAGGATAATGTTGATGGGGTTATCATTCTTCGGTTTGCTCTTCCAGGTCACACGTAGGTAATGGGCAGGAAAATGTGGCCTTTAAAGTGGCAAGGGCCCATCTAAGATGGTAAGATTGAAAGGCAGCAAGGAATGAATGACCTGTCTGTTTAACCAGCCAGGCTCAGAGAGATGGCAGAGGAGTTGGTTGTCTCTGGGGAGCCGGGTCTGGGGAAATCACACTCACACTTCAATCAAAGCCAATAGAACTAAGCTTAGCGACTAAGCTAAAGCAGATTCATTTTCCATCCATTATCATGGTGTTTGTAAACTGTAAAAAGAATCACACGTTTTATGATTGAATATGTGAAACTAGAGCGAATCTAAAATGACTAACAGACTGTGCTTACTAGGCTTTTACATAAGGGCCCTACATTTGAGCCATTTAATAGACAGTCCCACCCAGAGCAACATACAGAAGAAATTAAAGTTAACTGTTTTGCTCTAAGACAGAATGACAGATTTTTTGCCCTGCTGGGTCGGGGATTCCATCTAGCAACCTTTTGGTTACTGGTCAGATGTTCTAACTACTTATCTTTCTGCCACCTCCAGAACAACTGAGAGTGTATACTTTATACTCCCTATGTTTGAACAATGTGGGCTATATCTAATTGGTTTGGAAGTCTCATCGAACTCTTAGGTGGTGTAAATGATTTACAGTTCTAAAACCAAATTGTTTATACTGTATGACTGATGATTGCTGTCCTTTGTCACGTGGTGCTGGAGTTGGGAAACGCTGAACTCAGCTGTCCATGGTTCTGAAATGTTAAAATTAAGTATTCTGCGCCACAGACCTCAGGAGATGCCTGGCCAACAGTAGTGTTGCTAATGCCAGTTCATTGATCCTTCAGCTGATTACACTAATTAGACGCCCTTTATGCACTAGCATTGCATTAGTACATGCCTTAGTTTATTCACCATTAACTTTTAGGTCTATTGTCACGCATTCACACAGTTAGATTTCCCCTCTGTGACTGGGATATAGGTTACCTTCACCAGATGACTCAGACCTTGACATCTGTGACCTTTGACTCATTCCATTGACCCTGGAAACAGCGGGTATGGCAATTGTATTTAAAATTGTCAATGCATCTCGTTTGATTATCATTACAGAGCCAATGAATGGGAGATCTGGGACCTTACTATATCACAGATTAAAGGTGCTCAAAGGTGTTTTATTCTGGCACAGTGACTTACCTCAGATGTTTCTAAGTATTTGTTTGGCTCTGGGAGAAAGAGAGAGCTTTGTTGGCTTGTCATTTCATTTACTTTTTGTAAAGAAGGTAGTCCTTTTTTACTTTATGTAAAGAAGGCATTAGGACTGCATCCTCATTATTCCAGTCTAAGAAATGAAAACGATTGTAAGGGCATCAAATAATTAAATAATATTGCAAAATAATTATATTTTGTCTCAAGCTGCCTTATTTTGATGGATGTCTGTTTATGATTCGTTCCGCCAAGAAATTCCTACAACATTTCTTTCCTGATAATATGTCAATTTATCAGCCGAGATTTTTATGTTAATTTCTAACCCTCCCCCTAAAATAAAGCATCTTACTCCCAAACGATCTCGAACTAATTAAGCAAGCGTTAATTAAACATTCGAGAGAGTATAAACGCGTAGAATTGTTATGGAAACGTTGAAGTTAATCAAGCTTTCAAATTATTGATAACATCCTTTGAACAGTGATCGATCGGGAAGACATTAAGTGGTGAAATAAAGAAGGCATTGTAATTTGTGTGTATCCCTCTGTCTCTCCATGTAACTCTTTAACAGTTAAACTGCTTAAGGCTTGTATTCAATCAATATCGTATCGTTTCTTATAACATATTTACATACAATGTCGAAATGTCATAACAAACATAAATCCCCTTCAGCCTAGATTTTCTTTTCTAAGAAGCAACGGCTGTGAGGTCGTTGTTAGTTAAGCTATATAAGCTAAGTGTATAAGTAAAACATTCAACTGATGACCGCATACTAATGCTTCCTCTCTCTGCATGCGTTTTCCTATAGAAAACAGAAGGTTTTCACATGTTTGCATGTGTTGTCCCCTGTCTGTCTGTTTACGCCTGTGTCATTGCCTTTGTGGCATGTACTTACAAGTCGCTTCATCAATCCGCTAGGCGCTTGCGATAGGAGCAATTCACCCATAAAGTGGGCCTTTCGCCCATAAATAATATTCAAGTCGTTCTATTGTTAAGTGAAAAGTTGACTGGTGTTTGATTTTTTTCTTATTTTTTTTTCTTCTTCTTTTCCGTGGCGACCTCGGGTTAGGACTCATACATCACGGGATGACAGCTATAGAAAGGCCCTAAATTAGCAACTAAATCGAATATTGATCAGCTATGTGCGGCCCTGCGAGTCGCGGCTCCTTGCCGTTTTTTCCAGGGAGAGAGAAGGGGGAGGAAAGAGAACGAGAGATAGGGGGGGAAGGGTAGGGGGTGAGAGGTGCCGCTGTGTGGGTCTCTCTCTCTCTCCCTCTTCTCTCTGTTGGAGTTTGAGTGCTTGTGACTGTGTCTTGTGTTGTAGGCCGAAATTGCTTTGCAATAACAGCCTGCATGTGAACCCGTCTTTGTCTTTATCCGGTTTTGTTTTATCATTAGTGAATATCATTTTCTGTAGGCCTCGTCTTCCTTCAAGTAAAACAAACTGGCCATAAGCCTCCGTATACTCTCTCTATACTCGTAATTCTTTGTGGTAGGGGTGTTGTTAAATTGGCGTGCCGTTTTTAATGATACAATGACGACAAACGTAGACTCACATTAAAATCATTGTTGGCTGCTCAGACACCATACCCTCTCATCACATCTATCTGCTGAGAAAGAAATACATCTATCCATCATCCACTTCATTAATCAACCATAGCCTATAGCCCTATACAATTTTGTTTTTTAATTTTGTTAATTTTGTTTTTTAGCCCATGCCAATATGAAGTTTAAGTAAACTAAGCCAAATCATTACCCATATGTCTATTGCTTCCACACCACAACCCCCGACATTTGGATGGTTTGGAAGACGGCGGCGCGCACCGGACTCGCAGCGGGTACACGTTTGATGGAACGATCAAGGGCTTTCTCCCGGGAAGCGTTGTGTGTCCGGGGCGGCGATGAACAAAACCCAAGGCCGGGGAGTGGGTGGTCAAGGTTACACCGGGTCATTGAGATTAGTCCATGCGATGTCTTTAACAAAGGGCGGTATAGCGTGTGGGCTGCTGAGTCCAGATCAAACTATCGAGTGTTGGACAACCGAAGCGTCAAACAGGGATGAGTTTAGGATTACAATTAGCTAATTGGAAATTAGGCTGGAAGTCAATTAAATGCGGTTGTTCAAATATTAGGATATGAGGGTTTATTTCATATTTTGAAGACTGCTTTGGACTCAATAATGTTTAGGCCTACATTATCTTTTAGTCATATGTTGTCCCACACCTTCCCTATTTCCAAATAGTCCAACGCTGAACTGCTAGAAAATGTTCTCCAGTAGTCGTAGACACGGATCAGTTAGGCAAGAAATATATCCTATTTTATATATTTTAGTTTAATTGAACGCATTAGCTATTATTTGGTCTGGCCTTATTTCTGCACCATTAATGTAAAGTCAGCACTTCACTTTTGGTCAGCGAGTTCATGTGTTAAATCATTATATCATCAAGACTGCATCACAATTCAAACTTCAAGGCAGTGTTTATTAATCAAATATTTTCCTATAGGCCTAATATGAACAATGCGAGCCACATCCCGTCTGTAAAGATAGTCTATTCCATTTTACAACCATCTCATTGGTCTATTTTGCTGTTAAACTGCCTAAATAGACAGCACATATTTTCCCGACTAATGTTACAGATGAGACAAATGAAAATAGTTGCCAGAGATGCGCACACCCTTCCTCATGCGCCTCTTAGCTAGCAGTTGTGGTTGTATAGAACTTTGCTCCAGGACATTCCGGCAACCATCTGTTTCCGGAAGAAGTCTGTGAGAGCAGGGGAGGAAGCGGAGTTCACAAATTTGCGAGGAAAGGTGGTTGTCTGCCAATACGCCTGTTACTGTGAAAATGCCCCGTTTGATTTTCTCTCTCCATCTAACTTTTCTAAAGACCTAACAGGAGGTTAAAAAAAACATGTTATCTTCTTTTTCCTTTTTTTTTGACTTGGCAGAACAACTCCCAAACTGCCACACAATAGGGCCTATGTGTAAACACTGACCTCTTGCCATGAATTCAGGGTCTTTTTAGTCAGAACATTTTAATTGCAAAATCACATGGAGAAGTAGCCTGTGTATTATGATTGTGGTTAATATAAAAGTGACTGCATACCTGCTTCATATCATTCTCTTAACACAGACCAATTTCTTTGGCAAATCATAAAGTTTTGTAATTTTTTGCAAGTTGCCACAGGGTGGTTCTCAAAGATTTTGATCAAAACTAATTTGAGAAAAATGTGATTGGGCGACATGCAAGTTAAAAAGAGACAAGCCAATTGACGGTTGTCAATAAATTAACACTGTTCCTATGATGTTCATTAAGAGGCCATGCCATGTGCGTATGATTGTGTGTGCGTATGATTGTGTGTGTGTATGGGGGGGGTTGTTATCAAGGTGAACTGGCAGGGAGACAAAGTAATCTCCCCCCCTTCAAAGGGAAGTGCCCACGGCAGTCAGTGGAGAGGAATACATGTGATTATATTGTATACAGACAGTGCATATATTACAGGAGTGGAGTGTGGGCACAGACTTGTGGGACACATACTGTAGACTCCTTCTGGGTTCTACTGGCACTGATTCTGTTTGCATTATAAGTAAGAAAAATGCCTTGTTACGTCTCTTGGTCAGCTGAAAAGCTGGTCCCTGGCTTATCATCTGGTTCTGGTCATGATTACAATTAAAGGTATAAAGATTGCTGTTGTGGTTGTGGTTTACTTTAACAGCGTCAGATAATTTGTGCCAATTATTTGACATATTGAATGGAATAATGTACTCTGAAAGTGAGCTCTCTGTTAATATGATGTTTGATTCATTTTATGAGCAATAAGACACATTGAACAAGAAAATGTATTCAAATGGAACTCCCTCTGCTGGTGATTGGCTAAATATACAATCCTAACGTATGGCTGTGGTTGGTGAATGACTTACAATGTTTGATAACATGGGTCTTATCAAAAGTAGAGAGCACATTCTAAAAATTTCATGTTAGAATAATATATTATTCCAAACAATGAACAATAATAGCTTAACAAAAAAATATGGTGATAATAATAAAAAAGGTGGATTTTGATAAATAATATTTGTGAAATCTTGAATGCATTAAGGTTAAATGCAGGCCTTCCTAAGGCACAAACCCAGTGGCACTGATCAAAATGGTCAGAGAGAAACATTTAAGCTTTAAAGTTAACTGCTTATTCAGCAATTTGTGATGTTTTACCATTGTATGTACATTGGATATAAAAAGTCTACAAACACCTGTTAAAATGCCAAGTTGTTGTGATGTAAAAGAATGAAACAAAGATAAATCATATCAGAACTCTTTCCACCTTTAATCTGATTTATAATGTGAACAATTCAATTGAAAAACAAACTGAAAACTTTGAGGGGGAAAAATAAAAAACAAAAAACTCACAATAACCTGCTTGCATAAAACTTTAACTAATACTTTGTTGAAGCACCTTTTGATTTTATTACAGCACTCAGTCTTTTTGGGTAGGAGTCTATTAGCATGGCACATCTTGACGTGGCAATATTTGCCCATTCTTCTTTGCAAAAGCACTCAAAATCTGTCAGATTGCGAGGACGTCTGCTGTGCACAGCCCTCTTCAGATCACCCCACAGATGTTTAATTGGATTCAGGTCTGGGCTCTAGCTGGACCATTCCAAAACGTTAATCTTCTTCTGGTGAAGCCATGCTTTTGTGGATTTGGATGTGTGCTTTGGGTCATTGTCGTGCTGAAAGGTTAACTTCCTCTTCATCTTCAGCTTTCTAACGGACGCCTGAAGGTTTTCTGCCAAAATTGCCTGGTATTTGGAACTGTTCATAATTCCCTCCACCCTGACTAAGGCCCCGGGTTCCAGCTGAGAAAAACTAAAGCATGATGCTGCCACCACCATTATTCACTGTGTGTGTGGTGTTCTTTGGGTCATGTGCAGTGTTGTTTTTGGGCCAAACATACCTTATGGAATTTTGGCCAAAAAGTTCAACCTTGGTTTCATCAGACCATAACATATTTTCTCACGTGTTTTGGGGGACTTGATGTTTGTTTTTGCAAACTTCAGCCGGAATGTTTTTCTTCGTAAGAAAAAGGCTTCCATCTTGCCACACTACCTCATAGCTCATTCATATGAAGAATACAGGAGATTGTTGTCATGTAGCACACAGCCAGTACTTGCCAGGAATTCCTGCAGTTCCTTTAATGTTGCTGTAGGCCTCTTGGAAGCCTTCCTGACCAGTTTTCTTCTCATCTTTTCATCAATTTTGGAGGGACGGCCAGTTCTTAGTAATGTCTCTGTTGGGCCATATTTTCTCCACTTGATGATGACTGTCTTCACTGTGTTCCATGGTATATCTAATGCTTTGGAAATTATTTTGTATCCTTCTCCTGACTGATATCTTTCAACAATGAGATCCCTCTGATGCTTTGGAAGCTCTCTGCGGACCATGGCCTTTGCTCTGAGATGCAACTAAGAAAATGTCAGGAAAATCCTAATAGAGCAACTGAACTTTATTTGTGATTAATCAGAGTCACTTTAAATGATGTCAGGTGTGTAATGACTTCTATTTAACATGAATTTGAATGTGTTTGGTTAATGAACACAGCCACATACCCCAGTTATAAGAAGGTATGCACACTTATGCAACCAGGTTATTGTAAGGTTTTTATTTTTCATTTTCCCCCTCAAAGATTTCAGTTTGTTTTTCAATTGAATTGTTCACATTATAGGTCACATTAAAAGTGGAAAAAGGTCTAACATGATTTATCTTTGTCTCACGATTTTATCACAAAAACCTGGCATTTTAACAGGGGTGTGTAGACTTTTTATATCCACTGTATATTATATTTCATTAATTTCTGCTCATTTCACATTGGGCAGAAGAGGAAGGAAAATAAATGCAGTTTTACCCATAATATGGGCTAATTTCCCATAATATAAATAATAGTTCCCCTGAATAACAAAATCTGTAGTGGCTTTCTGGAGGTCAGGGAATCTGTCTGCCTGGTCTTATTTGACCCTGATTACTATTACTACTAACACTACTAAATGTAGATAGCTGTCTAGACTAACACAGTTTTGAAATTGCACCTGGTGTATTCTACTGTTCTTACACCCAATAGAAAGTTAAAATGCTGATGAAAGTCCCCCAAATATAAAGGATGGAGAGGAGTCAGTTGCGACAAAAGCACAGACATGCAAGCAAAGAGTAAAACTGAGAGAGAGGAATGAAGAAACAACAAAAAAAAGAAAGGTAGAGAGAAGGATATAGGAAGAGATGAATGAGGGATAATTGCATTAGAAAGAAGAGAGGGCCAGAAGGAAGGAAATGATTAGAGGAGAAGGGACTGATATCCGATAGAGAGAGGGAGAGAGAGGGAGGAGATGGGCGGGAGGGGAGGGCTCGCTTACCACCGCCGTTCAATACACACTGACACTCTCCCTCTGTGTCAATACATACTTGTGTGTCTCTCTCTTATTCTCTGAGTCTCTGTGTGTCTGTAGCAATACAGCTGAACCTAAACTTCAACCAGACTGTGTTTTGATTTGTCTGAGCTATCCAGATTGAAACAGCGGTGATTACAATCCTGCAAATGTTGGGATTATCTAATACAACTATATGCACTTAGCAGCTCAAATCAAATTAAAAACACACTTGGGATTCTCTGAAAGATTTAAATATGTTTGTCTGTCATACCCAAATGTTTGTTTTATCTGTTGCTTTTCATCCGTACAAACTCTCTCTTTCCCTCTTTTTATTCCTTGCAGTTTACTCCCCCTTCTGTATCCTTTCCCCTCCCTCGCTCCAAGCCAGGCAGCCCACCTTTGTCATTGACCCTTTGCCTCTGTGTCCGGGCATTGACTGACTCTCTTCTCCATGTGTCACCGGAGCTCCCTGTCAATACTTACCTGGTTTGGACACCCTCCTTCAGCACTGTGGTCAGAGAGTGGGGGAGACCAAACACACTAGAGAGAGAGAGAAAAAGAGCAAGAGAGACAGAAAGGTCAGACTGATCAAGCTCAAGCATATTGAAATAAAGGGCAAATTAAAGGGTTGTAAATATAATTGTTGCAAATGCATCGGACAAAGCTTTATAAACATTGCATGTTAATGCGAAATGTACATCTGTCTCGCAGATTTGGTGAACTACACAGCTCAGTTAAATTAAGGGAACACTTAAATCGCACATCGGGTCTTGCTGAACGAAAAATATTAAAGATTGAAATCTTTATCGTACATTGTGCAATTTGTTGAGAACAAATTGACGTAACAACGGTCAATGGAAACCAAAATCACCAACCGATTGAGGGTTAGATTCAAACTCACACCGAAAATCTAAGTAAACAATTGAAATCACAGGCTGTTCCAACTTGCGTGAATTTCATCACAGCAACTCATAATGTGACTCAGTAGTGTGTGTGGCCCCCACGTGCCTGTATGCACTTCCGACAATGTCTGGTCATGCTCCTGATGAGACGGCGGATGGTGTCCTGGGGGATCTCCTCCCAGACCTGGATCAGGGCATCAGTGAGCTCCTGGACAGTCTGTAATGCTACTTGGTGGCTGTCGAATGCACCAAAACATAATGTCCCAGAGGTTCTCAACTGGATTCAGGTCTGGGGAACATGGCCTCAATGCCTTTGTCATCCAGGAACTGCCTACACACTCTGGCTACATGAGGCCAGGCATTGTCCTGCACCAGGAGGAACCCAGGGCCCACTGCACCAGCATAAGGTCTGATGATGGGTTGGAGGATTTCAACCCTATACCTAACAGCAGTCAGGGAATCACTGGCTAGCACGTGGAGGTCTGTGTGACCCTCCAAGGATATGTCTGCCCAGACCATCACTGACCCACCGCCAAACCGGTCATGCTAGATAATGTACTCACTGTGAACCTGCAGTCATTTGTGAAGAGAACAGGGAGCAAATGGTGGACCGGACCATTCTGGTGTTCTCTGGCAAATGCCAATCGAGCTGCACGGTGCTGGGTTGTGAGCACAGATCCCACTAGAGGATGTTGGGCCCTCATGCCTCCTTAATGGATTTCTGACAGTTTGGTCAGTAACATGCACACCAGTAGCCCACTGGAGGTCATTTTGTAGGGCTCTGGCAGCGCTCCTCCTGTTCCCCCTTGCACAAAGGAGCAGATACCGGTCCAGCTGCTGGGATGATGCCCTTCTACAGCCCTGTCCAGCTCTCCTTGTGTAACGGCCTGTCTCCTGGTATCTCCTCCATATTCTTGAGACTTTACTGGCTGACACAGCAAACCTTCTTGGGACGGCAAGTATGGATGTGCAACCTGAATGGGCTGCAGGTGCTACCAGTAGTGACAAGGACACTAGAAAAATCAGTCAGGAAGAACAAGGAAAGAGCAATAATCTGTGGCCACCACCTGAAAAACCATTCCCTTTTTGGGGGTTGTCTTGCTGTTGCCTCTCCTATGCACCTGTTGTTCTCTTTCATTTGCACCAAAACAGGTGACATTGATTCACAACTGCTTATGCTTCCTAACTGGACAGATTGATATCCCTGAAGTTTAATTGACTTGGTGTTATACTGTGATGATTACGTGTTCCCTTCATTTCTTTGAGCAGTGTATATATTCAGCTTTTGATGTGTGTGTTCATGCTACCCCTTGAGTTTATGAAATGAACTAGCTTTTGGGGAGACAGAAATATTAGCAAAAGTTTGGAATGCTTATGGAAGTCTTAGAATGCATTGCCCTTTTGGGTAATCGAATTTCTGAACACAAAAATGTACTTAATTTAGAAAATCTAATTTCTTTATTTATCCCTTCATTATTGTTTCCACTAAGTTAAAAATAGACCAAACTTTGTGATGTCTTGATTGCAAAAATACACTCTATCATAACATACACTACTGTTCAAAAGTCTGTGTTTACTTAGAAATGTCCTTGTTTTCCATGACAACATACATGAAATGAGTGTGAATAGGAAATATAGCAAAATGAATAAGAAATATAGTAATTGACAAGGTCAAAAATAATTGTATCCTTCAAACTTTTCGTCAAAGAATCCTCAATTTTTAGCAATTACATCAATGTTGACATTTGGCATTCTAGTTGTCAATTTGTTGAGGTAATCTGCAGAGATTTCACTCCATTCTTCTTGAAGAACCTCCCACAAGTTGGATTAGCGTGATTGGCACTTCTTAAGTACCATACGGTCAAGCGGCTCCCACAACAGCTCAATAGGGTTGAGATCCAGTGACTGTGCTGGCCACTAGATTACAGATAGCTGACTGCTTCTTCCCTAAATAGTTCTTGCATAGTTTGGAGCTGTGCTTTGGGTCATTGTCCTGTTGTCAGAGGAAACTGGCTCCAATCAAGTGCCATACACAGGGTATGACATGGCGTTGCAAAATGGAGTGATAACCTTCCTTCTTCAAGATCCCTTTTACCCCGTACAAATCTCCTACTTTGCGACCACCAAAGCACCCCCAAATAGTTACATTGCCTTCATCATCCTCCAGCATCTTTTCATTTGGTCTGCGTCTCACGACTGTTCTCCTTTGTGATCACCTCAAACTCAGATTTGTCTGTCCATAACACTTTTATCCAATCTTCCTCTTTCCAGTTTCTGTGTTCTTTTGCTAATCTAAATATTTTCTATGTATTGGCCAGCCTGAAATATGTCTCTTTCTTTGCAACTCTGCCTAGAAGACAAGAATCCTGGAGTCACATCTTCACTGATGTTGAAACTGGTCTTTTGCGGGTACTATTTAATGAAGCTGCTAGTTGAGGACCTGTGAGTCGTTTGTTTCTCAAACTAGACACTCTAATGTATTTGTCCTCTTGCTCAGTTGTGCACCGGGGCCTTCCATTCCTCTTTCTATTCTGCATAGAGACAGTTTGCGCTGTTCTGTGAAGAAAATAATACACAGCATTGTACAAGATCTTCAGTTTCTTGGCAATTCTCACAGAATAGCCTTCATTTTTCAGAAGACAAATAGGCTAATGAGTTCCAGAAGAAAGTTATTTGTTTCTGGCAATTTTTGGCCTTTAATTGAACCCACAATTGCTGATGCTCCATATACTCAACTAGTCTAAAGAAGACCAATTTTATTGCTTTCCTAATTAGCACAACAGTTTTCAGCTGTGCTAACATAATTGCAAAAGAGTTTTCTAATTATCAATTAGACTTTTAAAATGATAAACCTGGATTAGCAAACACAGCGTGCCACTGGAACACAGGACTGATTGGTTGTTGATAATGGGCCTATGTAAATATTCTTTTAAAAAATCTGCCATTTCCAGCTACAATAGTCAATGACAAAATGAACAATGTCTACACATTGTATTTATGATCTATTGGAAGTCGTCTTTCGAAAACAAGGACATTTCAAAGTGAACCAAAACTTTTGAACCATAGTGTATTGTTGTTGTTATTTGGATTGTATTAAAAGGTCTTTATATTTTATAGCTTTTTGCTGCGGTACATTGGCCATGTACCAGACCACATTGTTGCTGAAGCCAGGCATTAGGCTTACATGTCATTTCTTCCATATTGATAAATACTCAAAAACTTGACCCTAGCATGCATTTGGCTGTAGGCAGATACACAGTACATGGATGCAGACATTCATATTCTTTTATGAATAATATAAACAAAATATGTGCACACACACACAATTAACAAAAATAAACAGTTGAAAGAGTCTTGTTTACAAACACACAGGTTAAAAACATATGTACATTAGAAGTGTTTGTATGTTTTGTTGCACTGTTTCATTTGGAGTGTATTCCATCTCTGGCGGCCCTATTTTACAGTCTACTCCACATTCACAATGCTCTGCTTCCCTTTCCCTCTTTCCCTCTTTCCTCTTTACTCTTTTCATTTCCTCTAATCTTTTACTCCCCCTCTTCCTCTGCCTCTGTGTCACTTTGATTTCCCTATCCACTGGCCTGGGCGTGTGTGTTTGTTTATGACTCTCGTCTGTAAGACAGCGTGACTTAATTCTTTATAGCAGTTTCACCATTGTGAGTAAATCACTGCATGTGTCCTTTAAGCACCACAGAATATGTAGCTTTGGAATACCACTGAATGTCTCATGTTATCCATGTCCTCCTGGAAAACACACACACAAACCTCTATTCCATTGGTGTACAGGTGTGTCTTCACGCATTTGATGCTTTGTTTAAATTTTAAATTCATATGTATATCAGAGTGAGACCTGTGTGTGTGTGTGGTGTGTGGTGTGTGTCTGTGTGTGTCTGTGTGTGTGGTGTGTTTGTATGTCTGTGTGTGTGTGTGTTTGTGTGTGTGTGTGTGGTGTGTTTGTATGTCTGTGTGTGTGTGTGGTGTGTTTGTATGTCTGTGTGTGTGTGTGTTGTTTGTGTGTGTGTGTGTGTGTTTTTATGTCTGTGTGTTGTGTGTGTGTGGTGTGTGGTGTGTGTCTGTGTGTGTGTTTGTTGTGTTGTCTGTGTGTGTTTGTGTGTTGTTTGTGTGTGTGTTTGTATGTCTGTGTGTGTTTGTGTGTTGTTTCTGTGTGTGTGTGTGTGTGTGTGTGTGTGTGTAGGCTTGAAGCTGGATGGGCCTCCCTATATGAGAGTAGACAGTGGGCGCGTGGAGAGCAGGGGAGTGAGAAGGACATAGCGCCAGTGGAGGGGGGAGAGACAGCAGAGAGCGCTAGGCCGAGGGGGCCCCCTCTTCTAGACAGTTTGACTGATGACATGCATTAAACAGTTAATCTGTCTGATTGAATGTTTGCTTCCTCCAAATTGAAACATTAAACAACAAGGCGAGGGAGAGAGGGAGGGGAGAGGCCGAGGAGGAGAGAGGGATATGGCTTCATCTATTGCCCAAATCATGCAAAGCATAGGACTGGAATATATAATACTGTCCTGTGAGCCAAAGAAGGGGCAGAGAAAGGAAGAGGGAGATTGGAAGAGACAGAAAAGAGGTGTGAAGGAGAAGAAAGAATGGACGGGTGGGAGAGGAAGAGAGATGAGAATGGAAAGGCTATGGGTGGGTAGAGGGGGAGAAGGAAAGGGTTAGAGAGTGTCAGAGTTAAAAAGAGAGGAGAGTGACTGGATCTGTGGGGGAGAGGATGTTGTAGAAGGGGTCTAAAGCAAGGCATTGAGGTGAAAGTTCAGAAGGGTTATCCATGTAAGTGAATGTAAATAAGAAGAAACTAAGCATCACAGTGGTGAGAAAGAGGAAAAAGGACAGTAATCAATGACATTACTCAATCAATAAATTACCGGAGAGAGAAAAAAGCACTAGTAGAATGTAGTACAAGGTGTGGGTTTTAGTGCTCCCCTTATTATGTACAGTTGATTAATTCTAACCATGAAACATGTATATAAGGTGAATATATGGACATAAAAACAAAAAAGGTGTATTGTTTATAGATTTTTTTTCCAGATTGGGCCAGTTAGCAAATATAGACAGGACACTGGGCTTAACACTGCTAGTCTTACATGTCATGGGATCTTTAGGGACCACAGAGCAACAACCGTTTAACTTTCCAGTCTGTTGACCCATTCTGGATTGCTGTCCAGGGTCCTGAAATTGTTGCTGCTCAAAGTCTTTGGTATATAAAGAAACTTTAACCAATGCTCTCATCCAGAGCTTCTTGGAACAATTAGGATTAAATATATTGCTCAAGGGCACAGCCACACATTTTTTCACCTTATTGACTCTGGGATTTTGAACCAGTGACCTTTCAATTACTGGTCCAACCACTCCAAACATCAGTCTATGTCTTCTTGATAATCAGGGTCCACTTAACTGAATTCAAATTCCAGGATTTTCATTTTTCTGAATTCAAATGTAAAGTCATTTCTAAGAAGATGACAATAAGATTGATGTTCTCCCAGGTCTTCAGGCTAGTTATTTCACCGTTCAGACAGCTTAGCTCATTGGAAACTTCAGAACTCTGGTTGAAATGATTAAAAACAAATAATCCTTAAAATGTGCACACAGAGTGCTTTTCATTTCCAACAAAAAATCCGTCGAATTGCATGTAAATTCCATTCCCATAAAGTGTGTAAAAATCATAATGTTATTTAAAGCAAATACTACATTTCATGAGTGACTCAAGTAATTGAATTGGGAATGTTTAATACTGTTAACAACAGTCGTACCAGACAGATGGAGGCATGGACAGAGAGAGTGGTTTCTGTGAGGAGGATGGTGATAGATTGTGAGGAATTGTGTGACCCCTTACGAGGTAATGTGATATGCCATTTACCCCCAGCCTGACCCCACGCTTTCTGTATCCAGCGTCAGAACACTGCCCATGTCTTTCTCTCTGTCTCAAGAGCATTTTCTCAACAATGACCCGTCATTTTCTTTCCCGGCTGATTTTGGCCCCGCTTTAAGACCTGGACATATAATTGCAAGAATAGACAGTGATGATGGCTTGATGAACACATGAGTCTTTATCGTCAATAGGTGCCAAAACACAGAAGTGAGATGAAAACATTACGGACAGATAAATGGATAGATCTTTTCAGAGGTCAAAATCCTGTGCCCACTTGCTAAGACTATCATGAAGAGAAGAGAATTGATTGCCGCACGCACACAAAGGGGCTGAAATGACCAATAAATTATTTTCTGGGCAATGACCATTCTATGGATAGGGTAGGAGGGATTGAGCGAGGAAGGGAAGAAAAAGACAAGGCACTTTTTTGCAAACTGCTGAATAGGTCCATGCCCCTGTCACTTCCCTGGACTCTGTCTCTTTCACTGGTTGATGGCAGCACAGCTGTACCCTTCTTCGATTGTTGATGCCACCAACCACCCCCACCCTGGCCCACTCCCTTGACCGTTGAGGACTGGGTTCATCCTTTCTGCCGGTAGGAGGTTGAGAATGAGCCCCTCAACATGGTGTTTCCTTTAATTACCCAAAAATAATGATTCCTCACCCCACATGACATCCGTACGCAACCCCAGGAAACATAACCCACTTGATGAATGACTTGATGATTCAGCATTTAAAAGATCCTCCCTCAAAACAACCACTTAAAGATAAACCAGGGGGATTTGTTATACCTTTCCGGTAGAAAGATTATATCAGTACAAGTACTGTAATGGCCATTGGAGCAGTAGTGTACAGTAAAGGAGAAAGTATATTAATGACATTAAAGGTTGCAAAACGTCTGTGAGTGTATTTAGGCTATATCATGTCATACCAGGACCACATGCTGAGATGTGTATTTGTTAAGTCAGTTAGATAAACAAAATGAGTCCTAATTCCATAATACTCTGATTACCCCCCACCCCACACACACACACACACACACACACATATATATAAATATATATATATATACACACACACATAAAAAAAACAAAAAAACACCCCTTCCCCCTTCAAACCTTGTCCTAACAGTGAGGGATCCCTCCTCCCCTGCCATGGCTAATGCTACTCAGATGGATGTAGCGAGACACAGGACTCCAACAGCAGCCCTCCCTCAGTCACTCACAGGGGGCTGGAGGGGGACGAAGAACACTGGCGGATATGTAGATTGGGGAGGAGATGATCGCCTGTGAAGACAGAGATGGATAGAGATATCCTAAAACGGGTGAACAGGGAGAGGTTGATTGCTAGCACAGAGAGAGGCCATTACGCTGAATCTGTACGCTAATCATAATGAATCACTTACTTATTAAGCGTTAATTACAGCGCACCAACACATCCCAGGCAGAGAGACATGGAGGCGGCCAGGCCTGGGTGGGTACTTCTGTCTGGGGGGTGCAGGCCATATTAATTTCATTCTTATTTATTAATTTCCCTAATTAAAACAACAAGGCTTATATACAAAAGTGTTTTCTTTGTATGAAACAAATGAAGGCTGAGAAAAGCAATATCAGTTGGAGCGTGACACAGTGTAAACACTACATCATTTGAAGTGATGGTGCTTGTTCAGCTGTTCATTATTAAAATGGTTTAATATCCAATTGAGTTGGGTTGGTTTTGCCCCCCCCAAAACCCCACTCACCCCCATGGCAAACACAGCATACCCCCATATACCATATCGTCCTATAATGTGCATTCTTTCTTTCTTCATCGCTTTGTCTCTCTCTCTCTCTCTCTTGCAATCACACCCACACATGATGAGTTTTTATTTTGAACCTTTTTCATTGACAATATAGAGTTGTCTGATGTCATCCAGGTTTAGGGGACAATAAATTGATCTGATTAGTATATCGTCTATATGCCCAGTGGTCTACTAGGGCCTAGAGTACAGGCTCCACTACAAGATTTTCAGACCTGACTCCCTTTGAAAACTCTAACATCAGCCTAAAATGCTCTTTCCCATTTAATTGTCAAATGTTTGACATTCTCTTCCAGGAACCCAAAAATGTTGTTCTAATGGGAATCTAAACTGATTGTACAATTTCTGTTTTCCTATTCACACTTCTCTATTTTTATCTCCTCCTCCCTTTTTCCTCAATGCATTTTCCCAATTTCCTCATCTTTCTCTCTCAGCCACAGAGTAGCCCACCTGAGCGTTTCTGCCGAGGGCGGGGCCCAGTAATAGCGTTAATGCTCAGTAATACGGGCCAGATATTATAATCTAAACACTGTCACATTGCGTTAGCCGTGGGAGACTGATGTGTCAATGCAGCGCCGCGCAGGTGACGCGTAAGGCTCAGGAAGCGTGGCCCGGTAATCGTCAAAAACAGACACGTTTATTTCAGGGTGAGTTGTTTCTTTTGTCGAATGTATTTCAGCCTATGGTTTGTGGCCGAAGAAGGAGGTGGGAAATTATCTCGCGTGCACCTGCCTGTGTGCTGTCACGCTCGCTTGGGGGCGCGCTTGGTTGGTGATTTATGCGCGTGTGTAATTGAGTGTTAATAAAAGTTTGTCCGGAGCGCGTGTAATTGTGTGTTCAGGACCCACCATGTGCGAGCGTGTGTGTAATTGGGTGTTATCGATGTTGTGAGTGTTTGTGTGAGTCTCAAAGTGCGTTTGGACAGATCACCGTTTGAGTGGAGTCCTCGTTGTGAGGTAATGCATTGGAAAGTTCTCATTGTTATCAGGAATCAGAAATTCCCCCTGAAAGCTGGCCAGTCTTTTTGGGGTTCACTGTCTGCAGAGTGCATGGATTTTCTGAAAGGGTAATAGTAGCTTGATATGTTTTTGTCTGTTGTTCTAAATCGTACAAGAATTGGGACTGTGTACATGAAGAATATATGTAAGCTTAGTATAGCATGTATGGTGGTCTAGTGGATTATTCTTTTTTGTATCATAGTTTAGTGCGTGGTGGGCCTATGCTGTTGTGTAGGTGGTTGTGTAAATGTCTGTGGTGTTATGTAGTGTAGTTATAGGTCTGTATGTAGCTTTTTGTAGGCAATGTGTGTGTGGCGTTGTGTATTGTTAATAATTGCACTGTGATGTTATCTGTGTGTCATTGTGTAAGGACAGTGTTTGTCTTGAGTTGTGTAGTTACGGCCGGTACTCTTGCGTAGTATAGGTATCTGTAGGTTTGTGTAGTGAAGGTGTGGTATGCATAGTGTGTGTATAGGGTTGTGTAGAATGTATGTGTGCAGCGTAGGTGTGCTGTGGGTCCTGTTTAATTGATGTGGGCTGCCCATCGATCCCTCCCGCCTGGCCTAATGAAGGCCTGATTGGTTTGTGAGGGCTGGCTGGTTCTGCTCAGCTGCTCCTGCCTGCATCGGCCCCGCTGCACACACTAATCCACACACACACACACAGTTCACCATCACTTTTTGCTCCCTCCATGGGTCTTTCGCTTTGTCTCTTCTGTCTCTCACTCTCCCTTGTGGTCTTCAGTTCTTAGTGTGTTTCCTTCTTTTGCACTCTTCATTCTCATTTTGCACCCCATTTCTACCATTATAACTGTGACCCCAATAACATTGCAACTACTAGATCTAGCTAGGAACAAGCCTCTGTAAATGTGCACACACTGTCCTCCTTACTGTATCCCCCTTTTTGTATTTTCCCTTCTCTCCCGCCATGTCTGCCTGCCTACATGCCTGTCTGTCTGTCCACAGCCAGCCCCTCATCCTGTATCACTGTTTGTGTCCTGCTGTCTTTGTCTCTCTCTGCATCCAAGGTGTCAGGTCCTCAGTCTCTGTTATCAGCACAGACAGTATCAGTATGATGTGTCAGCCAGCCAGTCAGCCAGACAGTCAGTCAATCATTCTGCATCAGTCCGGCATAGCAATTCTAAGTCTTCCTGTGTCAGTCACTACAGACATACAAACAAAGGTATTACACTGGTGCCTCTGTAAAAGGTTTGTCAAAAGCTCCTTCAGAGAGCCAGTCACAAGCCTGTCTAGGCAGCGGACTGCTATCAGTCTGTGTGTGTGAGTCTGTTTCTCAGTCATCAGTGTCAAAGAATGGGAAATAAAAGGTCACCAATATATCCGCCTGAGTCATGTATCAGCCAAGACTCTCTGGCTTTTCAGTCAGGCATTGCTGCGGGCAGCCCAATCTGTCACTGTCAGTCAGTTAGTTGGAGGGGCTAGAGCTGGCATCATACAATGTTGAAGTTGTCATAGAAGTCTCTTGTACCATGGTTCAAATGATAGGGGTGAATTCAGTAGAAAAATCTTTGTCACATGAAGAACATAAACAAACAAGCAAATAGCCCTGTTAGAGCGGACAGCTTCTGTGTCTAGTGTAGCTACAGCAACATTTGTCTAGAAGAATCCTAATCAAAAATGTGTTTCACCACTGTCCAAGGTTCTGATCCTGAGTCTACATCACTAGAAGAAGTACTCTTTATGAAGCAGATCAACATGTATGTTGTTTGATGGAGTATTTAGTTTTGTGAACAGAATCTTCCATGAATCTGCACACAAGTAAGGTACGGACACAAAGGGTGGTTCTTTTCATAAATACAATTTCAATCCAATTCTCAGTTGACTGAATGGTAAACTGAATGGATGGTTTAAACCTTTTGAAATGTACAGAGTGGACAGGGTCTGATTCAAAATGTTGGGTTTTATAAGGCCCCAGCATCCCAATGGTAAAAGGTTTCACCAACACCTGTGAATCGTAGTCGGTCAGTGTATGTACGGTCTGTTTGTCTGTCAGGTCAGTTGGTGTGTCTGGTCTGCCTACACCCTAACCCTCTACCTAGTCCTATAGCCAACCCCCAGAAAACACACAATAGCACACACTCCGATAAGTGGTGTGTGTTTACAGCTTGTTCATTTCCACTCTGCAACTCTCAGCAGAGGAAAGAGCGAGGGAGAGAGAGAGTGGGAAAGAGAAAAGGAAAGAGAAAAGGAGAGCAGGAGAGAGTGCGATCGGAAGGGAGAGGGAGGGTTGGCGGGCAGTGTTTTTGTCCTGGAGAGAAATAGCCCTCTAGGTTGTAATTGGAGGCAGAGAAAGAGAGAAAGAGGAGGGAGAGACAGCAGAAATTGCTCGGCTGGGGCTGTGTGGGATGATAGTGTTTTTGACAGGTAAATAAGGCTGTGATTGTCGACAGTTACACTGCACCTCGCTGACCCTCACACACACTGGCCTCCATCTATATTTCACTCTGACACGCATGCTGACTCCCGCTCTCTACCATACACACACACGCACACACACACACACACACACACACACGTACATGTGCCACCTCAAACACTGTGACAACACACCTATGTACACACCAAGCCTCAAACACAGACATAAGCACAGACATCCACATACAAATAGAAACAAACACAAATTTGGCACTCTCAATAACTCTGCCATTAGCCGTAGCGTGCTCTGACAAAAATATACAAATACAGTATGTGCATACAGTACCAATACACACTGTTTTGCAAATAAATGTAAATGAGTTTGCACTCCCACAGTGTAAACTAGCCGTGCTGCGGCTGCCCTGATGTACAACTCCCGGCTGAAGAAGGGATCGAGTGGAGACCTGGAAAGTCTTTGATGCGGCCTCTTTTCTCTATGTCTGTGGCACGTATCTGTCAACCAAACCAAATACTGATGATGATTTAGGCTAAATCAAGTGTTATCAAGTATTGATCAAATGGTATGCCGCTGCATCTGTTCTTTAAACTAGGTAGCTTTCCACAGTCAAAGGAAGACCGCATCTCTAAAGACTGTGAAACAAGTTGCGACCATAGTTCTGTTTGGGAGGTTCAGAACAATGAAAAAAATGATAATAAAAACACACCGGTATAAGTGCACTGACTGACTGGGAGGTCTAATGTAAAGATGCTTGGTCACAGGAAGACCCTTCTCTGTGCAAGGGGATGTCTGACACATACTGTATAGACTAACTCCTACATGACTGTAATCCATGTGGGTCTATACTGTTTAAACATGCAAGCATTCCTTTATTTACAAACCTTCTTAATTTAACAACATAGCTCTCTTTTTAAAACAGTGTAATTTTTTTCTATTTTTATTTTGTAAAAGAAACAAAGAAAAGGCGACCCAATGAAGAGTAGATAGGTAGGTAGGTAGAAGGCAACACTGTTTTCTCTATAATAGGCCACTAGTGGTATCTCTTCTTCCTACCCGTTTCCCCCTTCCTTCCATCTTCCCATCCTCTTTTATCAAGTCAACAACCGTCTCCCCCTCCCCTCCTGCCTGCCCTTGCCTCCCTCCCTCCTACTCTCTCCCCCTCTCTCACTTCAATCTCAAGTGTTTTCAATTTTATTCTAGAGTGGAATTAACTACCCCCGATGTCAAATTGCCGACGAAATCGATAATAATATCTTTACAAAAGAGGATATTCCAGTCTCTCGCGTCGGCTTTTGAAAAATGGAAAATTTAGCCGAGATTGATTCATTAGTTGACACGTTATAGGACGGTATAAGTATTGATCGCGGCCTGTCATGTCCCATCTCGGCTAATCGAAGCTGAGGCGCTCTGTCGATGGGCGCATTTTTCATAATTCCAACGCCGGGGAGAGAGACTAGCCGGCGGAGGCGACTGCTAGGCTCTGAGAGAAAAGGGGAGTGTGTGTATGTGTGTGTGTGTGTGTGTGTTGCGGGGGGGTATAGACGTGGGAGGGATGACTGGGGGAAATAGGTAGGGGGCAAAGAGTGGAAGACCAAAAAATAGAGTGAAAAATAGGCATGGGGTAAAAGAAAAATAAAGCGAAAGAATAGGGATCTGCGTGCAGTCCTATAGGACACAGCTAGCCCGGCGGCCTGAGGGGTGAGAGCTGTGGGGAGGTTATGTTAATTGTGCGGGTTTTGGGGGCTTACATACACTAATTAAATCCTAACGGTGAGATAACAAGGTGCAGGGAAGAACGAATGGAAAGACAGTGGGATGGTAAATGAGAGAAATGGGGCGACAATGGGTAGGAATGGGTTTTATTAGCAGACGAAGATGCGTAGAGGTGTGAAAACGGCGAGATCGGATGAGGAGAGTGCGAAGATGAGTGCTGAGAGGTAAGGCTGTGTATGTGTGTATGTGTGTGTGTATGTGGGGGGGGGGGGGGTGAAATAAATAGAAATCGAATGGTTTGGGTGCGAAAAGAAGGAAGTTCTGAGGCGGAAAAAAATAAAGAGCAGCAAGAAAGAAGACTAATCGAGAAACTTTTGATAGTTGTGCAATTCGTTTGTAAAGTTAGTATTGCACGAGCTCTAGACTTTTGTGAAACACAATGCCACCCACAGCCTATATACAATCTACAGCTCTAAAATTGTGACGAGTTCCAAACATCTAGGAGAGACGTCAATCGACATAAGAAGGCTGCTGAAACGGACATTAAGAGATTAGTCAACTTTTTGACAAACTTTGACTGACCCCTGCATTCGCTTTTTGGTCCCTATGGCCCTTGTCCCATATATATCTATTTTCCTTCCTATATATGAACTGTAGTACAATGTGAAATATTGTTTTATTTAGAAAGTGAAATACTACATTGAAGCTGAATACTGTCGTCAATGATCTATATTAATATGCCCAAATATAACCACTAGTCAGCAACATTTTATAAATCTCAGTTCAATATATTGGATTTTGATAGGCATATTTTGAGTAAGTGTTGAGAGAAAAGCAGAGGTTGGGCCAAGGGCTAACACAAAAAAGCAATGACGAGAGTGCTGCAGCTGATGAGAAATGCAGGGTGGAGGGATGGAAGGAATCAAGAGAAATGAGATACACAAAATTAGAAGAGATCGGGTTGATGGAGTTGGATTAGAAGGTAAAGGAGAGGAGAGAGAGATGACTAGAAAAGGAGGAGAGTGAGTGCATATGAGCGAGATGGAGAAATAGAGGGGAGGGGTGCGCGCGGTGGTCTCGGTACTTGGCAGTCTCTGGGTATCTCAGGTTCTCTCCGGCCGGGAAAGCGGTCGATATTTAATTGTTATTGCTAGCATGAAACGCATGGAAGCGGGGCCTGTACGAAAATTTCTCATTTATTTGGTATTCTTGTTTTCTCTCCCCCCCCCCCCAACCTTTTTTTAAGGAACGCCGGGGGTGTGCGGGAGTAGGCTACCAGGCAGGAGGAGGGGGGCAGTTACCGCGCGTTATGGCGGTAGACAGAGGGATGGGGATAAGCTCTAAGGGAACAAATACACAGTTGCCTTCTCCCAAGTTTAGTTTCTGTCCCTAGACAAATCGGATCCCCCCCTCTATCACATGCACGTTGTCCCAATCCCACCGTAACCCGCTCGCAGGACCCCAATCTCCTCCCCTGTTCCTCCCTCACCCTTCTCCCCCCTGTACCCCCACCTGTCCGAAATGAAAAATCCGTCATTTTCATCAAACGTCCAACCAAATATTATCTACACTCCATTCCAAGAGATCGAATCTTATTTAGGGCGACGGGATTCGCCATCTGTTTTCAAATTTCATTGCTCCATGAACTTTATTTTCCCAGACTTTGGGCAAAATTATAACCTGATCGATGCGCTATCTGGCCACAGTCTAGATATAGGCTATTTTCCGTCGCATTCTCCCACTATCCTTTCAGTCAACTCTCAGTCTCGCAGACACACAGGAACAAATGAAGAACAAATTGTACAGAGCATACAGAAACACAGAAGTGCTGCCAGCTTGGTTGTAGAGGTAGACCCATAAGAGCTTCTCAATCTCTATTTCCATCCCTCTCTCTCCTTTCCTCTTTCCCAGCGTCCTGGACATCTCAGTCAAGCTCGCTCCCTCCCCATAGCAAGCGTAGTCCACCTGCCTCGCTCTCTCGTTTAGCCTAGAGCCTAGTTTCTTGTCATGTTTCCATTTGGCTCTCGGCTACTTCTCGTCTCATCTTCCACGCACCGCGGACGCAGTTGGAAGTGACATAGGAAACGTTCAGTGCGGACGTTTTTCGGTTCGTTTGGCGTGGAATGTTGCTCCACATAGTTGTTTCTTTTGTTTTCTCTAACGCATGGGTGTTAGTTATTCATTATTATCTGTCTTTTTTTTCTTTTATATTCAACATTCAGATAATGTTCTGTTCAACAATAACTTTTCAAAAGCGTACTGTCTTTATTCTTTCAAAATGTTGTTTGATGTAGCTTTTTATTTGTATTTCGCCTGTATTGTGCACACGTGGAGGATGGCCAGTAAAACTTGTTCATAAGTTCATTCCCGCCCTCAATAAGCTCTGTCTAAGTCAGATTCGTCGATCGGACCTCGAAAACTCAAGTGGGACCTAGCAAGTCAATGAGAGCGCATCAGAAAAGGTAAGCGTCCTCTCTTCCCATTGCTTCCTGATACATACAGTGTGAGGGGAATACTAAAATAAGACAATGAGATTCTTAAGAAATAAGAAACTCAAGAGATTGATGAACGGTAAAGTACTTTAGTACGCGGCAAAACACGTGGCTCATTCAAAAATTGATTGTTGTACAAAATGTGCACCGGGTTTTATTGCGCTATTCGCGATATGCGTCTCGGTAGATCGACACGGGTTCCTTCATGATTTAGCCGGACTGCGATGCTTCTTTGGGGGGAGAGGATAACGTGTTGCGTTGCATCTGTTATGTATAACATGGCTTTAGCAGGAAAACGGCGAGAGAGATAGTGGTCAGAGAGAAAGTGGTTCTTTAAGGCCAGTGGGCTTTAATGCATAGTTAAAAACGGATTGGACCACGCAGACACGGGGGATTCGCTTTAAAAGTTGTAGTTAGGTAGGCCTACAGAATGTATGTGTGTGTGTGGTGGTGGTGGTGGTGGTGGGGTTGTTATCCAATGGCTAACAATTATACATTTATGGCTAATATTGGGAGCTCATGACAAATAATGGGGCGGTATGTTTAAACGATTTTAGTCTGGCTGTGTGCGCAACCGGGGGGGGGGGGGGGTATTTGTCTTTAAATTTGGCCCATTATGTTATCTATGTCACGGGAAGCGATAGACACAGAATCAACTTTGCGCCCTCTGCACATATCTGATATTGATTATTCTAGGTTCACAAGAAAAACTACAATTTTTTGAGTAGTTTATCATAGAGAGGGCCTTGCTCTTGTACCAAACTACAGCTGTTGCGCTAAACGTACTATATTCTAACTATGTCGGCTACACAGTATACTACCTTTAATTATCTCCAAGCTGCACTCAGAGACATACATGGCAGGCGTATCCATGGCATGTCTGAATTTATGTAGGCCTAAGTAGAAAAGCAACATAATCTATCACAGTATCCCTTTAACGGTAGCAGGATTCAAAATGTGTTTGGTAAAGTGTGGTTGCCTTTCTTTGATGGGATAAGTCACTTGTAGAGTGTACCTCTGTAGCACTGTTAATGCTGTATCTGTCTGGGCTTGATTAGTTAACGTAAATATTGGATGGACCTCAGTGTGATCAAGTTAAAGCAGGAGGCATGAGACACTTCCTGGGCCTGAGGTAAAGGGACAGAAAGGGGCTGGATTTTTAGCAGTTGTATCAGTGATGTGTTTGATTTTCTTATTTAATGTGGGTGACTGGAAAAAACATTCAAATGATGTATAACAACATTCTGAACTCCTCTAAAGGGTTAAACTGAAACACCAGCATTGCATTGCCAGAAAACAGTGAAAATGCTCCACAATAATGTAACTAAACAAATATATAGAAATCATATGATTTAAACAGAAGTAGCCATGCAATGAGCTAGATCCACATTGCCACACACAATCATATTAGCTCTCAAGGTGGATATGAGAAGGTGTTGAGCAGTGTGCTTGTATACCCATCCAATCTGACATCCACTGATTAAGTACATCAACATCCCCACCTCTTAGACAAAGACCTGTTCAGTTATTGGTCTTGTGTGTTGGTCATACAGAGGTATTCAAGTGCCCACTAAGCACCAGAGACAATATTTATGTAGGATTTAACAGGTTGATTATTGTAAGCCTAGATGGTTCCATGGGGGATAAAACAGTCATAAAGGCAGATCCAGAGTCAGTCCCTCAGCACTGAGCCGATGACAGTACAGTCAATTGCTCTAATCATTCCTCATCTGCTTTATGGCTCCGTTGACGTTTATAGCCGTTAGACGGGCTAACGTAAAAGCATTAACGGATGCAAGGGGCACAGGGGCTTTATTCAGCTGGGTACTACATTTAATCAAGGGTCACTCACAGTCAGGAAAGTCAGTAATTTGCACCATGTCTGTTTGAGCTGCTTCAGGCTTTGGCTGAGACACAGCAGAGGACTATAGCTTCGATGTTTGTCTATATCACGGCTGCGCAACCCTTTTCCTGGAGAGCTACTACATGTGTCTCTACAATTCTAATCACACCCCATTCTAATAATTAGATATATAGCTACAGTGCCTTTTGAATAATAAGAAACTACAGTGCCTTTTGAAAGTCTTCAGAAACCTTCACTTTTCCCACATTTAGTTGTGGTGTAGAGTTATTTTATAACTGATTAATTATATTTTTTAATCTACACCAAGTCAAAATATATTCTTGTTAAATTTGTGCCAATTTATAGAACAAAAACCTGAAATATCTCATGTACATAAGTATTCAGGCCCTTTGCCATGACACTCCTTATTGAGCTTGGATGCCTCCTGTGTCCTTTAATGATCCTTGAGATCTCTGTAGAACATGAGTCCATCTGGGGCAAACTCAATTGTTGGTACATGATTTAGGAAGCCACATACCTGTCTGTATAAGGTCCCACACTACACCGTGCATGTCAGGGCAACAACCAAGCCATGAAGTCCAAGGAGCTCTACATAGAGCCCTGTAAATAGAATTGTGTTCAGGCATAAATCTGGGGAAGTTCATAATATACTTGCCATTGAAAGTCTCCATCAACCAGGGCTTTACAAGAGGGGCTAGATGAAAGCCACTCCTGAGTAAAGGGCATATGGCACGCCACTTGAGAGCATTAGGAGAAATATTCTTTGGTCTGATGAGACCAAAATCAAATCAAAATATTAAGCCTGAATGCCAAGTGCTATGTCTGCTGAAAACAGATGTAGCATATAATGATGTAATCAATCATTAAAGAACTTTATAACACAACAAAATGTGGAGAAAGTAAATCCAGTTAGTCACAGGTTAGGAAAGTAGCTCTACAGGAACAGATTTGGGCATCTCTGGTCTATATGTGTATAACTAAAGGAGAATTTCACAATTTTACAGTTACATTTTAGATCTTTACCCTGAAAGTAGTCTTTGGGTCAAGAGAAACATTAATCCATGGTTCAGTTTTCTTTAAACAGTCATTACAAATATCACCTAACTTTAGCCACGGTTTGCAAAAAATCTATGGAAGCAATGGGAGCATGTAAGAATGTAACATACATTTTCAAAAGATTTTGAGATTTAATAAAACAAGAAATACATGGTCCCACTTTCATTGATTTAAAAAAGATGGCCATTAAATCCATAGAAATGTAGGTAGCAGTGGCAAGAAGTAGCAGAAGTTGTTTTACGATTAGTTGGTCTTGGCTAAAACACAAATTCCAGGGTGAGGAGTCATTTATCATGAAATTGTAAAATGTATCATAAAAGAGTAAAATGGTCCCTTATCATAAAAGAGTACAACTGTCCCTTAAAGCTCTGTAATCTAGAAAGCAATCTTGATAATAGATGTGTTATAAGGTTATTCATCTAATGATAGTAAAATATGAAGAAAAATATTGTTCCTGCATTTTATCCCAAGTCTAAAAGCAGACAGTTCGGCCATTTCATTATTTACTGTCAGACATTTTCTATGTGAAATATATCCAGATGATTTTTCTATTGTTCTGGTGATACATTTTCTGCATTATGCTGAGATGAGATTGTCAAACATTATCCTCTTGTAACATGTAACCTTTCTATTCTGATGGACAATATTTAAATATATTTTAAAAAAGACAGCATAAACTGTTTACTACAAAGTTGTAGCTACAGTACCTTTCTCTCCAATCCATATACAGATACAGAAAAAAAAGACTGAACAATATGGTATTACTTGATGTCTGCTCTGTCGCCACATTGATTTTCACGATTTGCAACTTGTCTAAAACAATTTTAATAAACTACATTTTTAAAACCTAATAAAAATATATTTAACCTGCATACGTTTTTATAAAAATCAGTGGTGGGCTAGGTGAAAGGGCATATTTAATAGCAAAACATATGGTTGTTTTTCAGTACATTTCCATTTTGTGATTGAAATGGTTTAGTCCACCAGGGTGGCCGATAAAAGGGATATATTTTGGTGAACTAATTACAAAGTTTAATAGAGAAGAAGCACATTTGTCTAGCTAGCTTACTAGAGGTATTTAACTCTCTCCTCAGCAACCCCTGGACATTCCACAGTTTTGTTGTAGCCCTGCACAGTCACAACTGTTTCACTAATCAAGAGCTTCTAATTAACTGACAAGTGTTATCAGGGTAGTTTGCCCTGGAATAGATGAAATTCAAGGGTTCAATATGTCTGAGCTTGAAACGTTAGCTAACCTACAAGCAAACAAGGCTGTAACATTGTGTTAAAGGATTGTTCAATGCACAACTCAACTCAATGTTCCTCATGCATAGTTGGCTAGCTAGTTAAGTTAATAATCAACACCATTAAATTTAAAAATAGATTCCATTAGCAAGCTAAATGATTGACAAGTTGCTAACTAGTACAACACGCAATACTAAAAGGCTTTCACTAGATCTGAGTCACCCATGTACCTGCACAAAATAGTGAGTGTCAATAACTTTCACAATGTAATGTCAATAACCTTATTATAGTGTTTTTTCATTCAAACAAAATGTGGATGAATGATGTAAAAACTCATAAAATGATTAGCTAGCTGCTACTAACTTAGCAAAAGTAGCTAGCTAGCTTTGGAGAAAGATATTGGTACTTTAATAGTTAGTGTCAGACGAATTAGATTTAACCGTTTTTTGTGATTATATCAAACCTCAAAGATACTGACCGTGTCTTAATGGTCCTAAAGACTGCGCCTCAGTTCTGGGTTATGTCACTGAATAGACTGTGGTTAATGTCTACCACCTGTCAAAATTAAGTCTATAACAATAGCTATATAAAATGAGCATGTTGAGTAAACATTTGATTGGGGAAAATATTTTGTCTGTAAAAAAGGAAACCATATAAACATTCCCAAATAAAAACACTGATATTTGTATCTAAAAGAGACCTTGTAGTCTTTGTTCACTCTAATCAGTCCCACTGAGAATTGTCCTTATTCTTTTCCTCTCTTCTTAATGTTGTCTTTCTTTTGTTTAGTAAAGTGTTCTTTCTTCCTCCTTAATTTTTCCTTAAACATTTTTCTTATCCACATATCTTATCTCTCTGTATTCACACCTCACTTTCTACCTTCCATCACCCATTCCACTCTTCCAACTTCCCTTTGCATCCCCAATACCCCCAAGTTGGCCTTCCCCGTGTTTGGGAGTAGCTGACCTCCTTGGGCCCTCTCTTCTCCTTCTCTCACTTAACCTCATATTTCACAGCTGAACTGCGGCTAATTTCCCTCTAGTTGGCCGAGTAGCACTCTCTCCGCCAAACCACTACGCTTAATTACACACAATTAAAGACCACGCTAACGAGAAAATTGCTCTTTTAAGAAATTACTTCAAAAGGAGACTGGTAGTATATCAGATTCAAGGAGAAGGTAGGCCTTTGGGGAAGCTGGAAGGGAAGAATAGAGTTATTGTGCAGTGCTTCTTTTTCTCATGGATGTTTTCTTGAGTGTGTAAAGACCCTAGAGGCCACACCCAGGGCTGTACACACTACAATTGTCCCAAATTAATATGGTGTCATTTGAAGTTTGTCCACATATTTTATATTGGGTCCAATTTGATCTCAGTATTATATCTCAGTATAGGGGAAGACCATGTCTCAGAAGGTTATTAAACAACATAGTGGAGAGGGATGTCATTATTTTATATTTTGTGAGATATCAGAATATCCAGAACTTGAGTAGAGCATAGGCAGACTGACTGGACTAGTAGGTTAGAGAGTACACATATCTTTGGTAATAGCAGTAGCCTGCTATAGGTTTAGCTATATATGTTACCATAAGTCTTGGCTATAGAGTTGCGCTATATACATTAGCAGGAGTCATGGCTATAGGGTTTATCTATAGATGTTAACATGAGTCATGGCAGTAGGGTTAAATATTACCATGAGTCAACAATGTCGGGTTTACCTACAGATGTAACCATGGGTCATGGCTGTAGGGTTCATCTACAGATGCTACCAGGAATCCCGGCTGCAGAGTTTACCCAAAGATGTTACTAGAATTCATGGCTTTGGGACTGACCGATGGATGTTACAAAGAGTCAAGGCTATACGGTTGGATAGAACAGATGAAGATCCAAGCAAATCTTCATTGTGTCTTGCTTCATAATCACACTGGATGAACCCACATTATTCCATGCACTTCCTCAACACTGCTAAATTCTTGTCAATCTAAGAAAGAGCAGGTTTTCCAAATGCCCCCACCCCATCCATCCACCCAATCTAAAACCAGGAAAATTGAACAAATAAACCTTAATTCAGATTATTTATGTCCAGTTTGCACTCTAACACACAAGACTAAGAGAGGAGAAGAGGAGCTATATGCCGGGATGATTGGAGCTGTGGTAGTAATAATGGCAGACCCTACGCTGATAACAATTAGATTTCATTTCATTTGAGAATGCCTCCACAGCTGCTCCCCTTTCACCCCCTTAACCCCCCACCCCCTGCTCCCCTAGACCTGTCTCCCCTCTCTAGATTAAAGTGGGTGTGTTAATTCCGTGGTGTAGCGATCGAAGGGCTCTGGCAACAATGGGAAATGGGCTATTGATTAGAACAGCTCAGATTAAGACTAGGCAGTGGAGCTCTTTCTTGCTCTCTTTTCTCTCCTTTTCTCTCCATTTCCCACCTTATTCTCTCTGTCTTCCTGTCTGTCCTGCTTGTGTCATCTCCCTCTATAGCCCCCCCCCCCTTCCTCTGGATCTCACTCGGTCTCTCTCTCTGTCTCAAACACACACATACACACAGAGAGACACACACAGGTTTAGTGTCTGAGGATTTCCGTGTCTGTCAGCCTGTTCCCCCTCCATCTCTTGTTCCTCCTCTTCTCCATCCTTTTCTCTTCCCCAGTCTCTGTCTGTACCTATTAGGCCAATCTGTTAGCTCTGTCTTTACTTTAGAAACAATGTAAAAACATCTGCCAGTACCACTTTTGATTAAAAAATGAAACTGTAATTGTGCCCTGTGTGAAGGTATGAGAAATGTACTGTATAGATTTATGAACTTGAGTTGGAGATTCTAATCTCGACCACTCACACCACAACAGTCTGAAACTCACACTTTTATGAGGTTGGGGATTGTAATCTCAACCACTCACACCACAACAGTCTGACACTTACACTTCTGTGAGGTTGTATATCAATCAATCAACTCATGTCTTTGTTGTACTACAATTAAAATGAAAACCTCCCCTATCAAAATCAGATGTCATGATCTGTTGGGGAACAAAAAACATTGGATTTGCATTAAAAAGACATAAACACACAGAATGTGAGGAGACAGCAAATCTATACAGTGAAAAGTGAACTAAAAATCCCAGGCTCTACTTATATTAATTATCCCAATCAATGGGAACGCTATAGGTCAATTATCCATCTTCTCGCTCCACCACTAGGCAGGTCTCTGTCAGAATGCCTCCCAGGCTCTGTACATGATCTAGGTTCAGTAATGCACACCACTGCTCAAACCCTGTTGGTGTTATAAGACTCCTGGGACTTGCCTGGTATAAGTGCTTAGGGTGTACTCTCTTGTCCGCTGTTTCCATCCTATGGAGTGTAAGACACACATATAGTACAGTACACACACACACACACACACACACACACACACACACAAACAAACACACCATTGTCCACATCAATATTCCTATGATCCTTCGGGACTATGAATATATTGGCAAAGCTTTCATCTGCTGAGTATGTGGCTGTGTCTACTATCTCCTCCTGACACACACACACCTAGCTCCCCCCCACCCAACACACACACACATTTGTGTTAACACTAGTATAAACACATATAAACGAAAAGGCTTAATATCAAGTACATTGTGTAGAAATGGCAACTACAGGATAGTATAATGATAGGTTCTATGGGGAACTAATCCTAACCCTGGCAGGAGTGGTTGAGAGGGGAAGGTATTGGGACCACCCAAACAGAACAGGGTGAACCATTTTCAGAGGTCCAGCCAGTCTGCTCTGGTCAGCACACACTAGAGGGCGGTGTGAGTGTCCTCATAGTATTAGTCTTGTGAGAACCAAAAAAACATGGAAATGTAATAAAACAAAGAAGATCTGATCTTCTGAAAATGTTGTTGTTCCTCATAAGAAAAAAAGAGGCTATTTTAGGCTTAGGTTTAGGGTAACAGTCACAAGTGGGTTCAGAAGTTAGGGTTAGGGGTTAGCGGAAATAGGATTTTGAATGAGAGTACTTCCTTCACTCTTCTTCATCCCTGTCTATAAACACACCTTTTTCTTTTTTCAACGATTCCCCAAAATCTTAATCTCTTGATACCCATTAGATGAACCACTGCTTATTTCAGCCCATTACCCCATCCCTCTCTCAATCTTTCCCTCTGTCTCAATGACTCCCTTGTCATATACTCCGCTTCTCTGCGCTTCACTAAGTTCCATAGGTTTACCTAATTGATTATTAAGTAGCTGATTGGGGATCAATTAAGTAATTAAAGTTTGTTAGGGCAAAGTCGATTGCTGGCATGGAACTAAGGAAGTGCACTGAAGAGTGTGTGGTAGCACGGCCTGAGTAGGAGTCTTTATTTGCAGCTCATGTTCATTCTTGTTAGTGTTTTTGTGGAGTACGCAGTGATGGCTATTTAGGGAACTATGTCCCGTAGACACATTTATCTATGCCATTTATTGAGGGTTATATGTCCGTAAGAGAAAATAAATCTGGACATTTCTTCTACAGAAATATATTGTCACCATCACATTTTCTCTGACCTAATCTGGAAAATGGCAGATGCAAACGTCCATTTTAATCAGACCCGTGGGATTCAGTAATGTTTTTAAAATGTGCAACTTACAGTAGGTAGTGTTTTACTGTGGCATCGCCTGACATGGAAACTATGGCAGCAGTGAGTACTCGGTAAGAAAGGACAGCATGGATATTGGATGAGTGGCAAGGTGCAAGAAATACGTAATGAGAGAGCTTTGCAAGAATAGGTCTATAGGCAGTCAGGCTACACAATGGTCAGTGTTTGATAACTATGCAAAACATGGCTTTACATTTTTCATTGCATAGTGAAACATTTATAACCCGAACGATAGAAATCAATTTACAATATGTTTATTTTTTTTTCTCGAGGAAAAGGGTGATAATGTAAGTGACTAACGGCTGTGTGGAGGCGAGAGAGGGGCTCCTCTTGTGGCTGTGCGAATGAAAAGTGAGTGAGAAATGGAAAACACATACACACAGTCAAACACTCAGTCTCTCTCTCGCTCTTTCTCTCTCTATCACACACACACACACACACACACACACACACACCTCATATACGAGACACAGGAGCGGAAACGGGTCGAATCCTACTTCAAATTCTCTTTCCTCTCGGCTTGTCGACCGGGGAAAACAAACCGACCTGAGGCACAGCGAATGGGGATTTACTAATTAACTACTTACACACAGAGAAATGCACACACCTTCTTCGCTCCCTCTCTCTCTTTCTGTCAGTTCCCTTCGTCGGGGTGGTTAGTGTAGTGCTGCATCCACGGTCCCCGGCTCGGTGCGCTACTGGAACAAACGCCGGGAGAGTTAACGCATATGCGGTTAGACTGCTCACACTTTGCCGGTTGAGAGAATACTAATCTTCTGGGCAAAGAAACTTGAGGTATGTCGTGGACTATTATGCAGTTTCTTTGGTAGCCGATAAGTTGCGTTTGTATCAAATTGAATACTTGTTTGTATACGTTTGACTTTTAGTTTGTGTTTTCTTATGTGAGTATGTTTTCTTGGCTGTTAAGTGACTGAATAGTAGCTTTCAAGTGGCTGAAACCAATAAGCTATATTTATGATTTTATAAACTGCTTTATTTCTTATTATTATTGCTATTGTTATACGTCTCTCATTAAGTGGAACGTTCTGAGCTTTTAACCCTTGCAAACACTTTGCAATGTTGACTGTCCTATTAGGCCTTAATCTTTAAGTCTATAGTCTACTTAATTTTGCTGGCCATGTTTGGCTCTTTTCTAAATTATTTTATGTATAATTTTTGAGTGCATGCATGTTGGACGTCTGCTGCTCTCTTCTCTCGCAGAGGGGGAAGTTGTCTCCCGCGCAGAGCTGTCGGTGCTGCCCCTGATTAGCCCCTAAGTGTCTCTATTTGTTAACGCTATACTTCTAACCCTCACCTCCACACCACAGTATCAATCAGTCAATTAAACAGCCACTCACACGGCTAGAGAGCGGCGTCTAATGTCGACTTTGCGCCGCCTGGTCTGCGTGTGTGCTTCGCTCTATCTGTCTGTATGAGTGATCGCGCCTAATTTACCTTCACAAAGTGTATGTAATGTTTGGCTGCGGATGCATTTGTCTTTGTGTCATCTTTTTCAGGGTCCCGTGGGCCAAGATGCAAATACATGTGACATGCAAGGGAAACGGTGGTACTGGCAGCCTCATTCATCACTAGGCTATGCCAGAAGTTTGCGTTTGTAACATAACTGGGCGTCTAAATGCAAACAAAGTTTAATCAAATTATTTAGATGTGTTTTGGGCTTAAAATATTTCCATCATTGTTACAATTTTTTTTGTGTTAGGGTCAGTTGGAAACAGAAAAGTTGACACATTGTAGACGGACATATGCTTTATTTGGGAAATAGGAAACATTTTATGAGAATGTTATTATTTTTATTATTTTAATGATGTATCCACTAAAAACATGAAGTCCTCCTGTAGCCTACGAGAACAGTTGCAGTGGTAGGCTATAAAATAAGCGGGCACTGTGTGTGTATGTGTTTTTTCTTCAGGAGGTTTCCATATAGGCGCTAAGCAAAACCTCCGGTCTATTGGAATAATTTAGCCTCTTCTTGACTTGAGTTGGTCGCACCCCAAAGTACGTTTTTTCTACTAGTTGTTTACCCCCTTGAAACTTTTATGCATACCCTATTTATGTGCGCGGTGGGTGTACCTTATCAATTATTTGTGACAGTACATTTCTAGATAAACAGTGTTTATAAATCAATAGATGCATGTAACTATTTCAGATTAAGAGATCGATCGATAGGTCCACCTAACCTGACCGAGTGGTTTTTCTTTCTGTTTAATTATTCAGATTATCATCTAACTTTGCCCAATTTGACACTGCTCACACGAGATGCCGTTCTATAAACTTTACGTTGCAGGATTATAGTAGTACACTATTCTGATCTTCTAATTATTGGCATCGCTATACAATGATATTAACCTTATAATAGTAATGTGGATATTAAATAATAATAATAGTAATATTAATTGTATACTATTTCTACTGCTACTTCAAGGAACAATAACAACAATGTCATTCTGCGTCAATTAGGCCTAGGCTAACACACTGGAACAGAAGGAGTTAAATTATATCGATTTTCCCCAAAAAACTAAGCCAGAAAGTTGAAATATTTTAAGGTCATTAATTCTGAAAACGAAAAATACATATCTCGAGCTTGCTTTAGGGCCTATAGCCTATTCCACATTTAGAAAACATAGGCCTATTATCCAAGGCCTCACAATTCACTGATCACTTTTAAAGTTCTATTTGCTTCTTTTTGTTTTGTAATTTATAGTTTTGTATTTATTACATTTTTACAATTTGAAAGTCCCATCTCCAAACTCAGGCCATTTGCCTAATGTAGTCTAATATTTCTGCGGTTTGTGCGGCCTTTTCCAGAGCTGCCTGCTCTGTCTTTCCCGTTCAAAATTGGTTAGAAATATTTCCTACAATAAATGGCATTTGAGGAAATATCTACCCACATTATCCAGTCCTTCCCCCTTTAAACTCACTTCGAGCTTCATCCTGGGCTTGGAGTCATTCAAATGTCTCATTAGATTTGTTACAGGCCTGATATGTAAGTGGATCGGTGCATTTCATTTTGGTAGTTCCACGGTTTATATTAATTGATTTAGTAGGCTTCGTTTATAATAAACGAATATTAGTACTAGTGATGATAATAATAATAGCATACAAATTAAATAGGTTTAATAGTAAAACAATGTTGGAGCATTGTGTTAGCTATTTCTGCGCGGTTTAGGCAAACGCATATCCTATGTTTTAGGCAAGGTTTTATGATTATTATCTTGATCATTAAATGTTAGTGTATTGTACAAATTACAGATGCATTAAAAAAAAAAAATAATAATAACTGTCTCTTTCCAAGCTATATCCCTGAGGACATAAAACATTTTAAATATGAAACTTTCTGCTACAAAAATAAAATGTAAATGCAAGATCACACTACAATTTAAATATTTCGACAAACAATGATAAAATTAACTGTTACATTAATGTATTATATATTTAATCTACCAAATTCAAAGTACACTGCCTGCAAAAGGTTTCACGGACTATAACAAGTATTTCATAACGAACCGCGGTCTCTGTAATGTGTGCCTGGATTTAGCAAGACAAGTTATTGACAATATTGTCGGGTTTATCAACCCAGTGACTTATTATTGAGGAAAATGCATAATCTCTCTTTCTTAAATTGTAAACGTAGCATATTCTTCTCATCCTCCTGGACAATCGAATGATGTTTCCATAAGCACCTTTCCACCAGTAGTCATATAGAAACTATTGCAAAGACCTTTATGAACGGCTTGGGTTAAACACAGAGGATGTATAATATTATATTTCAATTCAGGAAATGGATTTGTGGAATTAAAGCACATTTTAAAAAATGTATATTGGATGCATGCCACTGCCTCACACGTGCTCTTTTGTAGTTATAGCTGGATATCAGTTTTACCTTCTCATCTACAATTAACTTCCTTGAAAATATTATCCCTTAGGTCTTGCATCTGGATGCTGAGTTGGTATCATCCAAGTGCAACTAGGTACTTTGGTCAATAGCCTAGAGTTTTGAGCCAGCTTCAGGGATGACAAAATTCAATTCAAAGGAATCCTCTTGGCTTGTGCTTGGGTCAGTAGGCTACCCCTGTCTCCTCTTGCCAGCACCCCTGTCGCCTTGCACTGCTCCACGCGTGTCCCCTCTACTTTCGCCATGACAGTCAAGAGTAAATAAGGTGATTGATCGGATGGGGTGGAGTGGTTCCACCTGTCATTGTGCTCCTCTGTGATGTAGAGGCTGAAGTGGCCCTCCGGGGCGCCACCCAAGTCCCAGGGACGGTCTTGTTCAGCTGGAAGAAAGCACATATCTCCTCCACTTGTTGTGTTTGATTGTTATTCTTCTTTCTTTTTTCCTCTTTTTTTTTTAACAAGCAGTCCTAGCTAATATGAGACACTCAGGTTGTAAGGTCAAAAATACACCAAGAATCTGCGTAGCATAATATTGTTAATTAACTAAACATTAATAATATATTATTTTAATGAGTTAAAAAAACAAAAACGTTGACTGAAACTATTTGCTTTCTAGTGTACCATCACTGTAGCACGACTCCTTCCTTGTTTGTCCACCTGGAACCAGCGCAGTGCAAAGAAATCCAGTCCCAGTGGTTGGAGTTCGGATTTTGGGCTTCGGGCTCAGGTGCTTCTCTGAAGCGGGGCGACGTGGGAGTCCAGGTGGGTAACAGCCCGCTAGCAATACCCCTTCTAGATTTTCAGTTAGGCATACTGTCTCTTACTCAGGGAATATATCTGCCAACATTTCTCTTACAGAAAGCATATTTTTAAATGTTTTTTTGGTAATTGAATTATACAGCCTTAATCTAAAATAGACATTCACAATAATGATCCCGTCAATAAACATAATACCTATAAAGCATCGCAAACAGGTAGAGTAAAATCATTGTATCGCTGTGCCGTATGATGACTGCATCTTATACTGTAGTGCAGACTACGTGTTTCATTATACATTTGTTGTACTTTGTCTCAACATTGTATCAGTGAAGACATAGAAGCCATTTTGTTTAGTACAAGACAAACTTATCTCTCTTGAAGCGATTGACAATGCTACAGTTAGCACGGCACTGACTGTGTGCTTACACACAGACCGAAAATACCTAGAGCCCCTCTTTAACGCACTGTAGGCAGTTCTCCCCATAAAAGCTAACCCTAAATTACAATTGAAGGACTATTCAGTCACTCTCCCTGTGTCTATCTTTTCATTCTCACCTTCTCCCTCTCCCTCTGCCTCCTCTACCCCCTCCCTTTCCCTCATCTCTTTCTCCTAGCCCCCCTACCTCTATCCCCTCTCCCCGGCACACCTGGTAACTACAAACTTGTACACAATAACAACAGCAAGATGTATCCATCTATCTCTCTATCTGGCCTGTCTGCAGTTAGTGGAGTGGCTGAGAGACTCGCAGGCGTAAAAGGTCAGTTAATCGATGGCGCACAATTTGACAAATCCCAGCAACTCTTATCATCCACACGGCGTTTAAGGACGAAGGAGAGGAGGACCGCAGAGATAAATGTTTAATCCCGGCTGGTGAGGAGAGACAGAGGAGGCAGAAAGGGTGGCAGACCACGGAAGATGGGAGGAGAGAAAGAAAGGGAGGTAGAGAGAGAGGGAGCGAGGTAGACGGGAGGTGGGATGCAGAGAGGGAGCGGCTGAGGGAGGGTTAAGAGAAGGTCCCATTTGTGAGGGAAAAGGAGGACTGAGAATAGGGTAGTAAATGGGTTACAGTTATATGGGTGTTGAAGTAAAATGAGAAGGGGTGGATATGCTAGAATATATGGAAAGCCATTGAGACATGGATATGGCAACACAGCCATCTCTCCTGCTCCATTATATTCACAGAGAGAAAGTTTGCAGATTCATACTCTTTTTATATTAATTGTGATTTGTGTTTCTTGGATATATCCTGGACAGGAAGATTATGCCTATACACGGTCATGGTTATGATGTTCTGTCTGGTTGCTTGTGTAAATGTCACCTACACAGAGACTTCATATAGTGTGGGGATCATTCCTTACAATGTTATCCTCAAACCTGGAAAGTTGAGAAACAAACATTGTATGATTGGTAGGCTTCTGGAGCACTCATGTGAGGCTGTAGCATGTACGTCCAACAATAGGACAGTGCAACGAAGAGGAAAATTAGCTTTTGACCACAAAGCTGGTCTGAGTCAAGTGGCAGGGTTTTAGAAGCGGACACACATTTGGTGTCCTCATGCCCTTGAGATGAATTTTTCAACTACATCAGTTGATAGGCATTCTGCTCTTTGAAAGGACTGTAGATTAAACCCACATGTTTATGTTGGGACTTCCTAGTCTAAATGATAATTATCACTTTGACAGCAATGTCAAATGTTGAGTCTACTATGGATTTTGATCCTAATGTGAAAGGCATACTGCCCCATGTATTCAGACATTGACACACAGACAGACAAGAACAGTTATGGAGAGAAAATAATCAGACAGAGGGTATAAAGAGGCAGACGGATGGAGTCAGATCATTTACCAGACAGAGAGATGGAAATAAGAGTCAGATCATCTACCAGACAGAGAGATGGAAATAAGAGTCAGATCATCTACCAGACAGAGAGATGGAAATAAGAGTCAGATCATTTACCAGACAGAGAGATGGAAATAAGAGTCAGATTATCTACCAGACAGAGAGATGGAAATAAGAGTCAGATCATCTACCAGACAGAGAGATGGAAATAAGAGTCAGATCATCTACCAGACCAAGAGATGGACATAGTCAGATCATTTACCAGACAGAGAGATGGAAATAAGAGTCAGATCATTTACCAGACAGAGGGATAGAAATAGAGTCAGATTATCTACCAGACAGAGAGATGGAAATAAGAGTCAGATCATCTACCAGACAGAGAGATGGAAATAACAGTCAGATTATCTACCAGACAGAGAGATGGAAATAAGAGTCAGATCATTTACCAGACAGAGAGATGGAAATAAGAGTCAGATCATCTACCAGACAGAGAGATGGAAATAAGAGTCAGATCATTTACCAGACAGAGGGATAGAAATAGAGTCAGATTATCTACCAGACAGAGAGATGGAAATAAGAGTCAGATCATCTACCAGACAGAGAGACGGAAATAACAGTCAGATTATCTACCAGACAGAGAGATGGAAATAAGAGTCAGATCATTTACCAGACAGAGAGACAGACATAGAGTCAGATCATCTACAAGACAGAGAGACAGACATAGAGTCAGATCATCTACCAGACAGAGAGACAGACATAGAGTCAGATCATCTACCAGACAGAGAGACGGACATAGAGTCAGATCATCTACCAGACAGAGAGACGGACATAGAGTCAGATCATCTACCAGACTTCCAGATCGCGTTACTGCGTGTGACAGAGGGAGCTGCTTGGCCAAGCTCACGGACACACGTTCATGTCCCTTCCCTCTGTCTCAATATGAGCTCAGTGTAATTCGATTGAGATTAGTTTCACTGGCATGACAGCAGATCCCGAGTATTGCCAAACCACTTAGAATTCAATGACAGGCCCACATCGACGGATGCTTCACAAACATACGCACATACATACACATGCACACAGACACACGCTCATGCACATACACATGCACACAGACACACACTCCAGCAAGCCTTGCAGGCAGAGACAGAGACAGTGAGAGAATGGAAGACACACAGAGAGGGGATGAGACAGAGTGCTCAAAACTGGTAAAACATTAGCAACTGACAAGAAGTAGAAGAGAAGAGAGATTGCGAAATAAATTGTAAGAGTCTGACCAGAAGACAGGAAAGAGAAGGAGGGAGAAAAGATGAGGAGAGTGCGGTCAGATGGCTAAATCAAAGTGAGAGAGAGAGAGAGCGCGAGATAGCAAGGGATGGAGCGAAGGAGGGGAGAAATAGAAGGGGAGAGAGTCAGGGTAAGGGACTCAGGTGGAGAGAAGGGGGGAGGAGAGACAGAGTGACTCAGGGAGAGGCAGTGAGAGAGAGTGACTGCGGGGGGGGGTATGGAGAAAGAGAGAGAGAGAGAGAGAGAGAGAGGACGAAGACCAGTCATGTAAAAGTCCTGTATAGAAAGAGGGAAGACGGGGGAGATTTACTAGAAGAGAGATTAAGTCAACATGTCCTGGGTCAGTCATTAATCCGATTTAAGAGCAATTAAGGTGAGACAGATTCCTTCTTAGAGGAGGGGGAATTGGAGTGAGTGAACGGAATAGATAGAGCAGAATGAGAGGTGATAGGTGGGAAGCAGCTTTACTGGGAGTATCACAGGCTAATCCCCAAAGTTGGACCTACCATAGCCACTTGACCCAAGCAACCACCACACCCCACATAATAGAGCTCAATTCTCAAACCAGCTATAATCAAGTGGACTTAAATCGGATTTGGTGTAATCACAGTTTATCCACGATGTTTATACCACATAAGGTGACCAAATGCGGGACATTCAACTGACATTGTACAAAACTCCTGTTGCCGCAAGCTTGTTGTTAAGTAATTACACCGATTTGGTATTTTTGCCTCTTGTGTGGATGAAGCAGAACAAAAGTGTCTGGGGAACTTTTGCCAAATAAACATTCCTGGTTGGTCTCAGTATATTATAGAAAAGTGCGAAATGGTAACTCTGAATGTGATGGAGTCGGGAAGCAGCCAACACCTGTATGTTATACTGACATGTTATTGTGAGCAACAGTGTGTATGGAGAACCTCCCCAGTGAGTGCTATCCAATACTATGGTCTTTTTAGTTAATTTTTTATTCAGGGGATCAGGTCTGATATCAACATCCTGGAGATATATAACCCCAAGATTATAATTTTTTTGTAAGTTTAAGCTTTTGAAAAAGCTAACATATGTGCATGTGATGGCAACCATCCAACATCCATTAAATATGTATTTCCAGTGTCCATAAAGTAGGCATTTCAGACTTTCAAACTGACATTTAAATCACTAGTTTGACTCAATTAATTGTGGTCTATATTGCATACTTACTTGTGTTTCTCTAGGTTAAAAGCACCCTTTTCAACTGTTTGCTCGCCAGGTTTGGCTAGAACTGAGCCTGACAAGATATTGACATTGTCATATTATATCCTCTTTTCTTGCATTGAAAGGAATATCAGAACTTTTAATCGATTCAGCAAATCCTGCTTGCAGATTGACCCAGGGGGCCCAAGGTGGGCGATTCAATTGGTCAGCACCTTTCAGTTTGGGAGGAGATAGTAATGCAATTCGGTTGCTTTGCATGTCGTGCTCTAGCTACCCCTGTAGGTGTCTGTGAGCTCAACTGAGGTAAAAGGCCCGGGAGAGGGTGTTGTGCTATAGACTTCTGGTATGGAGTTCTTGGTTGAGCGAACAGTCTGATAAAAACCAGGTAGGCATCGGGTGTCCTTCAGAAACACATATGTCCTGACTCCACTGGGAGTTACTGCTATGAAGCAAAGTCTTCATCAAAAATTGGATCTCACTATAATCGGAAACTCGTACAACACTGAGAGATTCCTGAATAGCTCAGTGTCAATTCTCGTAAAATTATGAGAAATAAAGATACAAAAAAAAAACCAGAGTAAAGAATTTCCCTTTAAAAAATGTATTTCAAATTTATTTTTCATAAAATGTCAAGCCTAAGGCCAAACACATCATTCAGGACAGTTGGTCATAGTAAGACCACCTTCATGATAAACATTACATACTTTATGTCAGGTCAGTCGCAATCCCAGCCTTTGGAAATGGACATACTGATATGGGTGTGAGAGAGAAACAGTGTATATTCACTAACGTTCAAAAGTTGGGGTCACTTCGAAATGTCCTTGTTTTTGATAGAAAAGCAAATGTTGTATCCATTAAAATAACTTAAAATTTATGAGAAAAACAGTGTCGACATTGTAAATGTTGTAAATGACTGTTGTAGCTGGGAACAGCAGATTTTTTATGGAATATCTAGACAAGCGTACAGAGGCCCATCAGTTCTGGGTTCCAATGGCATGTTTGCTCATCCATGTTTATAATTTTAAAAGACTAATTGATCATTAGAAAACCCTTTTGCAATTAGAAAGAAATCACAAAAAAACGGAAGATCTTGTACAAAGCTGTGTACTCCGCCCTTCACAGGACAGCGCAAACTGTCTCTAGCCAGAATAGAAAGAGGAATGGGAGGCCCTGGTGCACAACTGAGCAAGATGACAAATACATTAGTGTCTAGTTTGAGAAACAGATGCCTCAAAAGTCCTCAACTGGCAGGTTCATCATAAATAGTATTAAGAAAAAAACACCAGTCTCAATCTCAAAAGTGAAGATGTGACTCCAGGATGCTGGCCTTCTAGGTAGAGCTGGAAAGAAAATGTCATATCTCAGACTGGCCAACAAAAAGAAAAGATAAAGATGGGCAAAAGAACACAGACAGTGGACAGAGAAAGATTTCGTTTGAGGTGTTTGAGTCACAATGGAGAACATTTGTGTGATGCAGACCAAATTAAAAGGAGGAGTGCTTGACGCTATCTGTCAAGCATGGTGGAGGCAATGTGATGGGGGGCTTTGGTGGTGGTGAAGTGGGAGATTTGTACAGAGTAAAAGGGATCTTGAAGAAGGAAGGCTATCACTCCATTTTGCAACACCATGCCATACCTTGATTAGAGCCAATTTCCTCCTACAACAGGTCAATGACCCATAGCACAGCTCCAAACTATGCAAGAATTATTTCGGTAAGAGGCTGGTATTCTGTCTATAATGGAGTTGCCAGCATAGTCATCGGATCTCAACCCTACTGAGCTGCTGTAGGAGCAGTTTGACCATATGGTACGTACGAAGTGCCCATCAAGTCAATCTTTTGTTGGAGGTGCTTCAGGAAGCATGGGGTGAAATCTCACATTTCAACAAATTGACAACTAGAATGTCATAGGTCCGCGAGGCTGTAATTGTGGCAAATTATTTGACGAAAGCAAAGTTTGAAGAACTCAATAATAATTTCAATTAAAAAATAATTATTCCTAACCATGTCAGTGACCATATTTCTTATTCTCTTCGCAATATTTCCTATTCAAACTAATTTCCTGTATGTTTTCATGGAAAACAAAGACATTTTTAAGTGACCCCAGACTTTTGAATGGTAGCGTTGACGGAAACTAGTCACTGTAATCATCCTGTTTGTTTTCCCTGTCCCTTGGGCTCTCCTAGCCCTGCTCACTGGCATCATGCTCTGCTCTTTGGGCTGTGTTGTTCCAGATGTGTATCAGGGTCTTGGGGTGGACAGAGGGCCCAGGCGTCCCTGTAGCATTGCTGTGTCTACTGGGAGATGGTGGTCCTGATAGCCCTCCGGCCTGACATGTACACAACGGTACATAAATCACACACACAGAGAGACACACAGACGCACATTTTATCTCTCACACAGCACACCTCAGATAGGAGCCAACTCTGCATATAGAAAGAAAGAGATTAGGAACTGGTGCACTAAATAGGTGAATGGTTTGGGTTTGAGATTTGGCTCCTTGTTCTCTTTGCTTCTTTATCTAACTCTCATTTACACTCAGTCTTAATAAGGAAGTTGTCTGAAACGTCCAATAAAGGACCAATTGTCTTTGGTTGCGTGATGTCTCCAACACGAAGATCTATGATTGTTTAACCATTGAAATACAGGCACAGCCAGCATTGCATCTGCTTTAACCGGTTCCAGATCTCTGTGGATACAACCTTCTCCTTTCCATTCTATGGGTCAACCAGTCCGTGTATGATGTTCCTGGTGGTGAGAGCATTTCATTTGGCCCGTGTTGACAGAGGGAGGTTGTATTGACTGGCTCCTGCAGGGTAGGCGTCTCTAGCCCTGTGTCCAAACCATTTGTGGCGTTTAATACACTGTAGCAGAGGTCTCCCCAACCCGTACACTGCATGCAGCAGCTGGAGGAATCAATATGCACTAGTCTAGACTGAAATGGAGCATCTGACACAGAGTGAAAGAGGGAGTAAGGATGAGAGAGAATGATGGAGGAAGAGAGGGACAGAGAGAAAAACAGGAAAGGATATACTGGGAAACATCAGAGGGAGCCAGGGAGTTACAAAAAGGAGACAAAAGGAGAGGAAATGATCAGAGACATGGTTGGACAAGCATGGAGCCAAAGAGAGGAGAGAGAGAGAAGAGATGGAGATGGAGAGCAACCGAAAGCGATAGAGAAAGAATGGGAGAGCGTGGTCAGTGGCTGAAAAAGACATTCAAACAAAAGAAAACAGGAATGGAGACATAGAAAAAGAGGGGAGACATGGACACAGAGGAGGAAGATACGCACAGGAAGAAAAAAGACATACAGGAAATAGAAAGAGCGGGTGAGAGAGGGAGGGAGGTAGAGCGGGAGAGGAGGGGGAGGAGGGGGAGAAAAACAGTGAGAGGGGGGTAAAATTTCCATCAGGTTTTCAATTGGGGCGGATCAATAGTGTATTAGAGCTCACCTTGACCCTGTCTCTCCTCCTTCTCCCTGGCCCCCTTCTCCCTGGGCCAGCACACAGGCCAAGCTACTCAAGCTACTCACAGCAGGAGGCGGCGAGGGGGAGAGATTGCATTACGGCCTCCGTTTCTTGGAACAAAGTGGCAGAAAATGGCACAATAAAAAGAGGGAGAGTGAACAGAACTAAGAAACACAGAAAGAGGAAGAGGTTCGGAGTAGTGGTCTGTGTTGTTGCATGTGTTGGGAGAAAAGGGACTGCTAAATTAAGATGTTTGAGTGACGAATTTACATACTGAACGGGAATATGAGACTATGTCAGTCAAAGCACTATGGACCCACACTAGCCTTAGAAACCAGATGCAGGAGTACTTTAAAGCACTCGCTGTTTTTGGGAGAGTTTCAGTAGTGTGTGTGGGATCATTGTGTGGTACAGCGTTCTCTCTGTCTGCTCTGGTGGAGACCAGTTGTATGGCTGGTTAGAGGTGGATAGTTGATGTACCCACTTCCTCCATGACTCAGGACGTCGACCAAAAGTAGCTGTTCGTTTGTTGTCTGGATATTTTTGTTTTAACATTGAGTTTCTCACTGTTGACACACTCCCAGGACACAGTGCAAGACAACATGAGGACACAGAGACTTCAGACCATTTCAGGGGACAGGAGTAGGGGGAGCAAGGGGATGAGAAGAGGTTGAATGAAAAAAATTGATCCGGGAATTTAGCATTTAGACACAGTTTACAAAGCGATGTAGAGGGGAGGCACGGGAGCAGAGGGGACCATAGGGGGAGGACACTTAACTTTACAATAGGTCATGCTTGGCCCAATTGACTAACTGTAACCTGGCAGAGGGTAGCTAGGTCCATAGTATGTACTGTACATACGACTGTAAATTTATATCAGAATGATTTTGTTTTAAAGAATTTAACGAAGCAATACTGGAAGACGTTGTCAGGATCTCTGGTTTTGTTCCACTTAGCTTCTTCACGATCCTGTTATTACTACATACATTTTGTCCCCCACTATAAAATAGAGAGGTATTTTAAATGGTAAGTCGTACAATATCTCAGAAACCTGTGAATCAAACAGTTGAAATGGGTTAGTCACAGACGCAATATTTAGAACATCGGCGCTGTCCGGATTTTGAGGAAGGTCGGCGGAATGATGCGTCTTGCCATAGAGATCTGGCATTTACAACAAGGGCAGCGCTGAAGTAATCAATCGAAATGTATTGCTCACACTGGACATCTCAGTTGGCGCAACATCAATGGTTGAGGACGCCATGTTTACTGTTGTTTAAATTGTAAATTTGACACCTTGATAAAGGTTTATAAGGATAAACACACATGATCGACACTAAACTTTCCACATTTCCTTATGTTGTTCCCATTGGCACCCATCCACACTTGGGTGCACATGCACACGATTAGAATATCAACATAACACACGCACACACACAACCACACAAACAGTGTCCCTCTCGCTGAAGGGAAAAAAGAGAAGAAAAAAGGAGAGAAAAAGAAATCGATCGCCGGGGATAGCGGTGCGCGTCGGAGGATCGTATCTTGTCAAAATAATATATTACCCTCATCCCCGGCTGATCGATGCGGTGGATTAGGGACTGAGGGCTCCCTCTCCCCTCCTCTCGTTCCTCCTTTCTCCCTCTCTTCCTTCCCGGCGCTCCGTGCAGTTTAATATTTACCTCCGTGAAAGAACGGCCACGACGGCGTTCACTCCTAATTGATTCCGACACTTGGGGCTCTCTGTTCGGGCTGTAGATGAGAAAGGGAGGGGTGTGTAAACTGCAGAGAAAGAGAAAACGAGGGAAGGAAACTTTGTCATGAACGTGTGTAAACAGCAAATGACAAACTATGAAATTAAACAGCAAATGGCAAACTATGACATTAATAAGAAACTTCCTTAACGGAAGATATAGTCTAAAATCTGGGGGGGGGGGGGGGGGGGGGGGGTATATTTGTGCAGAAGGATGAAGTGAGTAAAATAGGTTATGTCTATAAGTGTTAATAATGAGTTGGAAATAGTAGAACTACAGTAAGAATGTGAACAGACAAATACGTTCAGAGGTTTAAAAAGAGAGAGGGATAGAGCAGGTTGAGGGGTGGATAAAAAAGCATTGATAGAGGGATGGATAGTGTATTATCCGGATAGAGGAAATGAATCTAGAGAAACTAAGAAGCAAGTGGAAATTGGAGAGAGGAGATCAAGAGAAATGGAAGGATGAAGAACAGGGAGAGAAAACCAGAGAAATGAAGAGAGAGACAGAAAGATGAATAGAAAAGAAGTGAAATGAGACAAAAGGGGTTGAAGTAGAACACCTATAAAATGGAACATGGGGGAAAAGTGGAGGATCAGGGGGAGAGAGGTGACAGGACGATACTGAGGAAGATGGACAGAAAACAGGAGTAATAGCGGAGGGGGGAAGCGGCACGAGAGGACCATATTTTCAGTTGAAGGAACTGGCCTGTCATCTTGTTCTGCCAGCACAGAGCGCTCCTATAAAATACAGGCAGCAGGCTGGCCACGCAGGGTGACTTATGTGTATATCTAGGCTTTGTCAATATTTCTTGCTCTCTTCCTTCTACTGTGCTTCCCCTTTTGCTCCTTCACTCCCTCGCTATCTCTTTCCCAGTTCTCCTATTCTCTTCTTTCCTCTGTCTTTCCAGCTTCCTCTGTCTATCTGTTTCACTGTCTTTATCTCTCTCTTTCAGGTCCAGTTGTAGGTCCAGTTGTTTCTCTCAGCAGAGTACCTGTTTATATCTTTCCTTATCTCTCTGAAGTTCCCAACCACGTTCAAAGGCTTTGAGGAACTTTTGAGGATTTCTGCATGAACAATTACTAGAGGGAGACACAGCAATAGGACCTAGATGCAGAAAGTGCATTGTGACAATGTCTGCAGCAAGTAAAACTTTTTTCTTAACACAACACCTTCATTATGCAAGGCAATGCAGTGTCACCAGTCAAAGCACAGTATTGCTTCTAACCCCTGCTGGTTTGCCTGACAATGGCTGTTCAGAACTAATACAACCCTGCCTGCTTGCTAATTTGTTTGCACTCTAATATCATGTATCAAGGCTGTCCTGTGATTGCAAACCAGCTAGCAACTAGGCTAGGCAATTCTACTTATGAGGAGCCTTTTTTAGCTTATCCAGTAGGGGCTGGATGTTACAATGATTTTCGAATAGTTACTTACTAGCAAGCCTGTTTGCATTTGCATTAGGGAGGCCCAGGATTGCCAAGTAAGTGCTACTTGTGTTGTATATCTTAGCCATTAATAGGACACGCTATTCCCAGCACGGTGATCCTGTATAGTGCATCATGGGTTAGACTGATGAAGCGCAAGGCCCCACTTTTCTGCCGTTTTGGTCCCATGGCTACCACACACTAACAGTGTGAATGAATCAGGTGGGCATAGGCAAAGCAAAGTCTCACTGTCCACTTTTTTCTTGAGCAAAGTTCAGTTGCCTCTATACACCCTCCAGGCCAGTATGCTGCAACGGAGGTCCTGCACTGGGTTCTACTGTGTGTGGCGCTGCGTGTTTACAGGTACATGACATGACTGTGTGTGTGTTTGTGCGTGTGCGTGCGTGTGTGCGTGTGTGTGAAATCACTATATGTGGATATATGTAAGTCTCATTATCCTTTGCATGTGATAGCGCCGGGCGGTGAGCTCGTTCACTCATTTGAACCATAGGGGTTTACCTCCTCATCGTCATTGTGAATCTTCATCTTGTTCAGCTAAGGCCTAGGGCATAGGGAGGGAGCCTGGGACCCTGGCCACAGAGGTTGGAGGGGAAGCCTATCTGGACCACTCAGTAAGTCAGTGAAACTTATCAGAATCTCCTGCGCATCTATATAAAAAATAGAACTTTGTCAAAGTGTTATTCTGAGTTATGTTGGCATTTCCTTTTAGACAGGACCAGCCAATTGTAGGTAAATTCATACAGGATTCAGTCAATTCAAAAGAATTGAAATTGATTTAATAGCAAATACATTTTTCATTTTCATGTCATGAATTGGATTTCAATTAATCTCCTTAGAACTGACTTAATTAATATCAGCCCTGCAATATGAGGTGCCTATTGCCTTGCAGTCATGCTTGTTGGCAGGGAGTTTGGGTGAGTGTGAGGGGGAGAGTGTTACTCTGGAACAAGACAGAACTTATTCATTTTACTGAATAAAACCGAAATAGAATCCCACATCCATCTCCATGACTTCTTCTGTCTCTGTTTCATTTTTTCTTTTATTCACCCTTCCCTGTCTCCCCTCTCCTTCCTCTCTTTCCCTCTGCCCCTTTATTTACCTCTTTCCCCAGCTCTCTGTGGTGGCTGAAGGAGCGGTAACAGAAGTGTCAGTTGTCATTATTGGTCTAATTCAGTAGTCTGTCATCATGGTTCTCTCTATGCAGCGTATTATATGCCAGCACAGCAGGTGCGCTACGCACTGAGGTGGAGATTCCATTTGACACGCACAGAGGCTAGGCAGGCAGAGACCAAGCAGATAGAGCCCAGGCAGACAGAAGCCAGACAGACAGAGACCAGGCAAGCAAAGGCCAGGCAGACAGAGACCAGGCAGGCAGAGACCAGGCAGACAGAGGCCAGGCAGACAGAGGCCAGGCAGACAGAGGCCAGGCAGACAGAGGCCAGGCAGACAGAGGCCAGGCAGACAGAGGCCAGGGAGGCAGAGGCCAGGCAGACAGAGGCCAGGCAGACAGAGGCCAGGCAGACAGAGGCCAGGCAGACAGAGGCCAGGGAGGCAGAGGCCAGGGAGGCAGAGGTCTGTTAATGTTCTGTACAGAGAGGTGGTATAGAGCAACCAAGCTTACACAAACACACATTGTTACATAAACACAGTCTTACACAAACACACACTGTTACACAAACACAGTCTTACACAAACACACACTGTTACACAAACAAAGTCTTACACAAACACACTGTTACATAAACGCAGTCCGCTGCACAATAAAACTCTTGCACAAACACATTCAGTTCCAAGACAATTTCTATTAAATTAATATAATATTTTACACAAACAGACTCAGTCACAAACACGCTGTTACACAAACACAGTGTTATATAAACATGCTGTCTTACCTAGACACCATCTGCTACACAAATACATTCAGTTACAAAAACACACTCTCCTGCACAAACCCATTGTTATGCAAACACACTCAGTTACATTAAACACACCATTACAAAATCCCCTTTGTTAACAAACATGCTCCGTTACAAAAACAGGCTTTAACACAAAGTTAGACAAACACAGCATGTCACACAAACACACTATTTTACACAAACACACAATGTTAGAAAAGGACTCTCAGACAAATACACTGTCACAGAAACACATTCAACACACTGTGGCGTAAACACACCCTGTTACACAAGCATACAGCCAGAAGCAGAACCAGTCGGTCAATTCATATTTCTGTAGAGCAAATGTTCACTGCGCATTTAATGCGTTTTGTCCACCTGATGAAATTATGATGACAACTTTGTATCTGTCTGGCGCAGGTCCTATCTCAAACAAAATTCCCCCAACTTGGACTAAAATTGGGTGAACAATACAACTTGTCTTAGGGATCTGGCAAGCATTGCAAGACCACCCTCTTTGGCCTAAAGCAATGTAAACTGGTGCATAGGACCCTCTCCTCAAAAGGAACATAACTGTCATTGCATGATTGTTTTCCTGATGTCTCAAATATTATGTGAACGCTCTTGAAATGCTACTCCTGCGTCCCCAAATGAAAAATTTGTAAAGAATTTCACATACTCCATCTATCTACAAACATTTAATAAATGCAATATTTTAGCAGTTAATACCAAAAATAACATATTTGTATTCTAACAACATTTGGTTAACGTGTTGCAAACATTATCAAGACTCAACATATACAAGAACGTTCATATCAACCAATCAGTGGTTCTTTAACATTCTTCATATCTCTTCATCTGTTTGATTCAAGTGGTGAACCTTCTGACACATACTAAGGATATGAGGCTAGCTAAACATGTGATAGGCTCTCAACTACTGGCCTGATTTTGACAAAACTTGGTTGCATGATACATCATGCCATTGATATTGGCTATTTCCAATTAAACGGATTTGCCATACTAATTTACTGAAATGTGTTTGTCAAACATGATATCTAAATTGGCCCAAAGGGGTCGCTGCATTATTCATGGCGGGGTCACATGTTTGCTTTTACGTTATTGTTCTTCAGTAAGTGTATTGTGAATTGTGTGAGGACACCTTATCTCTTCTTTCTTTCCTTTTGTCAATAGCCATTTGTATGGGAGCTCTCACCCTCTGGTTCCCCATGGGTATGGTGGGTTTTATCAGGTTTTCAATCCTACACTGCTGCAAATCCAGTAACCACTGTAAGACTTTTAAAATGTTTAAACTATCAAAATGATTAATGCTGAGTCTAGAACCCTTGTAGAGTACCCACAGTGATCCTATTAAATAACAAATTCTTTATTTTATGTGAACACCACCACACCCTTTCAATTTTGTTTTATTTTCTTACCAAATGTTTTTGTAGCACACAATAACCTTCAATAGCCACACCTACAGTGGATATTGGGTGACAAAAATCTTAAGAAAATATTTACCAGGATTATAAATAATTGTGTTTTCTATAGTATAGCCTACACATTGCAATCAAATATTCCCTTTACTGCTCTTTTTAAAATGGGTTAGGTCTAGACATGCTGTTGTGTGCATTGTTGTACCTTATCTAATATAACCACTAATCAAGTCATACATGCTTATATTATCATGAAAAAATCCGTTAAGGAACAGAGTAGCGTAATCCCCATTGGGTAGACGAGCAATGAAACAAATTACGGTTAGACTTAGAATGATTGAAATCCGTCGACTGATAATATTTCAATTGCCTACTTATCAAACTGGCGTATAAATCAAACACTCAAATTATGCTTTTACCACTGTTTTCATACCTTCAATAATTGATAGCCTATAGCTAACTGATGTGAGTAGTAGACTATTTTCAGGGCCCAGGCTATTCGTGCGTTGGTTCCACATAACTCCACCTGTAAATTGATAATTTGGTAAACATTTATGTTGAGAGACTGGAGGCGATGGGGATAAGCACCTGTCTACACAGTTCTGGTGGCGTTCAACCCGTCGTTTCCTTTATTATAAAAGCTGCGGTAGTGATCGTAATGAGACAACCCTAAGAACTTCAAAACAAATTCAAAATATCCGAGCCCAAACCCGCGGCCGCCAATCCCGTTAGTGAGAAAGCAGCAAATAACTGCGGTTCTTTCCCACTGGAGACGTAGGCCTACTTATCTTTCAGTGTCTCACGCGCACTCTTTACCCCTCGCTCTGCAAAAAAGAAACATTTTCCTTTTCTCATACCTCCACATTTTACAAATTTCAGAATAATTGTTTGAATTTAAATCGTGTGTTTCCATTGCAGCGGATTTAGGAGATTTGGCTAAAGTGCGCAAAATCTCTTTTTCAAATAATGTTTTACAATCAAATAATGAAAACCAGAAAGATAGGGCATGGCCGTGCATTGAATGAATGAGTAATATGATTTAGGGGGGAAATTTTACTTTTAAGTAGTAGAATATAAGCATAGGAACCGGTGAGACATCCTAGGAGAACGGAGGGAGGAGGACGAGGTAGACCAGATCAAGAAGAGAGAGGGATGTATCAGGAACATAAAGCCAGAGAGAGGACCAGGGCAGGACGCTGTGTGTTAGAGTTGGGAGGTGGTGGCAGAGAGATTAATGGTCTGTGTTGAAAGTTTCGGGCAGGGCACTCACTGCGTTGGCCCTCTTTGTAATTCTGTACTTAATCACCATCATTATGACACAGGGAGCGGACGGAGCAGAGGGAAGGAGGGGGAGAAAGGAGTAGGGGAGAAACCCAGAGGGAGAACGAGGTGATCAAGTGAGCTAAGGAAAAGGAAAATACAGAGAGAAACACTCAGAAGAGAGACAGGCACAAGATAAAGGAAGAGAGAGTTGGGACTGGATATGAACTTGAATTATTACTGTATGACTGAGTGAGCAGGAGATGGACGATAAGAAAGATGGGGAGACGGGGGAGAGGGGGGAGAGGGTGAAAGAGAAAGAGATGGCAGCAAGTTGTTGAAGACGGGGGTGAACCTGAAGCGAGGGAGAAATTGTTGGAGGTTGATGATGAATGGATATAAAACGAGGACGAGAGAGGGAGCAGCATGAAAGAGTGCTTGTGGAAGAGTTGGGTGCCGCTCTGTAGATGATGAAACACTAATTAAAGTAAACGAGCTACCTGAGCCCTCGGACTAACCCCTTGTCACACTCTGTCAAGAGTGGAAGAGTGAAGGGGAGGAAGGGAGGGAGCTTGTGAAGGCAGAGATTCTGTGAATATGCATGTTCAGTTTCCATTGCCACCTTTATTTATGAACCATTTCATCTGAACGATAACGTTTACCCAATACTTCCTGTTTATTGGTCTTTTCTATATTTGAAGTAGATGGTGAAGGCATTGTTTCTAGGTAAACAAAATAATGCACGTTCTGTATAACTCGGTACAATTGGACATTCGTCAGTGTTAGTTATAGTATCCCAAAAAGTATGTGAATGAGTATGACAGCACCATTGGTGACCCGGTGCCCCATTGCTCCAAGGTTGGGGTGTGTGGTTATGGTTTTTGGTATAATTATTGAGTCAAACAATAAAATGATGACCACAGTAAATAAAAATGAATTAATGAAAATGCAAAAAAAAATGTTTATGTTAAGAAATGCTGCTTAAGAAATAATATATTTTTTCTTTCCAAACGATTAAAATTATTGGCACCTGTTTTTAGTAGTCCAATATTCCAACATACCTTGAGAGGATTACGACAATGAGCCTTTTTCTAAAACGTTTCATGACAATGGAGAACACATTATGACGATTCCTACAACATAATATTTCCCTATTCTTCATATCCTTATTATGCGTGTATTGGCCTTCCCTTCTGTGGTGGGTTTGGCATTGAAAAACACAAATATGTGCAAAAAAATAAGTATATAGTCCTACTGGGAAATACCTTGTCATGGGGACCGGTCGTTTTAGCCAAAAACCTGGAGGAGGTTGGATCTGCCACAAAGCTGGAACTCGGCCACAAGTGGATCGCCAGGAAGCCAATAAAAACAGATACAAAACATCAACATCTTTCAATAGTTGCTATAACCGAAAATCAACATTCTGCAATGGTCATCTCAGTTTCTAGACTTGAGCTACTTTAAAAACCTATTGTTTGAATTGAACTCGAAGGATATCTTGAATTAAGAAATATGATGTATGAAAAGATCCCCTTTAACTTAATAAAATACATTATAAAACGTCTGAGAGGTTGACCTCTCTAAGGTAGCCTATTAAAAACAGGTGCTAATAATTTTGACACCTTTATTTTAGAATGAAACATATATTTCGATAAAAAAAACGAGATTTCTCAGAGCACTTGCGTTGTATAAAATGATTACATTTTCCAACTTCGTAAAACAAATATATCCGAGTGTTACCATTATTAATATTATCCTATCTTTTTCCCTTATATTTAGCCTATTAATGGTGCCAGTCATTTTGGAGGAATGCCCACCTATATTTATATTAAACGATAAACTCAAGTGAAGTAGCGAAGAGTAAATGCAGCTGAGGTGACTCCTGGACTCATTTTCCAGTTGCCCTTGAATAGAAATCAAATAACATTGGGGTAGTTGTATATAAATAGGAACAAGTAGCCTAGTGTATGATGTCATGCAATTTCCCCCGTGTGCATTGGGTGATAGGCCTATATATACGCGTTATTTTAACCAATTGGAGTAGTCATTCTTAGGGTTAACGTGTTTTACCATATCCTGTTTTCTGCGTGTAGAAAAATAGCCATGAACATATAACAGTGTTGTCATCCGTCCACTATTCCCATTGTTTTATCGATTGTCACCCCATGCGTGATATTTCCTTTTCATCACGCATTTTGTTACCTAACAGGCGAGCTACTTATATATAAACACAAAATTCTTTATTTCTTAATGTTCATATTCATTCAATTAATACCGGGCCTAATTATCTTATATATTTATTTTGCCCATCTCGCTATCCCTCTTTCCTTTTTTCCATCTATCTCTCCAACGATTATCTTGCTGTCTAATTAGAAATCGATGCTGTTGGGCCGGCGGGTATTTGCGATGTGTTTGTGGATGTTGAGAACAATCCCCCGGACAGAGGGAGAGAAAGAGAGAGAGAGGAAAGAAAGGAAAGAAGAGGAAAACACTCACACACACCACCTCACTTTACTGTCAAGCAACTTCACTGCTTCCAGCTATACTCCTTTATAAAAAGCAGTAAAAAGCAAGTAAAGGAGAAATGAAAAGAATATCGTTTTAACGACTGGCGCGAGGGATTTGAGCTGGATTTGAGCGGGGAGTTTTTTTAGAATAAACAAAGGATAAGGGGTATATATTTCAAAGCGCTTTAAATGAATCAGCCTATAGCTCAATGCAGCGCGAAAAAAATATATATTTTGAAGTAAATGGTATTGGGTGGGTCACCAGAGTAGTAGGCTAAGCAGAGGCCATTGACATTCATACTATTCTTGCCGGTTAATAGTAGCCTAATTCTAGCCATGAATGGGCCTACAAATATAATTGGCTTATGGGTATTCATCAATTTACTTAACTGTTTTATAAATATTGCTGTAGTTATTATTGTTAATATAATTATTATGATGATGCACGTGTTTAGTATTCATCAAATTTGCACAATTTTAATTTGAAATACATCTATGCGTTACAGAATGTGTCTCGTTTTTCCTCTGCTTGACTGCTCTGTACCTCTACGCTTGTCGGCTTGATTCTGTACGGATCCCAAGTCTCTACTGCTCCGCGGCCTGGTGGAAAGAGGCGACGGGTTATTACTGCCAGAGAAATCGAACCTAAACGAATTAGGAACCCAAGATGCCGTTCTAAGAGAAATGTTAAATAAAGCGAAAAGGGAATGAGAGAGCGCACTTTTATTAGTTCATCTCACTCCGGTATGTGTTTACCGTCTGTGCTTCGCTTTATTTCTCCACATAATCTGTTTGTAACTTTTAGCGTTTTTTTATATTGACTCCTGCTACGAAATCTCTCGTTCGTTCGCTCTTTCGCTCACTCGCCCACTCAGCCATTCACGTTCTCTCTCACTTGGTGTATTGAATTACCAAAGTAAAATGTTTTTCTCTGTTGCCTAACATTTCGTCAACCCCTGTTAGCCAGGCTATCTGCTGCCATGTGTGTGCCTCATGGTATGGACAAGGTGCTAATTGTATTGATACGTTTCGTAAGTAAATAAAGACAGTTGTGATATTTGAATCCAACTCGAATTGTACGCGTGATTTATGGACTGAAATAACGTATTTAAAATGTGTTAACGTGTGAGCACGATTGCGTCTTTGTTTGTAGGTTTTGTATTTGAGTCAGTCGTGCATGCACGTCTGTCAGTCCATCTTTCGCGCTCATTAAACGTCCCTCTCTTTCCTTCCCTGCGTGTTGATGCTCCCACTCCCGCCCTCCTTCCTCCACGCCTCGCTCTCCCCTTGCCCATGGCTATATGATCGTGAAAAATGTGTTTACAAAACTCGCTCTCTCACAGATCAAACCGCACAGCCGAATCAAAGACTTGGAGATAGAGAAAGAGGAGAGACGGAAGAGAGAGGAGAGGGAAGAGAGGGGTGTATGATTTAAAAATTCTGTGTTTTTTTCCCCCTCCTTGTGCATTTGGATATCGGCACAGAGCTCCTTTGGTAATACAATATATTTAAGCCCAAACAACTGTTTGTATTCATTGTTTATCATGAGATTATAGTATAATATTGATGTCTCGTTGTCTTCGCTAACACAGTGTTAGCCATTCCTTGTGAACGACACACTAACAGGGAACGCTGCCTGCCTCAGTTGATCATTAGTGTGTATTACACGTCCTTACAATTCTGTGCTAACAAGCACCTGAGAAGTTGTCATCTTACATTGATCTTTCAGAGGCGTGGCTTAATTTAAAGTTATAGTATCGTATATATTTCGTCTAAATTGTCAAGTTGCCTTTTCTCAAAGTCAATTCCAGTCCAATTATTTTAGTAAGTTGATGCTCATGTGGTTACTGTATGTGTGTGGCGCACATCTATCGCAATATAATGGTAGATGTAAGGAAGGCGTATGGGGTCTTTAGATTAATCTAACAAAACAAGGCATTGAAAATAGTGGGATTAAGTGGCTAATACAATACAGTATCGATGGAACAATGGGGAGAGGAAGGGGCAGAGAGTAAGAGGAGGAAATAAAGAGAGCGACTAGGCGAGAAGGGAGAGGAAGAGATGAGTGTCAGAGGAGAGTGAAGGGGTAAAGAAGAGAGGGATGAGAGGGATGGGCAGACAGGATGGCGGGGGGAGCGATTATAGCAGGGTTTATGTATGAGCTATTGATTTAGTCGGTGGTGACTTCTTGAGTGGTTAATTCGGGAAGTGAGAGCGATAGAGAGAGTAACTCAATGACCAGAGCTAGGAGGAAGGATACAAGAGAGCGGGATAGGGAGCAGGAAAGGGAATGATAAGGAGGAGAGAAAGGTCTGTAACAAGTGCATCTTCTTCGTGGGGTGAAATCATTGAGGAAGGCAGCTTCTAACACCACGTCTATAGACAGTGGTTGGAAGCAGGGGGTAAAGTGTTGGTTACACAGTATGGTGTTAAAAGGTGTCGTTTTTGGACTAACCTTTCACCATATACGGGCGGATTGTGAGCCCATTATATTTTTTGTTTGGGTTCCATCTAGCGGTCGGGGGCTCTAAGCGATCCCGTATTTTGGTTTATACCGAGAGACTGATTTATGGGTTATATGTTAAAACATGGTAAGTCTATCAAGAACAAAACGGGATTTAACCATCCTTAAGCAAGGCACCTGCGATTCCACATATCGCAGCGTCTTCCTCTCGGCTGTTTAAAGCATGACATCTCACAGCTTTCTGTCATATAATGCCAACGCATACTATTAGTGACATTGTCAGTCAACTCATGCGTAACTGTTCTTTAGAAATGGTATCCTAAGGGCACCGCTTTTGACTACACGCCTGTACGTTGTGCAGTAAACTAAATAGATGCAATTTTTAGCCCCTAATCTGACAAACCAACATGCTTTAAATTGACTGCATTGTGGTTTAAAAGGATAGGATAGCTTTTGGTCTCATGCTATCACTTTACAAGTTTCCAATTATGAATCCAGAATACACATCTGCTCGACTGCTCTGCAGAAACAACCGATGGTTCTTACTGTCTAGCCTTGTCAGCAGGAGTCAACATCAACATCAAAACTATTCTTACTCTGTCTGCTATTTTATTATAGCCTTCACACATCATGGATTTGCCCCGCACTCAATTTTTTGCCTAATACTACTTGTCGTTTGCTTACGCAAATAACAAGACACCCACTTTAAAATGTAAGTGTGTCACTGGCCAGCAACATGCGTGTATCTGCGTGCGAAGTTTAGGGTCCGCTCGCCGGAGCAGTCTCCTTTCCTCTTTCTCTTCCCCTCTTCTCTCTCGTGCAGGTTTTGATCTCTCAGCCGCGAGATCAAAAGCGCTCTCTGGCTATTAGTCAGCGCGAGCCATTGATCCCACATCGATCCACGCGAGACACAGCCGCCCCGTGAACACGGTACGAGGCTCCCCAAAGCTCTCCCGCGCGTCGGGAGAGTGAGCAAGGATAGAGGGAGAACGCAAAGGGGGGCAATGTGTGTATGCGTCTGTGTATGTGAGTGTGTATTTTTCACTGGCGCGGGTAGAGCCAAGCTCAAGCTTTTTCTTTGCCGCGGGACATGAAACAATGAGGCTCGAGCCGGTTTTAATAAAGCGCGCTTTCCCTCCTTTCAACTCTGGCGCGAGGCGGACGAGCCGGCAGCGTAGAACGATCGATAATTAATGACGATGAATAATTTAACCCTATCGATTGATACTTTTTCTTCCTCTTTTCCCCCCTTTTTTCTTATATCTTAAGGCCGGTGTTCTGTACGGGTGTGATAGTGATACCACATCACATGCAGCAACCTTCTCCTATTACCATCTAGTTGAGCGAATGGACCATCCTCTTCCTCATACACTGCCATTTTATACGTATTTATCATTTAGACGCAATAGGTCAGGCATTAAGTTGCATGATGATATGTAGTGAAAGTTTTGTGTTTAAACTGGATTATATTTTTGGGTTTATATTTACTTTTACAAGCTAATTTAAAGTTCTCCAACATTTCCTCTTCTTGACCTCATCCTCTCCGCAACAACTTTCTTCACGTATTTCTTCCAACATCCATCCTGGTATTACCTTGTGTGCACTATAGACCTCTCCACCTTCCAGTTTAACATTTGGACAGATAGGTCCTCTCCTCCATCCTCCTGACCACATATTCCCCCTGCCCCTCTGCCTCCTTCCTCCCTCGCTCCTATCCCCCTCTCCTTCTCTAACAAACCCATACCACAGTCCCTCTGTTCTTCCACCCTGAGGCTTGCCAGAGTGTCAGCGCTAACCAGAGAGAGGAACAGAGAAACAGCAAGAGCGGGTAGAAGGATGGGGGTTCAGTTGGGCCTTTTCAGGGTCAACCAAAAAAGAAATATGAGACAGATGTACAGATGTACAGAGTTTGTTTCATCTGTTGGGAAGAGAGTCAAAGAGGCCAGACTTATATCTCTTTTTTATTAAGACCATGGACTCTTTCCGTCTTTACACACCACTGGAAAAAATGTAGCCAGAATGCCAGTCTGTCCCCCACTATCTCTCTCTTAACGTTGTTCTACACTTAGGGCTTATTTACATTATGAGAGAGAGAATAAAATGCTAGATAGACCTGTCTTCTGGGCTTCTTTACATTATGCAAGACGTAAAAGAAGAAGATGCTTGACGCTTGATTATTTTGCTATGTAAACTTGCAGATATCGATAGCGTGATACCGATGTAGCTTTCGCCCCCACCCAGGTTTGCAAGTGTAAAAACAATTGTTTTGGCACTGTATCAAGTTTCTTTGTAGTGTGCTCGCAAATCCCTCGATTTTCCTTAGATTGACTTGTACAATCCTGCATAGTATGTCTCTAATAAATTCAAATGCAAATTATTATGTAAACTTAGATAAATCTATCTGGATATTTTCTCTTGCATAATAGGATATAAATAAGCCATTGGTTTGCATAATTTGAACACTGAACACATTAGCAACTTCTTAAAAGACAACTTTCCCAACTTGTGAGAAAACTATAAATGCCTCTTAACTGCCAAGTAACAGCGTGGACAGTGTTATTAAATAAGGTATTGATCCCCCATATGACAGAGAGAATGGTAGACTAGTGTGTGCAACAGTTAATGGCAATGGAATGAAAATTCACAAACAGGTTTAGACTGGTTAATTATTGCAATAATTAGAAAGCGTTGGACCAGCTCACCTTTTACAATATCATGCGACTTTTAAATCTGCAATGTCTATTTTAGTCATCAGGGATTTCCTTAATTCATTGTGCTGAACGTGCTCTAGCAAGTCCCTCAGATGGGTCAGGAACCTTGAGCTCCTAGCACAAGTTAATTCTGCAAATGTCCTATCAAGCAGTAAAAAAATATGCATTACAGCTTGGCCTTCCTGGTCCGTTAGAGAGTTACTGGGATGAATGAGGTTGCAACTGCAGCTAGTTTGTTCCCTCTCTAATATGTCCCCACTCTACCATGTCCCCACTGTACCACATCCCCTCTCTAACATGTCCCCTATCTACCATGTCCCCACTGTACCACATCCCCTCTCTAACATGTCCCCTATCTACCATGTCCCTTATCTACCATGTCCCCTATCTGCCATGTCTCCTCTCTACCATGTCCCCTCACTACCATGTCCCCACTGTACCACATCCCCTCTCTAACATGTCCCCTATCTACCATGTCCCTTATTTACCATGTCCCCTATCTGCCCTGTCTCCTCTCTACCATGTCCCCTCACTACCATGTCCCCACTGTACCACATCCCCTCTCTAACATGTCCCCTATCTACCATGTCCCTTATCTACCATGTCCCCTATCTGCCATGTCTCCTCTCTACCATGTCCCCTCACTACCATGTCCCCACTCTACCATGTCCCCTCACTACCACGTCCCCACTGTACCATGTCCCCTCACTACCATGTCCCCTCTCTACCATGTCTCCACTCTACCGTGTCCCCTTACTACCATGTCCCCACTGTAACATGTCCCCTCTCTACCATGTCTCCTATCTACCATGTCCCCTCTCTACGATGTTTCCACTATACCATGTCCCCTCACTACCATGTCCCCACTCTACCATGTCCCCACTGTACCATGTCCCCTATCTACCATGTCCCCTATCTACCATGTTCCCTCACTACCATGTCCCCTATCTACCATGTCTCCACTCTACCATGTCCCCTCTCTAATAGGTCCCCACTCTACCATGTCCCTACTGTTCCATGTCCCCTCTCTACCAGTTCCCCTATCTACCATGTCTCCACTATACCCTGTCTCCTATCTACCATTTATCCTAACTAACCATGTCTCCTTTCTACCATTTATCCCCACTTTACCATGTTCCCTCTATACCATGTCCCGCTCTATCATATCTCCGCTCTACCATGTCCACTCTCCACCATGTCCCCTCTTTACCATGTCTCCATTCTACCACGTCCCCTCTCTACCCTGTCTCCACTCTACCATGTCGCTTTTCTACCCTGTCCCCTGTCTCCTATCTACCATGTCCCCTCTCTATCATGTTCCCATTCTACCATGTCCCTTCTCTACCATGTCCTCTGTCTGCCATGTCTCCACTCTACCATATCCCCTCTCTATCATGTCCCCTCTCTACCATGTCCTATTCTACCATGTCTCCTATGTACCATTTCCTCCATCTACCATGTCTCCTATCTACCATTTCCTCTCTCTACCATGTTCCCTTTCTATCATGTCTCCACTCTATCATGTCCCCACTCTGCCATGTCTCCACTCTACCATGTCCCCACTCTGCCATGACTCCACTCTACCATGTCCCCACTCTGCCATGTCTCCACTCTACCATGTCCCTTCTCAAACCTGTCTCCAATCTAACATTTCTTCTCTCTACCATGTCTCCAGTCTACCATGTCCCCATTCTACCATGATTGCTCTATACCTCGTTAACAATAGACATGGCAGTATGTGTATCAGTTTAACATCATATTGTCCCTTTTCTCTTTGCACTTTAAACTTATTTTTAAGACCTGATTTCATGGACTCCACTTGAAAACAGAAAAACGCCTGTTTAAACAACACAATTCCCAACACAATTGTCTCGCCTCTCACAAACTCTCAACCATTGGACTAAAAGTCGGTTTCGGTAATGCTCAACAACCATCCCCCACCACAACGACCATCCATTGCCCTAGCCAATAGCCACTCTATGTAACTATGAATATGTTCATAACTGCCCATAGCCTTCAGTTCCCAGGTAAACGTCACTTCCCTATGTTCATAACTGCCTATAGCGACCAGTTCCAGGGTAAACGTCACTTCTCATATGTTCACACAACGTAAACGTGCTGGGATATGTTGATATTGAACGTAATAGCTTTGCCGATATGTTCATACGGAATTTAATCGCATTTCCAAAATAGTTACATATGTATGTGATTCCTGTGATGCGGCTTTGTTTCAGTGGAACAAAAGTTGTGAATATTATAACCGTATTTACCTGAGGTTCTACTGATTTGAATATGGACAAAACTAAATATTCTTGATGTATCTTCTACACGTTCAAATGTTGAATACAAACCAATGTTGATATGTTTATACTGGCCCAACCTTAGTTCCTTCAATTCTGAGTTTTGATAGTGAATACGTATTAGTGTTTAACATTTATAGATGTAGTCTGAGAAATTTTTAAACCTGCCATTTTGGGCTTGATATTTAATATGTTGTTTATTTGTGCATTTTCTATAGGAGAATCACCAGTATTCCTCAGGTAGCCATGAAATTGAAAATTAAGTTTGAAAATGACTGGTTTTGATGACATAGTGCACAAATAGACACATATAAAACAAAGTACACAATTTTGGGGGGCCCTTTGGGGTTAAACAGTGTCACTTTTACAACCAGTGGCCAAAAATCACAGACTGCGTCTTTATGGGTTACAATGAGAACCACAGGGATTCAAATGAGGGCCACAGGGATAAATAAGTTTCAATTGAAAATAGTGATGCTTTCTGGCCATTCAAGCTATAATAACTACTTTAGAAGCTTTAAGACTATTCTAACAATTAAAAGTAATTAGAGTATTTTGAAGTGTTAATTAACACAAAAACTGTATCTCTTGAACCGTTCAAGCTTGAGAGACCAAATCCTATTTTTTTTTTTCACATTTCAACTATCCCAACTAAAAACGTTTAAAAGTGTACCGTCTATGATTGTTAATTAACATAACATAACGTGCATAACCAGCATTAATTGACCCATTAACAATATCTCCTGAACCATTCATGCTTGAGAGTCCAAAACAACTTTGTTTCACATGTTTAAGCAAAACATCCTTAAAATTCCTAAACATGTATTAACTATGACAATATTAATTTGCATAATTTCTCATAATAAATGCCAAAACAGTATCTGAAAAATTTCAGAAAGACACCAAACCAACTCTTGTTCACATGTTTAGGCTATTCCATTGTAAATAGTTATTTTCTCTGATGACTAATTTGCATAATTAATTAATAATTAATAACAGTATGTCCTGAACAGTTCAAACTACTGTTCTGAATTGTTCTAGCTAGAAAGACCAATCCGTCTTTGTTTCACATGTTTAGGCTATCACAACTTCAAAATTAAACTTTTAAAGGCAAACAATTCAGCAGGCACACACCATGAACTTATGCAAATTACTTTTATAGTTTTTGTTAATTGTGAATAAAGTGACCCATCAGTTAAACAAAGTTGAATTGGGTGGCTAGCAGTTATTGGATGACTGGTCTTATTTCAGGCTACTTCCCATTTCTTTGTGCAGAAATCTTTGTGAGTATCTTTTAGTGTATGTTTGTGGGTGTGTGCACGCTTGTGTGGGTGTGTGTCCTATCTAGTCTGCATCTTCATCTTCAGTAAACAATGAACATTCTTTCAACACTGTGAGAAGTGTGTGTATTGATTCAGTTAGTATCTACGGCCTCATTGTGTGTGCTGTCGCAATCGCTATCGGTCTCTACTTGCGCTATGGTGTTTGTATGTGGAGTATGTTCTTGTGACTCTGTGTGTCTGTGTGTGTGTGTGCAATCCATTAGTCTATCTGTGTGTCAGTTTGTGTGTGTGTGTATGTGTGTGTGTGAAGAGCTGTATTCCCAGGGCTGCTAGTTATAATGTTTCTGGGGGTGATGGGGGGAACTTGAAAGCCCTGTGCTGCCCAAATCAAAACTAACAAGGAAATGATGGGGGCTCCTTTATCTCCTCTCTGGCCTGGGGGGCTGAGGGGGACGAGAGAGGGAGATCGGAGAGGGAGTGAGGTGGCGGGGGGTATTGGGGGGCGGCCTGGCTTCCTCTTTGATTTGTGAAAAATGCATTACCTCCGAAATCAAACGGAAAATTACTGCGCCGAAGCAGAACACACAGAACAGGGGAGGGAGACCAAGACCAAACTGGATGGGTTGGGAAGGTGTGTGTGAATAGAAAGGGGCTGGGGAATGGAAGGGAGGGTACACCTGTGAAGATGGCTGCCAGATGGATGGGTGCAGGTAGATGTTGAGGCCGTGTATAGGAGGAAAGAGAGGTAGACATGGTCAGATAGAGCGCCCAATATTGTATGTCCTCTGAGGGTATGGACTGGGGTTTAGGAGCCTATGGTAAATGATCGGATGATGTGCTATTGATGAACCTATGCCCATGGGGGAGTGAATGGCATTGATTTTTGCGAACATATGAAGCATATAGAATCGCAGAAGTAGAGGATTTCTATGGCTACAACAGCCACTGCGTGGTGTATTGCACTTCTAAAGACGCATACAGTACTTAGTTACTAAAGCCAGATTTTAGAGACGATTGTCTGTGTCATTTTGTTGTGGCGGAATATTTTGAATAGATAGACATTTAGAAATTTAGATGAAGTACTCTGTAAAACTTAACTTGAGTAGAATCTGGATACCTAAGTAAACTCTTCTGTGATGCTTTGAAATAATTTAATTAAATTGAAACATGTCACAGTATAAAGACTATCAACACACCAGAGCATGTTTATTTGCTGTATTACTTTTTAAACAAATGGACAAGTTTATTCCGCAAAAGGTGTAAAGTAGTATTTGCATATTTCCTGCATTCCTTTCAAATTAATGTTATGATGGTGTTTGTCAATAACAGACACACTGACGTTAAATCTCTAAGTGTTCACCAAGTAATTGCCTAAGTGAAAGTTTAAATAAACAAAACGTAGTATATACTTAAGCAATGAGGCATGGGGGGGTGTGGTATTTGGACAGTATAACACAGTGCTTAGCTTAATTAAGCAAATAAGTAAATAATAGAACAAATAAAATGGTTTGGATGGGAAAGGAATTTTTTAATCTGATAACTTAGCAGATATAGTTTTTCTCAATCTCGATTATATTTAATGTTGCACTTTAAATTATCATGTTTAAGGTGAGAACACTTGATGTGGTAAATCTGTCAGGTTTCATGGTATTATGGTGTAATGTTTACTGATCAGGACTTTCACCTATATCTGGAAATATTGGCCCCAATTTCTTTTTTCATTTTGTGTGAGGGTACCCAGAATGCACACAGTAGTTATCTAATTAAATAATTGAACAATGTATAGGGTTGTTAGAGACATGTCAGGAGAATTACTTGAGATGGACATATTGTGTGCTGAAGGATGGAAAATAGTGTGGGGTGAACAAGAAAATGTAGAGAGGAAAAAGAAGAAGGGACACAGTCACACGATGGATTTTGAAAAAGAAAGTGAGGCCTGAAAACAGAAAGATGAAGAGAGTATGAAGAGCCACAGTCCAAAGACTACAAAAAGCAAGGAGGGGATTAGAGAGATGGAGAGAAATGGGAGTGTGAGAGTGAGTGAGTGTGAGAGAAAAATGCCTGGAGTTAGTAATAATAATTTATACAAACACACCTCAATAATTCACGTACCATTTCAATGCTGGAGGGAAAATCCAAAATTCACAGAGCATAATTAAATAGAGTCAGAGAGTGGAGAGAGACGTGGAGGGAGATATATAGAGAGAGATGGAGAGACCAGCATTAAAGATACTAGTGTAGCGGCAGGGTTTCTGTTCCATTTGAGGTTTGTAAAACAACCAAGATGAAATTGTAATATCCAAACTATATCCAATCTCTTGGTGTCGGCTCACTGCCTCTTCATCCAGGCATTGACAGATGCCCATCTCTATTATTTACAGAAGCTCTTCAAATCTACAGTCGTCTTACATGCACTGTAGAATTGCAACTCTTGGTTTCTAGCAATATTGACTCATTTTATGCAAGTAGTGTGGTATAGTTAAATCATTCACAGTTAATGTTTGTACTCATAGGTTACTGTTTCCAATCAAATGGATTGGAAACAGCGTTCTGACAGAAATACGTTGCTGATCAACTGTTTGTTGAGCAATACATATGTCAGGAATTGCTTGTGAATTTATTTTGTACATTTACCTGTTGATCTTTTTAGTAGCAGGCCAACTCAGATGATCAATTCAGCTTTATTGGTTTTTCTGTATCTGGCCTCTTACTTTCATTCAGCCTTTTGTACTTTTTATCCTCATGTTATTGCAGCAATTATTTTTTAAAGACTTGTACATTTTATATGGCAGTCTTTTGTGTAAAATGTTTTATCAAAATGAATGTTATAACCGCTAAACAATTAACCAATCTGACATTAATCACAACTCCCTACTCCCACTTAATAAACAAAAGAAGCTTCTGTCACCTCATCTGGCTCCTTTCCCACATTTAAGACATTTTTAAATATATCATGAACTTCAACCATACTGTATGGATGAATGATCCCCCACATGGCGTCAGTTATTGTTCTCAGAACCTGTGGTCCATCAAACACATGATTTACAAAAGCTGTTGATAAAATGTAATGCAAGGGCCTCTAAACCATAGTGTAAAACCGTCCCTTTCTCTTGGAGGACTTCTTTCACTTCTGACTTGTTTAACTAACGTCCCTTTTTTCCCCTTTCTGTTTCCCTCTCTACCCCTGTCTCCCCCTCTCTCAGGTGTTGTGGAGGCATGGACTGTAACTGTGTCAGTGACCTGTTGCTCACCCCCCCTGTCCCTGCCCTCTGGACACCAGGTGAGGCAAGCAGGATGGGGGCACTTTTTTGCGGAAGCCGGGGTACGTGGTTTGGGGAGATGGGGATTTATGTGTGTTGTGGAGGAACATTTGATGGACTTTTGGGAATGCTGTTAAACGTTAAGGGGAGTTGTACAAAGTCATTGTTGCTGTGCAATGTTTGCTGTTAGCTCTTATCACATACTGGAATTAAAAAGGCAACAACAAATCATAAACCAAATATGCAAAACTGTATTAAAACAAATAAATGCTTTATTCATGCAGTTAACCTTTACATACCGTTTGGTAGTACCTGTAGTTCTTTGCAGACCTTTACTCATGCAACTGCTTAGTACGTAAGGCCTTGATAGTTAGTTTTCCAATAGTCAACATACACTCTCCAATATTTAAAATATAATTTGTTAAATCTGAATGACAAAAACCTACAGCACCTCACAAATTGGTGAACAAAGTTTCATATTTCTTTACATATTCTGTGAATAATATTTAACCAGATTCATTGTTAACAACTGATGAGTCATTTAGTTCTATACAAGTAGTAGGCACAATGTAAGTATTGTAAAAATGTAAGCAACGACAGAGTGCTACAGTCTGTGATCTGCTTGTCAGTCCAAGCTTGAGGGCACTGCTGGTACCAAAGAGCAACATAGCTTTAGGTGCACTATGATATTAAACATAGCCTCTCTTAACAGAATCACTCCATCATTCATTCAGCCCCTTTGGCCAGCAGTGACCATTCACAAACCAATAGGCCTCAATCTCATTCTCGAACTCTCCTGTTCCTCCTCCCCAGGCATTGCCTTCCCAGACTGGGCCTACAAACCTGAGTCAAGCCCCGGCTCCAGACAGATCCAGCTATGGCACTTCATTCTGGAGCTGCTGCAGAAGGAGGAGTATCAGGGTGTGATAGCTTGGCAGGGGGACTACGGGGAGTTTGTCATCAAGGACCCCGACGAGGTGGCCAGGCTGTGGGGCATACGGAAATGCAAACCCCACATGAATTACGACAAGTTGAGCAGGGCACTAAGGTAGAAACAGTGTGTGTATGTGTTGAAAATGTACTCCCAAATGAAAAATGTAAACAATAAGCCTTCATATAAAAAGTTAAATGTGAATTTCTGAAAAAGAATATCAAATTGCATCTTCCTTCTCGGAAATACTAGTCTCAAAACAGTGTGCGCTGTGTACTTATGTGATTTTGGCTAAAGTCCTACTGCTACACTCCATTTTATTGAATTTAGCCTGCACCCCACCGCTATGTGTCGTTTACTTATGCAAATGACAATACACGCACACGCACACACACCCTGTGTTAACTCTCTCCATGGTTTCCCCTGCCCTCTTGTTAATGGGGGCTGTCGTTGGGGTCTAATTGTTATGAATTGGCTGGGGCCATAATTAGCCTTCTTGATTAGCCCTGCTTAATTGCTCAATTAAGGGCCACGGCACAATTGCCACACAAAGCAAAGGCGTACAAATGACTGCTTGGACCCTAATTGTTTGTGGTGGATACATAGACTGTTAAAAGAAGATTGACAACAACCATGTTCTTTTTTTAAAATCCAACATTTTGACTCGATGTGTAAATGTTTTGCTCATACCTGTAAAGTAAACCTCCTGCAGTCCTCTCCCAGTGGTGAAAAGCACTGAATCCTTTGATTTTGTGTAGAGCCTGTGGTCTAGCGTAGCGCACGGGACTCATACATGTACACATGTACCACTAGACATCAGAGCTCAATCCCCAACTCCTCCCTCCTCTGTTTACACCCTCTAATTCAACCTGTCTGCATGAAGCAAAAATCCAGTGAAAAGTACAGTATGTATGTACAGTGGCTCGCAAAAGTATTCACCACCTTGGATCTTTCCACATTTTGTGTTAGAACATTCAATCAAAATTGATTTAATTAGGTCAATACTTTTATTTTCTGTTTTAAATTTCAAATGAATTTAGAACTATCTGCAGATTTCATTTTTCACTTTGACATTATGGACAATTTTGTGTTGATCATTAGCAAAACTCTTTTCATCATAATAAAATGTGGACAAGTCCATTGTGGGTGAAAACTTTTCAGAGCCACTGTGAAGTGAGTGGAACTTCCTGGCAAAATCCATCATTGTACATATGAATTTCTTTTATAAATGAGATAAATGAGAAAACCGAGCATTTCTCTCTTCAATTACATGTATCTGCAAACCAAGCGCAATAGATAAATATTAAAATAATTGTTGGACAAACACATTAGAAGACAATTGTCACAATAATCAGACAACATACATATAGCATTGATGTGCATGAAACATATCTACTACAACACCCACTTATAAGATAATAAAATATTACCTACCTTGATGTTATGTCAACTATCCACCCAAATGAAATACTTTCAGGTATTCCATGATTTGGGATAACAATCTAACACTGCAGTTAATTGCCAGCAATCATCATTTGTCACATATGCAAATTAATTATATAATCATGACACTTTTAAGGAGTCAGACATGTGAGGCAAACATATAAGGAGGCTGTAACTCCATCGTATGACCTACAATGGCTATCAAAAGCTACACACCCTGATTGAAAATGCAGCTTTTGTTGGTGTAAAGACTGAAATGAAGACATGTCATGTCAGATCTTTTTCCATCTTCATTAAACATATTGTTATCAAAAAATATTTAACTTAGATTTCAAATTGAACTAAATTTAAATAAAAGAATGTACAGGCTATACTAAAAACACCTCAGCATCTTATTATTGACATATTAGATGCAACTTTACTTTTAATTAATTAAGAATTTCTGAGGCTAACCATGGACATTTCTGTGGACAGCTCTAACCAGAGAGTAGTCTTGCATTAACATATGACCACCTACTCCAACTATGTTAGTATTGGTGACAGTGCCTTCTGTGCTAGTGGAAAGCCTGTTTTTGACTCTATTATCCCAGATTTTGGATTTAAAATCAAACAATTACTATCCGGTTAAATTATAAATGTTCTGCTTTTATTGTTTGGTATTTGTGTACATATCTTTTTCTACATATATAATGCATGATTTTCGATTAAGCACAATTTCAGGGTAACATTTGGTTTGACAGTTTTTTGATGTTACTAAGGTCTGTCTCATCACAATATCTGGGCAGACATGTCAGTCTCTTATCTTGATTTCTGTCAAGATGAGGACCAAAAGAGGTGTCAATGGAATTAAAAGACATAATTACAAGGAGGAAAAAATTTATCCAAACATAGGCTTACCACAAACTAAAGTTTGGAACATCATTAAAAATAAAGAAAAGCACAGGGGATCTCCAGGATGTAGGTTGGATGTGTCAGCCACTACCACCTGCTGAAGACTTCACTTGTAGAACTACAATGGCTACGCTGTGAGTTTAAAACCACTAGTTAGTTTCAAAAACAGTATGGCCAGGTTACAGTACCTAAAAGTGTGTGCAAAGTTCTTGAAAAGGGTATTGTGGACAGATGAAACAAAGATGAACATTTACTAAGAGAAAAGTGTAGAGTAAAAGTGCAAATGTATCTAAATTCAATTGGACGGTACTTCATCATACTGCAAGACAATGACTCCAAACATACAGCCATAGCAAATAGGGCATTTATCAGGGCCAGAAGAAAGTTATTTATTTACCAAGTCAATCACAAGGTTTACATTTAGTTGAACTTGCTTTTGATTTTCTGAAGATTAGACTAAAGGCAAAAAGACCTCAATATAACAATATAAGATGGCCACAGTAAATACTTAACAGTCTACCTAGTATCTGGTGGGGTCAGTGGATCGCCAGTGGTGTAAATCCTTAATACAAGTGCTTATTTTGGATGTTATATTAATGTGTCCATTTACATTTGTTGGTGACCAACTAATATGTACCCTAAAATAAAAGGAACGGATCTATACCTAAATCTTTGGAATTTAAACATTTTCAGTGTAGTGTCAAACAAACAACAAATTCTTCACTTTCTTGATACCTATGAAGCGCACTTTCTTTTCTATAGCCGACAAGCTGTACGTGGCAAACAGCATATACCTCCTGCTTTGGAAACCTAGGCCCACGGGGTTAATAGTGTAGGGCATCTAAGTTGCAACAAAGCATTCTGGTATTATTATAAAGAGGTATCTCCCAAATCATTTATAGTGAGTTAAAGCCACTATAAACCGTATTGAATTCAAAACACTAGTTTAAAATTAGAACCCCATATCTAAATGCCACTTTTAAGTTTTAAAAGTGATATACGTTTCAATGTTTCACAGTGAAAGAGAAAATGTTGATTGGCAGGTGGAATGAGGTTGTATAATAATAATACTTTTTTTACATTAAGTCTTGTAAATTAACATTATCTTTTCTTTATTCATTTTTTAAAACCACCCCACCCTGTCTCTATGTGGAATGTCAACTCTCTCACCTGGAACATATGGCACCATGTAGTAAATGACAGTGTAGGATTCCAAAGCCTTCGTGACACCTCAGGAGGCGGCACAGGAAACGAGCTCTATAGGGTTGGCATCTCCCAGTGGGAGTGAGTGACACCTTAGGATGTTTCCATAGTGACTCTACTCACACAGTAGTCCCACCCTCAAAAAGGCATTTCAGTTGCGAAAGATGCCGGAAGCACAAACACTGACAGCACAGCTGATGTGTGTATAGATATTGTTATAAATGTAATATTTACATCCATAATACAGTTATTAATATGATAGCGATGTACAACAAGTTGGATCAGGTCCTGGAGGGAGGTCGTATATATTCTGGTTTTGCTTTTGCCTTTTAGTCAGGGAGTTATTTAGCTCTGGCTGGCAAGGCATGTTGAGAGTCTATCAAAACATGAATTGTGAGATGACAGATAGAAGCAAACCCAGCAGGAGTTAAGTCCTGAAGGACTGCAGTTGTTTTCTAATGCTGTTTTAGGGGGCGAATGATTGTGCTCAGTATAGTTATTTGGTACTAACTACTTTTCCTGAAACATATCCATTAAACCTCTTTTCCTTCCCTCCCCTCCAATTTCCCACACCTAGGTACTACTACAACAAACGCATTTTGCACAAAACCAAAGGGAAGCGTTTCACCTACAAGTTTAACTTCAGTAAGGTGGTGCTGGTGAACTATCCCCTGCTGGACATGGCCAGTTCCCCCTTCCTGCTCCAGAACCACTTCAATGGGGGCTCGGCTGCTCCTGACTGCAGCCCTGTCACACCTGAGGTACGGATGGAGGGATGGAGGGATGGAGGGAGGGGAGGAGAGAGGAATGGAAGATGAGAAAGGGAAGACAAGAAATTACAAGTATATGGTATCGATTTTTTACAACCGTTATCTCAGTGTCTAAAGGACATTGTTGTGTTTTCACTCACCAAAATTAAGGGAAACATTGGATTGAAAATCATCAGGTTCTGAATAAAGGAGAACTATTATTCTCCACGACAATGACTTTGGAAAGGAACAAAAATGAGAGGAAATGAAAGGGAGAGATGGAAATGCTGGTTGCCACATCTTGATTGTTTACGGTGGGGGTTGTACACTGTTGGTAATGGTTTACCAAAATTATATACAACAAATAATTGAAATATTGAGGTATATTATATTCTCAGAATATTGGGAAATTATACATATCTAGATCCTTGAGATCCTTAGTCAGCACAATGGACTGCCTCCTTGAACCACAGGTCAATTCACATTTCTAACTATTTATTTGGGGATTTTGAAGTGTGCTTGGGGTTATTGTCTTGCTGGAAGATCCATAAGCAACTGTGTCAGTCTCCTGTCGAAGGCAAACAGGTTTTGGGCTAAAATATCCTTTCATGATGCAGTTGACCTTAACAAGGGTCCTAGGTCTAGTGGAATAAAAATAGCCCTGTAACATCAGAGATCCAACACCATATTCTACAACAGGTATGGTTTTCTTTTTACTCATGTATTCTTCCCCCAATCTGTGTCATCCCCCCAATCTGGGGTTTCAACTAAGCTAGCATACAGATTTTGTAAACATGCACATACCATTCAGCAATTTATTTTGAATTTTCGGACCAATGTTGAATTTCCCTGAAATTGGTCTGAACTGTATGGTGTAAAAAAACAGTTGTAGAACAGATATGTAACATAGCGAAATACGAAGAAAAAAAAACTTCACCATTTCTACAGGACATTTACTTACTGTAGGTTACGTTTTGATGGATAGTGAAGCATGTGTGTGAATCAAGATTCTCACAATCCAGAGACTCTACAGAGTCTGAATAATGTATGTATTGGTTTGTAGCTCCAACCATTAGGTCCCAGTTTTTGTTTTGGTGTTAAGACAAGTCGGAGAAAAGACAAGAGTGACCCTGAACAAATGAAAATGTGGAAGTCAGAGCCAAAACTGTAATATGTTTCCTAGACAATGTTCTTTCACAATATTTCATTTACTTGTCAAACTGTTGGGTTTCTGTGACTTTTGTCCTTTACAGAACCTTTTACTCTGATCAAACACAGCATTCCACAAGCCCTCTGTAAAGAAATACATGAAATCATTATACTAACAGATTTGCACAAGTCAGATTGACACAGTGAAGTCTTTACATCAAATACACTCACATTTATTTGTAACAGAACAGAGGATATCACATCGCCTCGCAGATGAGAACCTTGACTTCTGGGAGCTAAACAACTTCAACACTTGCGTTGGATTGCAAATATTATTTGCCCAGAGTCATCTTGACCTTTCTACAGAGATACATAATTTTTCACAACCAGAGGCATAATAGAAAGAATAACAATTGCCTAGAAGTAATAATCTGTGTACAGGGTATATATTTAACATTTCTAATTAATCAATGTGTTTGATAACACACAAAGGACTGTTAGGGTTTAACTTCCTCATTTACTTTTTAGATAAAAACTTATATTAATATATATTTTTTGATTGTTAACAAATGCAAAACAGTGATACTGCAGTACCAGTGGAAATGTATCATCATTTATTTTTTGGGATGAGCGGTTTTTCAAAAGCAATAGAGTTCACTCTAAATAACTAGTGTAGTATTTGCCTGTCCTGAAGGATAGTGAAAGAGAGTGACAAGGGGAACGTGGAGAGGTGGTTTTAACGTGTCCTTAAAACAAAAGAAGACGTTATCCCCTTTCTCACATCCCGTCTGGGACGGCCTATCCATCTGACATCGATTGGAAAATGAAAGAACCAAAAGACAAGTAGATACGTCAGTTCAGATCAATGCACAGTCATTAATGCAGGTTTGGCTAAGCAATCCTGATCATGCAGCTTGGAAGTACAGTCTTGCCTTTCAAACTTGGAGCTGAGGGGTGACAGGAATGATTGATCCCTGTTCTTCCCCCCTCACTATCTGTCTTCCTCCACTCTTTGTGACTTAACCATTTCGTTTGTTTGGCCTCTCTCTTCCCTGTTATAAAGCTCCCCTACACACATGCACACACACACACATTTATGCATTGGTGAACACACACATGCACACACTCACGGCTACACTCTTCCTCTCTCTCACCTCACAGATCTTTGTTGTGTTTACGCTCTCACTTCCATCAGTGCCGTCTCTTCTGTCACTTCACTCTTTCCTCCTCAAAGAGCTCGCAGTCCCCCCCTCTCTCGTCATTTATCCTTTGTGCCCACATTCTTAATCGCTGGCCTCCATTTGACTCTGTGCTTCTCTTGGCTTTAAGTCCTTGAGCCTCTGTGTCCTCCTACCTTCTCTCATTCTCGTCTGCTCTTTTGTCTTAATTCTCCTTTACACTTCACTCAGTCCCCTGGCTCTTCTTTTTTTATCCTGTCCTTGCTGTGACTGTAATTGTATTTTGCATTTAAAGAGAAGGTTGGAGATCCTATCTACAAGTCAAATACATTTGTATTTTCTGGTCAAATGAAATTCTATTGTCAATAACTTTAACAGCAGATTGTAATTGTAATTTTTTATTTCTCTGCAACTCTCCCTCTCTCTCTCAGGCTATACAGTCACTGTTTCCTCGTTTACCAGAATCAGGGAGAGGGACCTCACTGTTTGACAGAGGGGCAACGGCCCCCGGACCAGAGGGAGAAAAACTGAGACTTGACACCTTCCCCTTCCTCAGCTCAGGTGAGAGAGAGGAGCAGGCTGACTAGTAAAACAAGGGCAAAAATAATGCAGAAAAACAGGAAGTGTCAATAAAGACTGGAAAATAAAAAAGAAGATAAAGAAATGATTGAAAGTGGAGATTGTTGAGTAGTGGGAGTGAGGAAATATGGAAAGGATATGAGGAACGAGAAAAGTTCTCCAATGAACTCCATGTTTACTTGCGGTTAATTACAAAGGATCTATCAATCTCTCTATCTACCTGTCTGTCTGTCTGTCTGTCTATCTATCTACCTGTCTGTCTATCTCTCTCTCTATCCATCTCTATATATTTATCTATCTATTTATCTATCTGTCTGTCTGTCTGTCTATCTCTCTCTCTCTCTCTCTCTCTCTCTCTCTCTCTCTCTATCTATCTATCTATCTATCTATATATCTATCCACCTGTCTATCTATCTATCTGTCTATCTACGTACAGTACCATTGATCCATTGTTCTGCAGCCCCCCGTCATGGCCTCAGCACCTTTTTGGGAGATTTCGAAATTCATTTTCAGAATTTGACCGTGACCAATTTGTGCGTGTAGTTTGTCTGTTTCTCGATGATGCACATATCACTTGAGCCGATGAACGCACATCATCTGTCCATTAGTCAGGTTAACAGGAGTCGTGGTACTGATTTGTTATCGTGGTACGCCTCAATACCGCTAGTGGGCGCACTTCATACATATCTGTTGCATACCGACTCATGCTCTCTCATTGTCAGCAGCCCCTGATCAAATCCTTTTCCTGCAGCCATGTGCAGTACTGCTACAACTGTGTCATGTTGGATGGGTTTTCTTCCATGCACGATCCGCTTCAAGTTCCCCACATTATTTAGATAGGATTTAAATCTGGGCATCTCCATAGCTTGGCTTGTCCTGTTGCGAGATATTCAGTTTAGCTTTATGACAGATGGCCTCACATTCTCCTCAAAAATTATTTGGAACAATCTTGAATTGACTTAATGATAGAAAGCTGGTCAGTCCCTGAGGCAGCAAAGCAGCCCCAAACTATAATGCCACCGCCTCCATGATTTATGATTGGTATGAGGTACTTCTGTTCAAAGGCAGAGTTTTGTTTTTGCCAAGCATGGTGTCGGGTGTTATAGCCAAATAAATCTACCTTCAACTAACCTGACCAGAGCACATCTTTCCTATAGTTTTGGTCTTGAAAACGAAAGTTGTGTCTTGAAACTATTTTTGATAGCAGACTTTTTCCATCCTGACGTCCCATGTAACAGGCCAAGTTTTGTTCATTTCTGACAGTTGACTCATGCACTTTGACATAGATTTTGGCAAGAGAGGCCTGTAGATTCCTTGATGTTACCCTGGGGTTCTTAGAGACTTCTGTGAGCATTGGTCAACTCTTGGGCTAGATTTGGTGGGACAGCCTGTCCTATGTAGATTGCCAGTGGACTGGACATATCTCCATTTGTAGATGTCTGTCAGACAGTGGAATTATGTTCTTTTAATTGTTTGGAAATGCGTGGCTTTATAACCCCTCCAAGACTTATGGGCATGAATGAGGCTTTTCATCTTGGCATGATATGTGGGCCCGACCAGTTTCTAATCATTATGGAAGGCTGGACCCTCCATAATCACTAATGATTTTCTAATCTTTTGCATCTGTTTTGATTCACATTTTAGGCATTTTATGTGATGGTGAATTAAGGGATTATTTTATTTGCATAAATGTTTTCATTATTGGGTGGAATAAATGTGTTTGGAATTTAGTTTAGATTTCCATGCTTCCATATATGTAAAAAAGCAAAAAGAAAATTTTCCAGCACCCATGAATATATGTGAAACAAATCTCTCAAACATGAGAGAAGCCACCCTCCCTTAATCCTGACCGGTATCCAAGTCCTGCTACAACAAAGCATCCCCAGGTTCTTGGCGTTCAGGCCTACTACTTTAGGCCTATCAGACCAGGAATAATTTTTCCTAACCTTTATCGTGCTCTCAGTGTCCTTCAGGGGGAATGTCATGCCTTTTACATGGGAGTGGCTAAGACTTAATTGATGGAGGGATGCAGAGATGATTCTCCTTCTGACAAGTTCTCCCATTTCTGCATAGAAACTCTGAAGCTCTGTTAGAGTCGCCTGACCAAAGCCCTTCTGGCCCAGTCACTAAGTTTGGTCAGATGGCAAGCTCTAAGAAAAATCTTGGTGTTTCCAAACCTCTTCCATTTAACAATGATGTAGCACATTGTGCCCCTGAGGAATTTCTATTATTTAGCTTTTTAAAAAACCTTTCCAAGACCCATGCTTCGACACAATTCTATCTCTGAGGTCTACAGTGGGTTCATACAGTGGGTTCATACAGTGGGTTCATACAGTGGGTTCATACAGTGGGTTCATACAGTGGGTTCATACAGTGGACTTCAGGTTTTAAATGTTTTGCTCTGACATGCATTGTGAGGTGTGTGCCTTTCTGAATCATGTCCAATCAATTTATTTTGCCACAATTTAATTTGCCTAGTGTCTAAATACTTATGTACCTTAGATATTTAAGTTTTTTACCTTCAATAAATTGGCAGACATTTCTAAAAATGTGTTTTTGTTTTGTCATTATGAGGTATTGTGTTTAGACTGATGGTGAAAAACAATAATAACTCATTATTAAATATACACTACCGTTAAAAGGTTTGGGGTCACTTAGAAATGTCCTTGTTTTCCATGAAAACATACATTAAATGAGTTTGAATTGGAAATATAGCTAAATGAATTGGCTTGATGGGCACTTCTTACGGTCAAGCTGCTCCCTCAACAGCTCAAAAGGGTTGAGATCCGGTGACTGTGCTGGCCACTCCATTATAAACAGAATACTTGCTGACTGCTTTTTCCCTAAATTGTTATTTCATTAGAGCTGTGCTTTGGGTCATTGTCCTGATGTAGAATGCAATTGGCTTCCATCAAGTGCCGTCCACAGGGTGTGGCATGGCAGAACAAATTGGAGTAATTCCTTCTTCAAGATCCCTTTTACCCTGTACCAATCTCCCACTTTACAACCACCAAAGCACCCCCAGATCATTAAATTGCCTCCACCATGCTTGACAGATGGCATCAAGCACTCCTCCATTTTTTCATTTGGTCTGCGTCTCACAAATGTTCTTCTTTGTGATGCGAACGCCTCAAACGTAGATTCATCTGTCCAATTTATCCAATTTTCCTCTGTCCAATGTCTGTGATATTTTGCCCATCTTAATCATTTCTTTTTATTGGCCAGTATGAGATATGGCTTTTCTTTGCAACTCTGCCTAGAAGGCCAGCATTCTGGATTTGCCTCTTCACTGTTGACGTTGAGACTGGTGATTTGCAAGTACTATTTAACCCTACCAACATACAATAACTACCAACTGGGTCCCTGGGGACCCCAAGAATAAACTACTGTAATAAACAACCATCATAGCAAAATGTTAACTTAGCATAGCATAGCATAGCATCATCTTCCGCTTATCCGGGGCCGGGTCGCGGGGGCAGCAGTCTAAACAGGCATGCCCAGACTTCCCTCTCCCCAGACACTTCCTCCAGCCCTTCGGCGGGGACACCGAGGCGTTCCAAGGCCAGCCGGGAGACATAGTCCCTCCAGCGTGTCCTAGGTCTTCCCCGGGGTCTCTTCCCGGTGGGACGGGACCGGAACACCTTCCCAGGAAGGCGTTCCGGAGGCATCCGAAACAGATGCCCAAGCCACCTCAGCTGACCCCTCTCGATGTGGAGGAGCAGCGGCTCTACTCTGAGCTCCTCCCGGGTGACCGAGCTTCTCACCCTATCTCTAAGGGATCGCCCAGCCACCCTGCGGAGAAAGCTCATTTCGGCCGCCTGTATCCGGGATCTTGTCCTTTCGGTCATGACCCAAAGCTCATGACCATAGGTGAGAGTAGGAACGTAGATTGACCGGTAAATCAAGAGCTTTGCCTTGCGGCTCAGCTCTTTCTTCACCACGACAGACCGATACATCGACCGCATTACTGCAGAAGCTGCACCGATCCGTCTGTCAATCTCCCGTTCCATCCTTCCCTCACTCGTAAACAGGACCCCTAGATACTTAAACTCCTCCACTTGAGGCAGGCACTCTCCACCAACCTGAAGTGGGCAAGCCACCCTTTTCCGACTGAGGACCATGGCCTCGGATTTGGAGGTACTGATTTTCATCCCCACCGCTTCACACTCGGCTGTAAACCGTCCAAGTGCATGCTGAAGGTCTTGGCTGAAGGGGCCAACACGACAACATCATCCGCAAAGAGCAGAGACGAAATCGTGTGGTCCCCAAACCTGACACCCTCCGGCCCCTGGCTGCGCCTAGAAATTCTGTCCATAAAAATTACGAACAGAACCGGTGACAAAGGGCAGCCCTGCCGGAGTCCAACATGCACAGGGAACAAGTCTGACTTACTGCCGGCAATGCGGACCAAGCTCCTGCTTCGGTCGTACAGGGACCTGACAGCCCTTAGCAAAGGACCCAGGACCCCATATTCCCGAAGCACTCTCCACAGGATGCCGCGAGGGACACAGTCGAATGCCTTCTCCAAATCCACAAAACACATGTGGACTGGTTGGGCAAACTCCCATGAACCCTCCATCACCCTGTAGAGGGTATAGAGCTGGTCCAGTGTTCCACGGCCTGGACGAAAACCACACTGTTCCTCCTGAATCCGAGGTTCTACTATCGGCCGTATTCTCCTCTCCAGAACCCTGGCATAGACTTTCCCGGGGAGGCTGAGAAGTGTGATCCCCCTATAGTTGGAACACACCCTCCGGTCCCCCTTCTTAAAAAGAGGGACCACCACCCCGGTCTGCCATCCCAGAGGCACTGTCCCCGACTGCCACGCGATGTTGCACAGGCGTGTCAGCCAAGACAGCCCCACAACATCCAGAGACTTGAGGTACTCAGGGCGGATCTCATCCACCCCCGGTGCCTTGCCACCGAGGAGTTTCTTAACCACCTCGGTGACTTCAGCCCGGGTGATGGACGAGTCCACCTCTGAGCCCTCATCCTCTGCTTCCTCAATGGAAGACGTGACGGCGGGATTGAGGAGATCCTTGAAGTACTCCTTCCACCGCCCGACGACATCCCCAGTTGAGGTCAACAGCTGCCCACCTCTACTGTAAACAGCGTTGGTAGGGCACTGTTTCCCTCTCCTGAGGCGCCGAATGTTAACTTATTTCTTCTTAAAACATTATTAGTTATGCATTTAATGTTATCCGGAAAAACATTTGATTATTATTTTAGGAAAGGTGCCACCTCCTGTCCTGTCCTGACTATGCCCCCAGCCCAGCGCAGAGATGGCTAGGGGCATAGCCAGGACGTGACACATTAGTTCTTAAAAGCTTCTTTGCCGTCCTTTGATTCTGGTATCATTTAGTTTTCAATAATTTCAAGTTAACATTATTTGTATAATATTTATATGGTGAAACCAATATAAAATAATATAAATTACATTTATTGTCAGTGAACATGTGCAAGTGCAGTACAACAAAATGCAGTTAGCATCTAACCAGAAGTGCAAATAGAAGAGGGCAAATAATTTACAAGTGAAACAGTTTAGACCAATGTATGTTCTAAGTGAGATGTATAAATGTGCAATGAAGGCAAATGCAAGTACAAATGGCATTTCTAAATGTGCAGTGAAGGAAAACTGAGGGTGCAATGTAACATGTGCAACTGAAATACAGGGATAGCAGCAGTGAGGTTCCCAAGGTAGACATGTACATGTAACAACTGAAAACATCTCTGTAAAACACTTTGTGACAACTGCTATAAAAAGGCCTTTAAAAGGTGGTGGTGGGGGGGGGGGGGGTTCAGCAGGGTTACAGTAGCTGGAAAGAAACTGTTCCTGAGCCTGCTGGTCAGGGAACAAAGACCTGTACCACCTTCTGATGGTAGGAAATCTGTCTGCTGCATCCGTGTCTGTCTCCATCAAAATGACTGACAGAGTGCCCCCCCCCATGGGATATATGAACTCAATAAATAGTACCATTTATTAAAACTGCATAGACGGATTTGGGTGCTTTTGACAGGGGTCCCAGAGGAAAAACAATGATATGAAGTCATTGGGAACAAATTGATGGACAAAGTTGTGAAAAATTGGGGCCTCCCATTCCTCTTTCTATTCTGGTTAGGGCCAGTTTGCGCTGTTCTGAGAAGGGACTAGTACACAGCATTGTACGACCTCTTCACTTTCTTGGCAATTTCATGGAATAGCCTATATTTCTTGGAATAGACTGATGAGTTTTAGAAAAAAGTTATTTGTTTCTGGCCATTTTCAGCCTGTAATCGAACCCACAATAGCTGCTGCTCTAGATACTCAACTAGTCTTAAGAAGGCCAGTTTTATTGCTTCTTTAATCAGCACAACAGTTTTCGTCTGTGCTAACATAATTGCAAAAGGGTTTTTCTAATAATCAATATGCCTTTTAAAATAATAAACTTGAATTAGCAAAAACAACGTGCCATTGGAACACAGGAGTGATGGTTGCTGATAATGGGCCTAGTCACTTAATCCCAAATGCAGGAAAGGTCTGGTGGGTCACTGTGTCAAACTTGGCCTTAGTCAATAAGAAATGTGTGAAAAACTCATGGCATAATAGACATTGCTTAATCGGCTTAGGCTATCAACCATACACCCTGTGAAGAACCATACCACCTGTGAAGGGCCATGCACCCTGTGAAGAGCCATACACCCTGTGAAGAACCATACCACCTGTGAAGAGCCATACACCCTGTGAAGAACCATACCACCTGTGAAGGGCCATGCACCCTGTGAAGAGCCATGCACCCTGTGAAGGGCCATGCACCCTGTGAAGAGCCATGCACCCTGTGAAGGGCCATGCACCCTGTAAAGAGCCATACACCCTGTGAAGAACCATACCACCTGTGAAGGGCCATGCACCCTGTGAAGAGCCATGCACCCTGTAAAGAGCCATGCACCCTGTAAGAACCATACACCCTATAAAGAGCCTTGCACACAGCTGTGGGCCATTATAATTAGTTGTTTAGATCAGATAGAATGGCACCCATTACTGCCTGCATCCAGCAGCATCGTGTCTCCCATCAAGGGACTGTCCAGAAAGATCCTGCTTAGCTTCAGAGGCAAGCCTACATAGATGAGGAAATCATCCAACTGGATCCAAGGGGATCAGCTGGCCAATCAGCATTCATATTGGCTACAGATCCAGCTTTTTAGTTCTCTTTTTAGTTCCCAGGACACAGCGACGTTGATCAGACTTCTTTATTAGGGTACAAAATTGGACTCCACATATCTTGTACAGTTACTTCTATTTAGGCTATTTAGGTAAGCTATTCAGGCAGCATTTCAAACAGAAACAAAACCCTGATTGTTCTGGTTACCAGCTACTGAGTAATCCTAATTTCATGTTACGCTTATGGTTATACAGTGACATGCAACCATCTGGGCAGTGTATCACACACAAACAAGACACAGACAGGCAACATAAATAGCGATTGAATTGTCTTTTTGACAAGCTGTCAAAGTAGTGTTATTTTGAAACAACTCAGTCCACAGTCTTACACTATAACAATGAGGATTACATCACAAAGGCTTCTGCTACCACACTACCCTTACATGCAACACATAAGGTTGTAGCATACCTTTTAAATTAGAATATATATGCAAATATATTTTATTTCTTTGTTTGGATATCCACGTTTATTGTTCAGCCGTTCAGACTCTAAAGACTGAGGCGTAGGTCACGTTAAGGCAGAGAAACGTGCGGGCAGTGGTAGGTTGTAACAGCTAAGAAGAGCAGGGAGGGTCAGCTTGAGCTATGTAAAGAGTGTACAGAAAATAAACACGTGTTGATTGGGATCTGCACATGCAGACCAGCAGGGCTGGTTCTGGCCTAAGTGACATAAGCAAATCTAAACATTGCTTAGTGCCCCCAAAAGGCTAGAGCTGGCACTGCAAATAAGCTATGGTATTCTTTGCGTCAGAAATGCTTTTGAGGAAAATGCTGAGTCAGCTGCAACAGAGTATTTTTTTTAAATAATTGTCCACACGTTTCCGTTGGCGGGGCATGCCCAAAGCACTGGGGAAACAGAGAACCTAGTGGTTAGCAGCCTAGCACAGACACCTGATCAAGTGGGGTTACATGATTAGCAACTGCTCAACTGTAATAACACTATTAGTTTTCGAGTGATGTTTTATATGCATGTTCTTACATAGCTTTGTTCTGCAATGAGCCATTTATATTAATATTTTTGTTTCATTTTAGTTTTTTTCTGTTTTACATTGAAGATTCTGTACCCTTTTATCCTTGATCAACCAAGACAAAATTATTCAGTTTCACAAAAAACATTTTTTATTACAATAAACAAAGGCATATGGAATAACTCTAGCAACAATACTTGTGATTCGTTTGGTTGAATGTGTCCTGGCATGTGAAATAACCGTTGAAGTACGTTTTGTATTTAGGGTTTCCAATTTTCCCCCTGTCGGCTGCCATTGTAGTCCATTCTAGACCATTCAGTAACGAGACTGTAAGCCACCACATCATGTCCCACAAGTAAAGGCAGAATATGGACTCAAAATGTTTTTAAACACTTATTTAATTCTTAAGAACACCTTTGACCAGACAAATCATTCAATATCCTAGAGATATTGGATGTGACTGTTTATGTTAGGATATAGAAGCTTCCACAATAAGCCAAATGTAAACAGTATAAGTCTGGAATATTAATATAAATGTTAATATATATATGGCTTGTGGAAAGATGAAGATAGTTGTTTTAGTGGACTACTTTTGTAATTGTATTTTAATTGTATATCAATTAGCAGAGTTTATTTTTAACTACTATGCGGAAAAGAGACTGTTCTATATTAAACATTGATATGCAGTTATAAAGCAATATATTATACACTATATCATATGAAGTTGTGTAGATCTAGTTAAATGCATCAGTATTAATGATCATACAGTATATTTCCGCAGTTGAATACATGTTTTTGCTTATATGCGAAGACAATCAAATCTTTTTTTTATTTCTGAGTGGCACTGAGTATACTTTTACATATAATTTGTTTGTTGATTAACCAATTACCATAAGTATGTTCTGTGTATTTAACTACCTTAAGTATTGGAAAGGTAAACAAAACACAACAAAAGACTAATCATTTTTAGTCAGGTCTAGTGAATGTGACTAACAATGTCTTTGTCTGCCTGAATACTCTGTGCTCATCCACCTTGTTGCATCAGAATGTGAGCCCTTACTGTGCAGTGTTTACTGTGCACACACTCCCCACCAAAACACTACCTGGCCCCCCTGCTTTGTTTGTCCTCAGGTCCTATCCCCCCTCCTTCCCTTCTCACCCCCTATTCCCTCCCATGTGTCCCCTCTGTCCTAATCCCTTCCCAGGCAGGAAGGCCCTAATTGAGGGTGCAGGCTTCAGTTTGTGGCCTGTGGGCGCCCATTACTGTGTTTTCATAAGCAAGTGAGGCCTGCCTGACTGATTCAATATTCATGTGTCTGCCAGCTACTCCTGGCCCAGCACACAGACTCCAGCACTGTCAAATTAGCCCTGCATAGCAAATAACAGAGTGAGTGAGAGGGAGAAAGAGAGAGAGAAAGAAAGAGAAAGGTGGGGTAAATCTGTTGTTGTTGTTGGAAGTACAGTCAGGTGGGAGGGAGTTCTTTTGTTCAAACATTCAAAATTGAATTCCAGTATCAATTCAGATTTGCCACCTTTGTTTCAGTTCTTATTAAATACTGCATAGGGAAGCTGCTGTAATACACATTATTATATCAGCTTTTTTTAGATTTAATTTTTTCAATTTTGATTGGACCAACTCGAGTGCCAGCATGTGGGAGTTATTTTTCTATTATTCAGCTGACTTCACCATGCCCCTGGAGTTTACAGATGACCAACAAAAGCCAGCTTTTCAAAATAATTGGATTGCTCTCACTAGTGTCCATTTTCCTTTTTTTTAAAATACACATTATAACTGTATTACAGTAGCATAGCTATTCTGTTATTAATGTGATAGTTTCTATTTTTCAGAGAGCATATCTCTCATCATGTGTTCGTTTTAGTTGTGAACCGGTTGAGCACGTGAACAGGTCTGGCAGGCACATTGTCAAAGACCAGGTTTCTGTTTGAATCCACTGGGCTCACATTTTGCCCCGGTGGATGACTATGGATTTGAATTGCTAATTATTATAGAGCATAATTAGTGAACATGCTTGGATGTGGTATGTCAGGAGACCTTTACCCTTCCACAGGGTTAACCTCTTGTCTCTGTGCCTCTGTTCTCTTCCAGGCACTCCCTGCTACTCCAAGCCCCCGTCCCTGTTGGGCCCTTACTCTCGCAACCCTCCTTTCGACTACCCCTGGGGCTTCAACCCCTACCTCCCAGGGGCCTTCTCCCTCAACAACTGCCCCAAACTGCCCCCCGGCTCCCTCTACCCCTCCCACTTCTACCCCAACCCGCTGCAGACCAGCTTGGGCCAGCTACCTCACCCCTTCTCCTCTCTACTTCCCCCGGGGGAGGTGGCGGGAGGGGGAGAGAGGGGAGTAGCGGGTCAGACCGGGGGTACTAACGGCACAGCAGGTGGGCAACCCAGACTCTGCCTGCCTCCTTACCCTGGTGCTTTGACACTGGGCCGGACTGACATTGGCAATGGGGGCTCCATCTGTGAGAGGGAGAGGGGTGATGCCAACACACCTGGCACGGGGCTAGGGCTGGGGCTGGGGCTGGGAGGGGTGGGTCTTGGTGGTGGTGCTGGGGGACGACAGAGCCCATCTGAGCGGCGAGGCAGAGTGAAGCAGGACCCAGAGTCAGACTCAGACCTGGAGATCACAGATCTGAGTGATTGCAGCTCAGACAACGACAACGAGCCTGACTTCAGCATCACCAAGGAGACCAGGCTCAGTGGCAGAGCACAGATCCTGATTGAAGGGAAAAAGGGGGGAGTACTGCCACCTGTCTCCTCCCTCCCTCCCCCTGTGTCCCCTCATTCCCTCAAGAGCCTGGTGACCCTCACCCCTCCACCACAATCCCTCCCTCCATCCCTCTCTCCCTCTATTGCTTTGGTTGACCGGCACAGGGGGACAGAGACTCTCAAACTGATCCACAGCTAATAGATTGTTCTGTGTCCTTCTACAACATGGAAACTCTCAAACTCCTCTCTCTCCATCTCTTTTTCTCTTCCTTTGGCATTTTTTGTGTTATCTTACCCTGTTTCTCTGTCTTTTTCCTTTCCTTTCGCAACCTTTCAGTTCTCTCTTTATTAGAGTCTTCTTCTACATGTTGACTTGTCCAACATAGCGGAGATAGTGAGTTTACCAATTTTTACATTGCTGAGAATATACTATGTTACAGCTATGTTTACTACTGTTGTTTTTGGCTTTAATAGTTGCACATCATTCTGTGCTATTTGTATGTTACAGTGTTACCACAGTGGGTGTAATATAACACAACTAATTGTTATATTGAAATACAGTATAATGTTATAAATATAATAAAAAGTGCAACAATATAGACATTAGATTAATTGCAATAGCTGCCACAATAAATTATACTGGACAGATATATTTATTTCAAATTTTCATGCGTTTTCCTTGGTACCAGTATTATTTTTGCTGTTCAAAACATAGTCGCACATTGCCATCTAGTGGCCATCAGTGTGGGATGTTTAACTTCATTGTTGGGAGAAATTATCAGTCTTAAAATCCGAACAGTTTTTAATTGTACTCTGGTCATGTAATCTTCTGATATTACTTGTTTGTTTATTGTTTAATGCTAATATAAATGGCTTTACTTTCTTTAATGAGAGGGAGAGAAAAAGAGCAAAAGAAAGAGCTGGACAAATTTAGAATTTGTATAAATATTTCATTGTGTATATTTTATTATGGTGTACATTACATTTAATTATTATCACTATTATAAGAGTTAACTGTATTGGTGTGATTTAATTATGTATTTAAATAATGTTGGGAAATTGATAAGTATTGGCGTATTGAAGTTTTAAATAATCAAAAGCAGGGTACCTGCACTGGGGAGGTGTTTTTCTATGAGGACTCATATATTGGGAGTTGTCTCATATTTTCTCAACCCCAGCTAATTGTGCCCTTTGGTCATTATCCAAATGCCCTCTGTATGAACCCTTTGGGTTTAAAATATGCTGGTAGTCTTATTTTTATAGTCAGCAATCAGCCAGTGTAACTGTTCTGTGGTTAGTCAAATGTGAATAATATTGGTTTCTGCTCATTTTTTCAACTGCACCAACCAAAAAATATGTTGTTTTTGAGTCAATGCTCTCCATCCATTGCAACAAGCAGAGGTACAAAGTATCTAAATTATAACTAGGGACACAAACCAACTTCTCCATTCCATGTTGGCAATTTTGAAGCGCAGAGTGCAATACTAACTAACCCACATTGTACAGATTCATGTGGGATGGTTTGCCGGTGTAACATTAGGTGTGAAAGCACTGTTGTAAAGGTCATGTAATTCTATATGGATTCTACAGTAAATCTCTGTTTCATGATCTCCGTGTGGTATTCACTAACACTATTGTAAATACTCTTTTCTCTGTGAGTGTATGTGTACACGTCCAACATGATCATGCCATAATATAATGAGACACATTTCTTTGTTTTATTGTAGAGGAAAAATGGAAAGAGCAAAAATAAGAAAAAAAAAGATGAATATCTTCTAAAGCAATAAACATTATTCTGGAGAGTAGACTGCGGTTGGCACTGAAGTTATTGTGTGAATGTGTGCAATTAAAGTAAGTGACTTCTAGACATGGTTGTGACCCATGAGGTAGAGCTGCCTTTCTCCACAGGCTGGTATACCTGAACCTACAGTACACTGAAATGGTGTTACCTTGTCTAGTCCACCAGAATAGTTAGCTTTCTATCTGGGAAGTTTAAAATGCTATAAGCATATGTAAACATCAGCCATGATTACCCATAGACTTATTTGCCCTGCATGTGTAATTGACTGATTGAGTTTAATGAGTTGTAATGGTCAGAGTTAATGGGATTACATGTGCCTTATGGCCTCCTCTCCGAAGGACATGAAGAAAAGACAAGACACTGACTACATTTATTAAACGTGTTGATGAATAAGTATGCGTGCTTCTGAAATAATATCCTATTCCCTGCATCGTCCAACTAATTTGGGTTAAGCCAAAATTGCAGTAAAATGCTAAAAAGCAGAAAGTCAGAGAAGGCCAGTACAAAGTTTCATAAAACAGACATATGTGCATTTTATATACTTTCAGAAACCATTCACACTAGCTAAGGATGACTTGATAGTGTATTTGTGAATTTTAAAACATTATATATTACTAAATATTTGGAAATTAGATGGAAATAAAAGCATTGCATCTGCTAAGCCATCTATATTTATTTGTATTGATGCACTCTAAGAAGCACAGGATAAAAGTCTACTAATCTACTAATGACAACATTTAAATATTACTTAAATTAATATAAATGTAGAATATAGTTTCGTGCTTCATACCACACTATAGACAAATGTGTGTAGTTCCATTAAAAAATATATGCTATGTAACACAGAGAACCCTATGATTGAAACGATTAGCAATGAACGAATGTGTTTCAACACAAACATCTTGAAATAATGGGTTTGTGAATATGATGCATAAAATCACTGTAGGGCAATCGAGGGGACCTAATACCATGTAACACAGCCTGCGTTGAATCCCAACAGGAAAAAACAGGGGACGGAAAAAAGTTGGATTAAAATCAGATTATTAATACCTACATTATATTTAAACAGTGTTATCTCAGCAATAATAATTTAACATCACACAAATATATGTTTGAAATATTCAGGCATTACTTTGCCTATGGTGTCTCCTGATAAAAATCAGGCAAGGGGAAATAGTCTACTTCCGCGTACAATGTTTTTTTTTCTGCCGACATACGACAACTTTGGGACAGGAAACCATAGTAGACGTTTTTCTGTCTTTTTTGCTGTATTTTGAGGTGAGTACCACGTTGAAACGTTCTTTTCCAAATCGATGTTACATGTAGCACATACGCTGTGTGTTTAGTTACTTATAAAAATGTCTGTTTTGGTTATTCCACGAGTGAAGGCTTGTCTCTCGCAAACTCACAAGCCAGCCCTTAGCCAGCTAGCATATAGCTAAAGGAATGTTGTGTTTGGCTACAGTCTAGCAGAACATCTCGTCCTCTCAAGCCCCATCAGCTGTTCATCAGTAAGCGAAATACTATTTTATTATAAAGGAATTCACGAACATGTTGGTCAGTGGTATCTGAAGTGTACCTGTAACGTATGTCGCTAGCTAGTTAATATGTGATTCAATTAAGTTATTTTTTATTATTTGTAAACTGGCAACAAAGTATCGGCAGCCGTCATCTTACAACATTTGTGGAAGGTGCAGGCTTTCAATTCCTTGCGACATTTTACTTTCTTACTAGCCAACTTGAACTCTAACTGTGGGAATGTGGTCAAGGCCTACTGTACGTGTGTTCACGGTTTGTAGTTAATTTATTTGCTTGCATATGTACGGTATCGTATTTGAAAGCCTTGGTGTTGTGTCATGTAATATGTAACTTTTTTTTAAATCGTTTTATTAGTTTATCTTATACAATAAATACTACGTTTATTTTACCTGTTAACCCCATCAAAGATCGATTTAGAACTCATCGCAGTTTATCAGTAGATAAATCATTTCAGATTAACATGCGCTCATTGTATACGATCCCTTTTTATTCTACGACATGAAAAGTGCGCGCACAGCTGTCACTTGAGATCCTCCCACATCCTGGCCGCTTTTATCTCTCCTGCCCCTTTGTCTCACTCCCTTCACCCACATTTTCCTCTACTGTAGAAATACTGTGTTCAAACATAAAAATATAAGGATGTTCTATCAGGCCTACAGGGCTGGGCATGTATCCATGCCATGAGTTAATCAGCTGTTATTGTATGGATACATGCGTTAATGAGTTAATCAGCTGAATTGTAGAACAGTGTTACTGAATTGGGTAAACACCACATCATTGTTAATGATGATGTTATGCAATTTTGGTTTTGTTTCTATCCGAGGCCAAAATATCCTTTAAAACACTATCAATAGTTAAGTCATGATCTGCTGTTATGGGCCTAGTTCTTGAGCTATACTAATGTCAAACTTTTGGTTTTTGATGTTACTGAAGTGTTTGAATAAGCTTGTGCCGCTTCCTGTCTTTGAGGAACAACACCCCTTGTCACAACCCCCCCCGTTAGTTTTTTTCTTCCTTTCTCTACCTCACTGCAAGTGCAGTCTTGCCCTGAGCCCTAGAGCTACCTTCTCTCCGTTTTAAAGGAATGTGGAGTATTTTATTTGTTTCCTTCTTTCTCACTTCTAGTTTGGCTAATACTTGTCTTTTTAATAGAGGAAAATCTGTGCTTTATTAAGCCATGTGTAGTTTCTGCTGAGGTACAGTAAGCAGACAGTGTACCATACTGCAGACACCTTAACGCCAAGAGGGGCGGTCCCTCTCCATGAGGCGGGAACTATTAGGAATTCCTGTTTACACCTATCAACAAGCCATCTTACAAACAAAACATTTCAGTCAAATAAACATGAAAGCTGTTCCAGGCTTGCTAATGTTTTATTTGCCTGTTCTGCCCAATTCCGCAGTAAGGTCAAAAAACGGTTTCCAATAATTTGTGCCAATTTCTTTGTTCATGAAGGTAAACTGAATTTTCAGATGATGAGAAATATTGTAAGGAAATTTGGCCAATAAATGTTTCATATATGAAACACATAATTTTGCACAATGTCTCATCCATTACTGAGAGTGTCACATTCACAAGTCTTTTTTTTGCCCCTCTTTTTAGTTTTTTATCCTAAGAATGTGTGATTCATAGACTCAGCGTTTCTGTTCTCCCCAAAATGCCTGCCTATTTGTCACATCCATAATGCACATTTTGGTGTTGTTAACAAACTTACATTTTTTAAATTTTGCATCTACACTTCTTCTGTATGCTTCTACAAATATGCTAATTTATCTTTAAGCAATTTGTGTGGCATTTTCTTTCAGATTTTTTGTGAACATGTAATGGTGGAATAACCCTTCCACAATTTCTTTGTGCAGTTATTTTTCAACATTGAGTCATTCATGGATTTAATTTCATTTAAGAATTTAAATGTAGTTGCAAAGAGCAATTTCCAGTGTGTCATCCGCAAAATGTGCTATATAGATATATTGTTTGTTTTTACGATTTATAAATTAAGTTAGTATTCAAGTGCTTGTGTGTATTCATTTTTGCAATGTATTATATATTTTTTCGCTGAAATAAATTGACCTGAATATGATTTTTCTAACTAGTATTAAAATTCCAGTCTCGATTTTTTTACATAAGATAATATACCATGACAAAAACAAAACAAATTCTAAGTCGATTTTAGGACACACGCTCCTTGACGCGTCGTTTTAAGCGGTAGTGGTGCGGTGTCCCACTCAGCCAAAATGACGCAAATACTGCATAGCTTACTGTTAGTGCAAGTGGATAAAAGTGAACTATTCAAGGGAAGATGGAATATATTTAAGGAAATAATGTTACCCAGAAAAAAATAGTTGGCCATAAAACGCTACATAACGTTAGGCTGTGGAATCTAAAGGCAAGTGTGGGTGCAGACAACGGTAAGCTAAGCAAATAGCATATTGCTGGCTAGCTTAGATCACTAGGTACCCTAGACTCGTCCAGGCAATAAACTCAACGTTGTGTTGATTAATAGTCTTCTACTTCTGTAGCAGATTTTAGCGTGTCTACCACACTGCTTCCTCCATAGCGCGCTCGCTCTATACTCACGAACGACCATTGAGCCGATGTTACGGTACATTCACACTTCGCGATGGAGACGATGCCTCAATTCATTTAAATGAAGGGAAGCGTGGCGAGCGTGTGGCTCTTGTGGCAATCTGTGTGAGGCGAAGAAGAAGTTCCGATTTTCCAACTTCATGCAAGTCACCGCGCCTATCAGTGGGGACTGGCCAATCACGGGATTCTTCGGAGGTGCTTGTTCAGTGATATCCTTACAATTAAAAGAACAGAACGAGTTACACAAGATTTCATTGTCGGTGCTTTTTAAAAAGATGGATGGGGGAAAAATTATATATTTTAGTAGCAGTGATGGGATTCCCTGAGCTATATTATTGCAAGCTATTTTCTTACAGAGGCGCAAACAAAAACAATGCAGCGTGGAGACAGGTGGCCGAGATGGTTGGTGTTTCTGGTGTCAATAGATAGCTAGCCACGTTAGCTGACTGGTGGCTACTTAATTCTATTAAGCTGGTTTACTAGCTAGCATTGCATGTTGTAATAATTACACCAATGATGCATATTGAGTAGAGAATTTAAAAATGTCAAAATATATTAGAATACGCTTCTATTACAATTTTAGCCATTGTAATAAGCTTCATATAAATTTGCTATGCTCAAACCTTAATATACAGTTTAGCTGCTGTTATGACGCTTGTTCACCCACATAAACAACAGGGAAGGCACTCTGGGCGATGCTAGCGGTAGCTATCTGAAATTTCGCAGTGTGAATGTACGGTAATGACACCCTCTTTCGCGCGTTATGTAGGAACGCTCCCGTGGTATTGGTAGTTTATAAAACGCGGTTCGAATCTCGTCACTGTCACAGCAAATTATGCATTAGGTTTTGTTACTGGTAGACAAAATCTTTGCTGGCTACAAACTTCAGTAGCGGCGTTATAATAACTCTAAAATAAGTGTTCACGGCTATATTGCGACTATTTCTGGTGGATTTTTGAAGTACCAATCCATGCATGCTTTTTGGGGTAATATAGTGGTTAAAGACAACTGCTCATGTGGGAGACCCTGGTTCGAATCTAGTGGGGGCAACAACATTTATCACTTTTAATTGCGGGCTGGCTGAGCTAGGCTTGCCTGGTTCCTTTTCTGGTTTGAAGAAATCTATTTATTTTATTAGAAATAAGATATTACAAATGTGATCAAATAATTGTTGTATCACAAGCCCAGACTGTATTATTTTTTTAAATCTGAAAATAAAACCAAAAGAGCTTAATAGGAACACTTCTGGTTTATGGTAAAAAAGACTGAATTACTCCTTTAACTAAACAATTTTAATGTAAAATAGATTTATTTTTGACATCAATATGCACCATAATGACAAAGTGAAAACAACATGATTTTGTATATGTCTTTTTTGAAATATAAAATAAACCGAAATCTTGAGATAAATAATAATGGATATTAAAAGTCTACAGATCCCTGTTAAAATGCCAGGTTTCTGTGATGTAAAAGAATGAGACAAAGCTAAATCATGTCAGAACATTTTCCACTTTTAATGTGACCTATAATGTGAACAATTCAATTGAAAAACAAACTGTTTGAGGGGGAAACATTTAAAATAAAGACCTTACAATAATCTGGTTGCGTAAGTGTGCACACCCTCTTATAACTGGGGATGTGGCTGTGTTCAGAATTTTCAAAACTCATGTTCAAACTCATGTTAAATAGAAGTCATTACACACCTGACATCATTTAAAGTGACTCTGATTAATCACAAATAAAGTTCAGTTGCTGTATTAGGATTTTCCTGACATTTTCTTAGTTGCATCTCAGAGCAAAGGCCATGGTCCGCAGAGAGCTTCCAAAGCATCAGAGGGATCTCATTGTTGAAAGATATCAGTCAGGAGAAGGGTACAAAAGAATTTCCAAAGCATTAGATATATACCAAGGAACACAGTGAAGACAGTCATCATCAAGTGGAGAAAATATAGCACAACAGAGACATTACTAAGAACTGGACATCCCTCCAAAATTGATGAGAAGAAATGGTCAAGGAGGTTTCCAAGAGGCCTACAACAACATTAAAGGAACTGCAGGAATTATTAAGTACTGGCTGTGTGCTACATGTGACAACAATCTCCTGTATTCTTCATATGAATGGGCTATGGGGTAGGGTGGCAAGTTGGAAGCCCTTTCATACAAAGAAAAACATCCAAGCCCAGTTGAATTTTGCAAATACAAACATCAAGTCTCCCAAAAGCACGTGGGAAAATGTGTTATAGTCTGATGAAACCAAGGTTGAACTTTTTGGCCATAATTCCAAAAGGTATGTTTGGTGCAAAAACAACCCTGCACATCACCCAAAGAACACCATACCCACAGTGAAGCATGGTGGTGGCAGCATCATGCTTTGGGGCTGTTTTTCTTTAGCTGGTACTGGGGCCTTAGTCAGGGTAGAGGGAATTATGAACAGTTCCAAATACCAGGCAATTTTGCCACAAAACTTTCAGGCATCCGTTAGAAAGATGAAGATGAAGAGAGCGTTCCTTTCAGCACAACAACGACCCAAAGCACACGTCAAAATCCACAAAAGCATGGCTTCACCGGAAGAAGATTAACATTTTGGAATGGCCCAGCAAGAGCCCAGACCTGAATCCAATTGAACATTTGTGCGGTGATCAGAAGAGGGCTGTGCACAGGAGATGTCCTCGCAAGCTGACAAATTTGGAGTGCTTTTGCAAAGAAGAGTGGGCAAATATTGGCATGTCAAGATTTGCAATGCTAATAGACTCCTACCCAAAAAGACTTAGTGCTGTAATAAAATCAAAAGGTGCTTCAACAAAGTATTAGTTTAAGGGTGTGCACACTTATGTAACCAGGTTATTGAGAGTTACATAATTTTTTCCCCCTGAAAGATTTGTTTGTTTCTCAATTGAATTGTTAACGTTATAGGTCACAATAAAGGTGGAAAAAGTTCTGACATGATTTATCTTTCTCATTCTTTTACATCACAAGAACCTGGCATTTTAACAGGGGTGTGTAGACTTTTTATATCCACTGTATTATATATACACTCACCTAAAGGATTATTAGGAACACCATACTAATACTGTGTTTGACCCTCTTTCGCCTTCAGAACTGCCTTAATTCTACGTGGCATTGATTCAACAAGGTGCTGAAAGCATTCTTTAGAAACATTGGCCCATATTGATAGGATAGCATCTTGCAGTTGATGGAGATTTGTGGGATGCACATCCAGGGCACGAAGCTCCCGTTCCAACGCATCCCAAAGATGCTCTATTGGGTTCAGATCTGGTGACTGTGGGGGCCATTTCAGTACAGTGAACTCATTGTCATGTTCAAGAAACCAATTTGAAATGATTCAAGCTTTGTGACATGGTGCATTATCCTGCTGGAAGTAGCCATCTTAGGATGGGTACATGGTGGTCATAAAGGGATGGACATGGTCAGAAACAATGCTCAGGTAGGCCGTGGCATTTAAACGATGCCCAAATGGCACTAAGGGGCCTAACGTGTGCCAAGAAAACATCCCCCACACCATTACACCACCACCACCAGCCTGCACAGTGGTAACAAGGCACGATGGATCCATGTTCTCATTCTGTTTACGCCAAATTCTGACTCTACTATCTGAATGTCTCAACAGAAATCGAGACTCATCAGACCAGGCCACATTCTTCCAGTCTTCAACTGTCCAATTTTGGAGGAGCTCGTGCAAATTGTAGCCTCTTTTTCCTATTTGTCGTGGAGATGAGTGGTACCCGGTGGGGTCTTCTGCTGTTGTAGCCCATCCGCCTCAAGGTTGTGCGTGTTGTGGCTTCACAAATGCTTTGCTGCATACCTCGGTTGTAACGAGTGGTTATTTCAGTCAAAGTTGCTCTTCTATCAGCTTGAATCAGTCGGCGCATTCTCCTCTGACCTCTAGCATCAACAAGGCATTTTTTGCCCCCAGGACTGCCACATACTGGATGTTTTTCCCTTTTCACACCATTCTTTGTAAACCCTAGAAATGGTTGTGCGTTTAAATCCGAGTAACTGAGCAGATTGTGAAATACTCAGACCGGCCCGTCTGGCACCAACCACCATGCCACGCTCAAAATTGCTTAAATCACTTTCTTTCCCATTCTGACATTCAGTTTGGAGTTCAGGAGATTGTCTTGACCAGGACCACACCCCTAAATGCATTGAAGCAACTGCCATGTGATTGGTTGATTAGATAATTGCATTAATGAGAAATTGAACAGGTGTTCCTAATAATCCTTTAGGTGAATATGTATGGAGCTTTGAAAGTTCCCAGCAGCAGAGTGGGCTGCATTATTGTGAAATGGAAGTCTAGAATCAGCCAGACTATTTGTACAACTGACCATCCTGCCACAGCAACCTCCAGAACCACAGCCACCTCTCAGCCACTCCATCAGGCCTTCATGGAAGACTGGCTAGACCTGGAAGTCGCTCCTGCGTGAAAAGCATATGACATGCTGACGGAATGATTCCAAGCATGAGGAAAATTGTCTGGTTTGATGAGACTTTGAGACTGGTCAGGATTGAGGGACGGATGAACAGTGCAAAATATAGAGAGGTCCTAGAGGTAATCTGATCCTGGGTGCACAGAACCTCCGACTGGGCCGAAGATTAATCTTTCAGCATGACAATGACCCAAAGCACACAGTCAAGACACTGCTGAAGTGGATTCGGTACAGTTCAATGTCCTTGAGTAGCCCAGCCAAAGCCTGGACTTGAACCCCATTGTACATCTGAAGATCATAGTTCACTGATCATCCCCATCCAATCTGACAGAGCTTGAAAAGTTCTACAAGTAAGAAAGGGAAGAACTGCATGTTTGAAGCTAGTAAAGGCATTCATTAGAAGACTAAGCTGTGATCGCTGCCAAAGGCACTTCAAAGGATTGGATGAAGGGTCTGAATAATTAGGTATGTAAGGAATGTCCTTTTTTACATTATTCTCCAAATTGGCAAATGTTGACAAACATGTTTCTCTTTGTCATTATGAGGCAATATGTTTGGATTAATGGCAATGAATGAAAATGTTGATTGATGGCATTTTTAAAAATCTATTAAACATTTGGTAATAAACATAACAAAATGTGGAAAAAGTGAGGGGGTCTAAATACTTCCCGAAGTCACTGTATATGGTAGAGAAAAGTATGTACTTGGGAGTGGTTTCTGGCCTTGTAACTATTCCACCTACTTGTAATTATGCAATCCAAAGGTATGCCTTCTGATGAATTACCTCCCCTGTATACCAAAGTGGCACTATGCCTGGTAGTGTTTTCAACACTCCCTACAAATGTGGTGAGCAGATTGCCTAAAACATTCAGGCTTTTCAAATGAAATGCTTTCACCACATTTGTATATTGTCCTGGCAGGAATCTGTCCCACACAGAAGTCCTAGAGAGAACCAGCTGCAGGAGAATTGAGGTAACCACCCAGGACCCACCAGCTTAAATGACTCCGCTGTGCCATCCCGATGCCGGAGGGCCTCCTTCCATGTAAAATGCCTGAAGAAAAATTCTTAAAGAGGACCCCTCAATGTTTAATCTTCATGGCTAAAATGTGCGCTAGTGAACAGGGGACTGTGGTCTGCTTCAAGCCCCGTGGTATTAAGAACTGGCTTAGGGAACATCTTCCAGAACGTCTCTGCATCCTCTGAATAATGTGCCCTGGTATTCCATTTGTCGCTGTTGCTGTGCAATTGTTTTATATAACCTGTTTAAAAGTCACACTCCCATCGGCTAAAGAGTGTGAGAGCAGATAGTCATCCAGAACAGCAGGTGCTGTCATGCATGGTTCACTTTCACTTGCCTTGAAGTGAGTGTAGAAGGCATTTCATGTGCTGTTAAGCTTGCATTGCTGGGCAGCTTGTGGCTGGGTTTCCCTTTGTAGTCTGTGGTAGTTTGCAAACCCTGCCATATTTGGCAGGCTGTTTCTGTCAGCTCTTACTGCTCTGTGGCGCCATTGGGCGTAACAGGACTTGTTCAACTCATTGGCCTTCAACATCCTATGTACATGCAGATGAATGGAACTGAGCATGTGTGAAGGAAATGTGTACAATGTGGTGACATTTCCCAAGCTTAAATCAGTATTTTATTAAAGAGGAGATTCATGTGTAAATTGTGTATTTAGTATACAGTGGCATTTGGGTGTATACTTTTTGTATTTTGAACCAGCTCTGGCCCTTAGTGTTAGACTGGTAGGAAACAGGAGTGAGAGCTGTAGTGAAGGTCTGAATGAGTCTTTCCTTTTTCAGATTCAGGATGAGGGGAAACCTGATAAACTAGGTTTCCAACAAATTGGCAACCGATTTGAATGCATGTATCCTAAAAGCTACATGGGAAAATATTAGTGTTGCCATGTGATGCTTTTTTGCATTTGAAAAGTGGTACGTAATGACATCTTATCTTGGTTGGACGCTATCACGACCACTACTATTTAATCAGAAGAGATTATAAATAATTAGCAATATGGGCTTGTTTACATTACACTAGAGAGAATAATACTCTAGGTAGACTTATTTTAGTTTGCATACTTACCGTAGCATTTGAATTTTCACTGGCATGTTCGAGACGTTCCACGCAGGATTGTGGCCATCTATGGTAACTTAATACAGTTCCGACAGAATTGTCTTCACACTTGAAAAACTCAGGGTGCTCTATCAGAAATGTGGCACACACTCTTGGAAGGTGACATTTCGATTTATCAATATCTGCAAGTTTACACAGCAAAATAATTTTGCGTCTTGTGTCTTGTAATGGAAACGAGGCCTAAGTTTACCAGGCTGGTGTGAGTCCACTGGTTTGTCATCTCCTCTGTTCCCCCTGCTCCCCTCAAATCAAAGATGGACCCTCCCCCATTGCCTGCAGCAGCAACTGCTTAGCTTCGTGGGTTGTCTCTAGCTGATTAAGTAGTTTTAGCTGCAGAAGCTGTCATTTCACCTTCTGTTACAACATTGTTGCATTAGTTATTTCGTTTTTTTATGATTGGTACATGTAAATTAGGACAACTTTTTTTTAAATAACAACCCACCAACTGTTAAGGCATTTCACTGTTTTGACATTAAAAGGCCATGGGACACTCGCGATTCTAGACCTTGCGAGCATTTTGTGCACGTCACTTCCGTTTGCGAACTGACCTCATGCTGTGTTTTGTTGACCACCCATGACCCACTAGACACGGCAGCAAATGGGAGAAGAAATCACTAGGGAATGTCACTGATCGTCTACACAGCATTCACCTGTTGAGAGGTAATCTGTGTGAACATGACAATCGGCAATCAGAACTGGGGGCTAACTGCTGTCGTGTCTGAGTGCAAAACTATCACCTATGGGTTTGTTTACATTACAAGAGAGAATAAATCACTAGATAGACATATCTTGGTTTGCATGATCATTTCCGTAGCGTTTGAATTTACACCGGCATGTTTGTGCCGTACCACCACCGGATTGTGGCCGTCAATCCCTGGAAATGGCATACGCTCTTGCACAGAAACGTAATACTGTTCCGACAGAATTGTATTCATGCTTGCAAAACTCTGGGGGGGTCTATCAAAAGTTTACACAACAAAATAATCTCGAGTGTCTGGTCTTCTTTCATTTGTTTCAGAATATGTAGTGTAATGTAAACAAGCCCTATATGTGTCTGAGCCTTAATGGTTAACACCAATAATGGGTACATGAGGTTCCCAAACTTTTGTGGCTTATGACCAGATTTTTATCTAAATCTGAAGAAGTTAGGTTTGAAATATCATGGTAGGTTAGGCAATATTTGTTTTATGATCTTCTGTGTCAAAAAGAACATTGTTACTGTTATTACCTCTGCAACTTTTAACTCTTGATGTTCTTTCTCTCGCTGTCTGATTTACTCTATCCTAACCAGTTCCAAACAGAAAACACAAATGTTCCTGAGTGTATTCTCTCTCTTTGTTGTTTAGTTTAAAAAGTTTGTGCCATATATGTAGAAGAGAACCTAAACTGTTCAGTTAGTGTCTCTAAGAGGTTAGTCTCACAAACCCTTTATACTACATGCACATTTTCTTCCACTTCCTCTTATAACCCTGGTAATTAACCGTAGCTGGGGTAACCTGCCGTTGCCACGAGAGCAAGCATCCATGGCTGTGCTAAAGACCTGACAGTGTATTGGTGTTTATAAGGATTGTAGTTTAAATGAGGGCCGTAGGACATGACATTCAACATTTACACTCGTAACACTGCAACTGTAAGCCCATTTATTCATTATTTAGTTTGATAAGTATTTAGTCAAAACTATCTACCTTTTAATAGAATGATTTGGGAGAATTCTGAGGTAGTTTTGCGTAGTTATAGGTTCTTCAGGCTACATCTAAGCCTCAGCGCTCCGTTTTTCTATTGAGTCAATGGTATTGTACCACATTCGGTCATTCCAACTCTTTCCGTTCTGAGGTTTTGCTTCACTGTACTGTTGCTTCATTTTCTTTATTTTTTTCAGGGATCTGTTTGTTAGATCGGATGAAAACCATTACGAGATGCAAACGATACACGTCGCCATTCGAAAAGAACATGCTGCTGCGTTTTCACACCACGTAATGTGTCAATCCGCAAACCCCGCCCTAAGTCCTAAAGTCCAGGGCTTGCCACCAAGTGAAATTAAAGTGGCTTAATTTCTAAGTTCTGTTAGATGTATAGAGAGAGAGAAGTACAGAGATCCTTATGACAAAATCTAGTGATGTGACATTTAGTGTCAAATGAAAAGAAATTGGGCAGAATTTGACCAGCTGTAGCTGGCTCATGAATACAGCTCTTTAAAGATGGAGGAAGTGAAAGTTACAATACTGGATTGCATGGTGGTTGGTTTAACTCCCATTTTAAAAAACTGGTCATGTTGGGATTAGGACAGATTTTCCAGCACACACTGGCCAATCATAGCTGCTCTAGTCCTCCAGTCATCAAACTGCTGGACATGCATAGTGGCCCACACGGCAGGCACGCGCGCGCACACACACACACACACACACACACACACCTTTCAGAATGAATGAGAACAGTTCTCCATGACCCAAATTGTAATCAAAGGCCTCTGTGTTTGGCTTGAGCAGTCTCCCTACCATCCAGACACACAGACCGACACACATTTGGAAGCAGTTAAATAGTCGGGAGGCCCACTCCGAACCCAATCCATGCCAGTCAATTAGACCTCATCTATCCAATGTTTCCATGAAGCATAAAACACTGACCTCTTACATGGGGACAGAGTGGGAAAGTGGATGAGGGGGAGGGAGAGCGAGGAAAATGAGGGGGTGGGTGAAAGCAGTGCCAAGGAGTTGCGAGGGGTATGGGAGTATATTTTCCCTCTAATGGCTACATAATAGGGACAGAGAGAGCGAGAGAGAGATGTAGGGGATTTAACACACTGCTGTTCTAGTGGTTATGTACAGTTGTGTGTTTTGGCTGTAGATGAGAGCGGAGGGGAGGTTAAACTTGGTCATGGGGGTTGGTGAGAGAAGGCTGTCTGGAGACAGACCGCTTAGCCTACACTTAGGGAGTAGGGGTAACTCCCATACTAGGTCTGTGTGCCATGCCTATAGGAAGCCGAGGACGGCTGAGAATGTATTTACTTCCACTGCTGACTGTTCTTTTTGTCTCTTTTATTGGTTTTAGTTGCTGATCTTATTTTCGACAAATGGCTAATGTGGATATTGGCTGTTGAATAAAATGTTTGTCCCGTGTTGTGTTTATAATGGCCTTTTTGTATTGTAGTGACCAAACAACCAATGTTATTGAGTTGAAAGAGAAGAGGGGTAAAATGAGAAGAGGGAGAGACTGAGCACTAAAGAAAGCGACTAAAAGAGGGATGGGTTGAGAGGTGACAGGATGCGGTGTGAGGGCATAATCTCACCTCCTTCCCTCACATCCTCCTGACACCTCCCGCTACGCACGCTGCACTTGCATTCCCTTTTCATCTTTTTCTGTTGTTTCTTCTGTCTTGTCTCTATCTTTTTGGGACCTGACCATGGTGCTTAAGTCCAGAGTCGACTGAAGTATGTTAACCCACTGGGTTAAAATGGAATAATAACCTGTGAATAATTCTGTTTACGCCGTTTTAATGCTTATGTTAATCATACTGATAACAAGTTGTTCCATCACCCAGCAGTGAACTGTTGTTGTCGTCAGTCATCATGCGTTATCTAGTTAATCACCAATCTGATATTGAGAAATGAACATCCTAATTTTGTTTTGTGTGTAATTCGTCCTCAGTCTTTCATGCCGATGTAATGTTAAAATATCTGTAGTAAGTGTAGTCATGTGTTGAACTCTAAGGTGGGTTCATCAATTGATTATGCCAATCAATCAATCAAATGTGTTTATAAAGCCCTTTTTACATCAGCAGTTGTCACAAAGTGCTTTTACTAAGCACACTGCCTTAAACCCCAAGGAGCAAACAACAGTAGTGTTGAATTTTAGTGGCTAGGAAAAACTCCCTAAGAAGGCTGAAATTTAGGAAGAAACCTAGAGAGGACCCAGGCTCAGAGGGGTGACCAGTCCTCTTCTGGCTGTGCCGGGTGAATATATTAAGAGTACAAAGTCTGTTTAAACTGAGTCCCGAGTCTGTTTAAACTGAGTCCCGAGTCTGTTTAAACTGAGTCCCGAGTCTGTTTAAACTGAGTCCCGAGTCTGTTTAAACTGAGTCCCGAGTCTGTTTAAACTGAGTCCCGAGTCTGTTTAAACTGAGTCCCGAGTCTGTTTAAACTGAGTCCAGGTCGGAAGCATGACCAGATGGACAAGGACAGGGACAACAAGGAGGACGAGGTGGTGTCAGGTACTCCTCAGGTGTGGGCCAGGGCCTCATGCCTTCCGATGTTTTAAAATGGCAGGTAAACAGGAAAAATGCATTCCTTATATCTACAAGGATTTATAGTGGAGAAGGAGAACTGACCCTACTCCCCCAGCACAATAATATAGCAGCATAAGACCTTGGGGCTGAGACAGGGTGGTCTGGTGACTGTGGCCCTATCTGGGGGAGGCCCAGGACAGGGCCCAACAGGCAGAAAATCAATCCACCCACATTGCCAAGCATCAACCAAAGGGACACCCACCAACCGCAACCACCCTGAATGAGGGTCGAGTATTGCCCGCAGAGTACAGCCCAATTGCACAAGTGCGAAACGGAGAGGCAACAACAACCCAGTGACGCCGCCCTGATTGGCATTGGAAGGGAGGGCATCCCAGTGGCGATGAGAGCCAGCCTGGCAAGACAGCATCTGGGTGTAGGCCCTCGACACGCTAGATGACACATGTAATGGGAAGGAGGGATAAGCTGTTAAACAGTTACTATTTTAAACATGACAACCATGGAAATGGCATCTACATTACATGTTCTAGAGGATTTGAGTCCATGGTTCATATATCACAATCTAGTCTTATGGAATGATTTTGAAGTCATCGGACATTCATTGTATAATTGTACATTTTAATAAATAGTGCTGTGTCTTTGCATTATTTGAACTTGACCCGTCAATGTCATATTATGCTAAATTATGATAGTCTGAGAGAAATTGTTTGACTTGTTAGTAAGAAAAATGTCACTTGTTGTGTGCGTGCGTGCGTCACAAAATCTACCTGATAAAAGCCTGTTACTGCGTAGGTTGTTGGATTCAATGGTTGATCATGAAACCCAATTAGACATTTCGTGCTGCTTTCACTATTTCCACAATCTGTATTTTTCTTTTGCATTAGGTTAATAATACTTTAATCATCACATCCGGCATGCTTCTGAACATGAATGATATTCTTTATAGTTGGTTAAATGTGTAATAGGCCATTTGTCAGGTGGACCTTGGTGGTGTCAGTCCTGTTCACATATATAGTAAAGCATTGTTTTGGAACTCGTCGCCATAGACAATGGCTGTCAAACAATTGATGATTATCGTCCCATCGCCCAGCTGTATTTTCCAGCCTTGGAACTAAATCAAATTTGTTATTGATTTATTGCAAATTATTTATGATCCCAGCGGAAATGGTGCTTAATGTATTATCAAAACTGTTCTCTTTTGACTAATCACAGATATTCCCAACTGGTTTGAGAGAGTTGAAGATCAAGATTGCTTCTTGCAATGCTCACTCAACCAGAGTGTTCAGAGGTGTCTAGAACCAAGATTTAGCTTGCTGGTGCTGAACCAGCAACAATTAGTCACTAGAGCGCCACCACGTCCGACATGATTACTCATCCGTCCCCCCGACTGTGCTGGGACCCCTGGGCACTGTAGGGACCCCTGGGCACTGTAGTCATGCCGCAACCAGGATATTAACTCCACAATGACTCTTCTGTATGTTGATAGTCACTTGGGCCACCGATCTGTTTGGGAGCCCCCTAGAAGCTGCCTGGCGGCTATCAATCTTTAGACCAGGCTTGGCCACGGCAAAACGTAGAGTTGATTGGGGTAACTGGTGTCCATTTAGATCCAAGCGATCGCCAGACCTAGCATTAACATCCAACATCCGTATGCCCAGTGTGTTGAAACAGGTGGCAGCTCTAAATCACCAAGTTAACCTGAATTAGCCTGGCGTTTCATACCTCTGGCCATGCCAAAAACATGCACACACTCACACACCTTGGTTTGGTACTCACTTTGGGTCAATGCTATGCTCAATCAGCTGTTGTTGGTGGGACATATTGGCTGTTGCAATTTTGGCCGTAATCAGATTAGATTTTTCCATATGAACTTTTTCAACACTTTTAAAATAATCACATTAGCATTTGCTGTTGATTGAAGTTCTGAGAGGTGGAAGTTGCATATTTATGCCAACACTGCCAAATTAATATTTGTCCGTTGTCCAAAAGCTCTTATTTCATTCTTACGTAGGTGAAGTGACGGTAAGGGTGTTTGAGAGTACAATGATATTCATTTAACCCCCCATCCAGAAACAAACTATGAACTTTATTTGCTCTACCAAGTGGGTCAGGACCTCAATCCTGGTGCTTTAAGAGCATAGTGCCAAAAATGCTTCCTCAGCATTCTGACATGGTAGAACTTAAGCCAAATCATATCTTTTTTTGCTTGACAAATGCATCTGCTCTGCTGTCAACCCCCCTTTTGTATCCCTTTCACATATCAAAAACGTCTTCAGATAGTTAACAGCACAACCATATTGGTTCTAGGCTTAGTATAAAAGACATGTCTGGTGCCATTTTGCTTTTATCCACTTTTTGTAATTTGTAGCCTCTCTCTGTTTGTCAGTTCTTCCTTCTGTGCTTTTCATTCACACCATGCTCACCCACTTCCTCTTCTCAGTGACAGAGGTAATGTGATGAACACAGCTCAAATAAACAGAAATGTCATTGTTATGACCCTTGACCTTAGATGTTTCTGTCTTTCTTTCTATTTCTGTCTTCTTGCATTTATTTTCGCACTTTTCATCCCTTCTCATTTCTTTCTCTTTTGCGCTTGTTTCTTTCTCTCTCTTTTCTTTAGCCCTTCTGTCATTCTCTATTTCTTTCACTCTTTCTCGGTTGACATGACTGCAGAACAGGAAATGGCTTGGATCATTTCCTGAGGAAATTACACCATCTTCCTGTCGTTGGCTCCTTCTTTTCTACTCAGGCACTTTTGGGGGCACTCTGGCCCCTATGCGCCTAGCTAGAGCAATAAGACACCTGAGAATCCCCGACTCATTCAGTGTAATGATGGCCTGTAATGATGTGGACCAGATACAACAGCACAAACACAGCCAGTTGCTCTATTTTATGGCTGTGCATGGACCATTGTGTAGCACTGGATATTTGGGGTAAAGTGGCCTATGCTCACATAATGAACGCAGCTTTGGTCAATACACTGCTGGTGAATTATTGCCTGATTTAGACGATGCCTGTGAATGGGTGCAAATGCATGAAATATTTCACATGTGAAGTTGAATTTTAAGCGGTGTCCTGGGCCGGATACCAGACTATAATGATGGTGACGGAGCTTTGCTTAAGGTCATAGCAGCCAGTTGTTCACTTTGTCAACTCGGAGACTCACATTAGCAACTGTTTGGTTAGAGCCAAATGCTGTTGCCATATAGGGAAGCTACCGCCCCCCCTCGCCCACCACACGCCCATACAGACACTTCATTCTATATTGTTTATTCCATCTTGCATTGCATTGTTGAGCTTGCACACTACATGCTAAATACCCATAGAGCTTCTTCTGACATTAGAGAGAGGGGAAACAAATGTTTTCTCGTCATTTCTGTGCCGCTACCTTGCTCTCTAACATTTAAAGAAATGGGCCGTAGCAAATGAGCTGAGCAAATCACTCTGTCACTCGAGTGCTCCCCTGCTGTGCACTCAATGACTGTTTCTTAATGCACGCTTCCAGTCATTTCAAGTAGGCTTAGGTGCTATTGTCTGCATCATGATGTTGTCACCATTGACAGCCGTAATATCACCCAGCCCTTGTATGGTCATTGTTTGGTGCCTCGAGCATTCTACTTTCTTATTGGTTGTGTAAATGGTGAAATGCTGTGTGGTTGGTTATTGAAGTGGTTAGGCAATGTGGATTGGGGTCTTGGTATTAAATCTGCTGTTGTGGTGACTCGGTGAGGACATTTTGGGAGTAACAACGGCTCTGTTTTGGAAGTCTTTTTCTCCGGTGTGGGGAAGTGGACAAAGTCTAATACTTTAATTCCTTAATTCTCAGTATGTTTAGTAGTTTTGAGGATTTTGGGGGGGGATTCTGGTCCTTCCTGCAGGGCGAGTATTTATTTTGTGTGTGAGTAAAGATTACATCCTACCATAATCAATTTTTCCCTCGCTTCTAATTGTTTAAAAACTGCAAGTCCCACATTTCACAAGCAGCATGTGCCAACCACAGTGGGGTTTTCTGTGATGACTCAGTCCAGCCCGAGTGAGAGGTGAACAACACCTGGAGAAAAGTCTTGATATAGGTTGTAAGTTAACGTGCAGACACCGCTAAAATGAAGCCAAGAGACAAGACAAGAACAAGGAATCCAGCGAGAGGGATTTGCCAGATGAAACCAATGAAGCCTCTTCACAAGGTTTACCTGTGGGTAATGTTGATGCTGGGGACCATGTTGGCGACGCTCCCGTCCCCACTGCTGTCACTTTTTAACATCCCCTGTAGCAGCAGAGGGAGGACATGCAGATATAGACTGGTTTCCTTTTGGTCTAGTAGGCGTGGGTCAAAGTGGGATTCTGTCCCTTAGTACATGTTTTCTCACACACACACAAGAAGTGTGTGTGTGTGTGGATGTAAGTAATACATTTTGTTAGTATACTCTCTTACTTGAACACTTTTCAGTGCTCCTAAATGTCCTTGTGTGCTCCTACAATTTTTTCCTTTAGGAGCACATGTACCTCCTTCGGGGGTGAAGTTTGCATAGGGCCCTGTCCTGGTAATGCGGTACTAGAATACATAGACACTGTAACAGAAAGGCACGTACACCGATGGTTGTCAGTGGTTAGACGCCAGCTGACATCTAATTAGTGTTGGAGTGAGATGGGAGGGAGGAGAAGTGAAGGGGAGGGTGGAAGGAGTTGGACAGCTGCCTCCTCAGTAGCTCTCCTGCTCTTTCAGGCCACATGCCAATAATGCCCTAAAACAACGTCCCTCCGCTCCCCAAGTCGTGTCTCGATTTCAGTATGGAACTATTGGTGGGCAAAATGAGAATGAATGCCCACGTGTCAAACTACGCTGCAGGGTCCTTACAGTAAGGCCGTGGTGGGTGTGTGGTACGTGTATGTGGAACGCATTGCATGGCCCTGGGCTCTTAGGCAGGACACAATGCATGTCGTCTGTATAAAGACCTTAGCCACCGTTTTCCTTTTTGCTATCAAAAGATGATTACTAATATGATTTGAAAAGCCAGTCAGCCTTTATGGTTCAAATCACTTAATTTATAATACACAATGCACCAATTACGAATCCCAATTTTTTTTGCGACAACACACACACACACACACACACACAAACGTTCTAACATTTGGGTTATGATCAGTTGATATGTTATTTCCTATATTCTTGTCTCTCATTGCATAGGACCCGGAATTAAGCTTTATTAAGTAATGCTTCTTATACTTCCAAAACAACTTCTTTAGGAGTCAGCTGAATATTCTGACATTCTAGGAGTTTATTGGGTGGCAGCCAAAACACCTGCATGCTATAAAGATGACCCAGTTAACAATAAAGCCACATTCATAACAATTTCCTCATCTTGTTCCAGTGTAGTGTGCAATCAAACAACATGACATAAAAAGGACCTATCCCAAAACAGATGCTAGTCCCAGCCGCTTTAATCATCCACCAACCACTCATCTGTAGTTCTACTTTCCAGCTTTCTTTGTAATAGAGGGCCTCATTACAATATTTTGTGACTCTACTCTTAAGTTAGAAACTATTTTGGTTGATGATGGGTTGGTCAACATGATTCATGACTTTCAGCTACCAAAACTAGCTATCTAACTTTAAGATGAACAACAGGAATATGAAGTCACCTCCGCCTAATATTATTTACTGGACACAAGACTTCTTGGCCAGTGAACTTGAGGCTTTTTTCAGCAGCCACTGCTAATTTGTGTCTGTGACTTGACCCAAGCGGAGGTCTCCTCTCACTCAATCTGTGTGTTTGTGCCTTTCAACCAGTTCTGTTTTTATTAATCTCCACACTAATTGAAGCTGACCATGAGTGACCACATTCTCTCTCGCGTGGGATCTCTGTGTCGCTATTGAACTCCATTCCTCTTTGTAGTTGTATTACGGACACCACTTCAACATTGCAACACAATGTTCTATTTTGGTTTCCCTTGGTCTGTCACTTACCTAACTCTGAGTAAACACATCCTTCCCGCAATTCTGTCTCCATTGATCTAAAATACACTCTAACCTTTTGAAATGGTAAACAACTCTTTGTACCAAAATATGCATTGGCTGGGCAGTATCCTGATTCTTAAACCGTCATACCAAACCTTTGGAATACCATTTGAAAGTGATCATAAATAGGTCATATTATCCTTGATGTTTTATATTCATTGAAATACAGTTATTTATAATGAAAAGAGTTGGCATTGTATTTGTGTATTAATTGCTGCATCCACAAGGTGGATGTTTCAAAACCCACAAAGCCTCTGTAATCCAATGTTTAGCGATGCTAAGGAGTACTTGTAAAGCCCATTGTGTTAACTGAATGCTGCATGCACACAACAAATATTAGACGACAAAGATCTTAATCCAGATCAGAATCTCTGCTTTAACCAAAAGAAGTAGCCTTCTTGGATAACTACAAATGTTGAAATACACACATACATGACATTTTGCATATTGGAGTCAGCGTGACTAACTTAATAGTTCTGAATTGTAGTTTCTTCAGGTATTTAAGTATTCAGACACCTTTACTTTCTTAACATTTTGTGTAATATACTTTATTTGATTAAATATGTTTTCCATCAATCTACCCAGAATACTCCATAATGACATAATGAAATGTGCCCATTTCTTGAAAATGGTCAAAATGTAAATATTTCATGCATGCATACACATGTGCACACGTACGTACGTACATACATACATACGTCAGTATTCAGACCCCATGACACAGCAAAATGGGGCAAACCCAAGAAGACTCGTAACTGTGATCTCTACCAAAGGCATTCTACAAAGTACTGAATAAAGGGTCTGAATACTGTTTTACATGAGATATCTGTTCAATAACTTGGTGTGTATTTAAAAAGTTTTTGATTACGGGGTATTTTGTGTAGGTTGATGGCAAAAAAAATCGAATCAGTTGTTTAGCTGTAATCACTTAAGACTGTATTATGCCCTACACCCACCCTACATCCTTACACATTTATTTAAGCTCTGTAGTGTTTAGGCCCTCGGCCGGATAATGGTGCTGTTGTCCCTGTCAGGGTGCTCCCTGTTGGCTTCTACGAACCTGACTGACTGGCCTTTAAGCTTAGTGGATGAATGAAGGGCGGGTTGCAGTCCTGGGACTTACCTCACTACTTCCATGGAAAAGAGGGGGCTTTTAAGGTGTTAGATGTGTAAGTAACAGGCTGTGCTTGTTTCTGGACAGGCCATAGACATCACTTACTCTCCAGAGTTTTCATGGGGACTGATCTCCCTCAGGGCTTTATTGGCTCAGGCTTGATAGACCTTTGTTGAATGTTCAGATGCACAGTCTGTTTTGGGAAAGCAAGTTGAACTTTTTTCCCCTTGGGTTCAAATATGTATGCCTCTAACTTGCTCCAAGCTACGATCGCAAATCTAAATGTTTTAGAGTAGCCTGGAGGAAGATGAATTTATGATTGCAAAAAGCACCTTGATTCTGCTTAATTAGTGAAACATTCTAGAATTGTAATTGCGTTGGATCTTTAGCCATTCTCCAGAAATTGATTAGAGAATTTGTGTTTTTTTTTATAGCAGTCACTTGTCACTAATGACCGGTCAGAATTGGAATTCAAAGGCCATAGTAGACACAGGATGTGGTGTCCCCTCATCTGTGTCTTCGAAGTACCAATACTGGTTTGGAGGATTGAATGTGTACTAACAAACCCTAGCCTTTTTCAAGATGGCTACACACATTAACCTTACATCAGTCAGTCCCGCATGTTCCCTAATTGTGTCTCTGTGTCTTTTGTTGTTGCAGTGGTTGGCATTTTGTGCTCAGTGGTCTAACCCAGCCATGAGCATCATTGGGGCTGAGGATGAGGAATTCGAGAATGATCTGGACCCTGTGAGTAACTCAGTGATATTAAACTTCAACAGAGAGAGTGTCACCTATTGCATAATGATAATGTGTACCCCTGCACCCCTCTGTCTGTCCCAGACGGTGGATGACAACTCCAGCCACTTCGCCAGTATAGACCTAGTGAAGGGAAGACCCACCCACCTCCTGGTCTTCCTCAACCACGTCATCCTGCAGTTCGACTGCTCCCCCCTGGTGAGAACCGCCCTGTGGGGCTCCCGGACAGTCCCTGGGGCAGTGCTCCGTCTGCCTCTCCCGCCGCGTCGTTTGTGGTACCGTGATTTGTTTGTGCGCATTGCATGTTTTTGTGGCCTTCGTGTCTGTCTGTGTACTTGTGTGTTTGCCCTGTATCGGTTTCTACATGTGTGCATCTCCAGTGATATAAATATAAAGCATGCCTGTCTCTCTTTATTCTGCATGCAGACCGTGATCTACTCCAGGTACTGTTACGCGCCTCGCAGCTTAGAATACCTACCCCTCCTCCACACCCACCCCCCCCCTCCCCTTCCTGCCCGCCATTGTAGCTAGTGACACGTCCGTTTTAAGACGCACTTGGACACATCTGTCGTGTGACAGTGTTCCAATAAGCTGTAGAGAGTTGGTCCATACTGTTGCATAGATGTTGCCGTCCTAATCTAGAGGCAGAGGAAGGTTTATGAAACTCACATTTCTCAAATCTCCCTCCTCTCTTTTCTTGTAGCTGTGCTTTCTTCATGCTGACCTCTTCAGGAATCTCAGTACCAAAGAGACCAAGAAGCAGTTTGTGGAGTTCTACAATAGCTTCCTGGACAAGGGCGCTGTAAGTGCATTCAATGCTGGGAGCTAACAAGCCACTTTAGATCCCGGAGCCAGAATGCCTCTCACTGTGCTGTACCACATTCACCACAGTACTGTATTGTACCTGTCTACTGTTGTTGACTGGCTGTGATGTGACCTTCACCCTCCTGTGAGCTGGTCACTTTTGGAATGAATGGAATGTATTTGTGTTGAATGCATGTTTGTCCTGTTTGTGGAGTTACTGACTCCTTCTGTTTGTCCCAGTGTTTCCTCTGGTCCTTTCCATCGGGCTGTCTGTTCCTCTGACCCTCTGTTTGTCTTTTCATGTGGTCCTTTTCATTGGGCTTTCTCTTCCTCTCACCCTCTCTGTCACTCACTCTCCCATGACAGCTCAGCTTGTCTGACCACACTCTCTTATCTCCTTTTACTTACTCTACTCAGCGTGTCTCTTCTATCTGACCCACTACGTCCTGTTCAGGTCGTGGGAATGACCTTGGTTGTGGCTAGAAGGGTTGCAGCAGATGTTAAAATGTCACACCCTCTGATGTTTTAACTTGTTTGGCATCTTTGGGACTTGGGCGGATGATCGTTGGGACTTGGGAGACTTGGATCAAATCATTCAGTTTTGGTCCAAGTAATTGTTTGGATTTCCCCCCCAAAAATTAACTAGTTAATGTCTTAGTGAAAACAACTACAGTTGTGGCTTGTACATTAGCTGCCTCCTTGGTGTTAGCTACACTAGCTAATGTTTGCTACTTCCCTTCTGTGGACAGAAGTGATCAGCAAGGGTGTTGCTGTGCTCCCATCATCCCTTTGTGTAGACTATTAAACCACCACCAGTGCAGTATGAGTTAATTATTGTGCAGCCTGCTATCTTACTCAAAATTAAATGTTTTTACAGGACAAATACTTGATTAGCGACCCTGGACAACATGCTGATAAAGCTGCTTTAAACCTATTTTGCTGCCAAAATGTCAGCTGTCAGCAAGAACCTTGACAGAAGACGGGTACTCCGATCGTTCTCCGCAGCATGTCGTTGTCCCGGAGCATTAACCCCCAATGTCATTGACTTCCCAATAATGACCCATATTCCAAGTTATGTAAAAAATAAAATAAAAATGCCACAAAGGAGCAAATTACAAATAATTACATTTTATAATTTGTTCCTTTCTGCTGTTGCCAGCTAAACAGCCTAACTAACTAGTTGGCTGATACCCTTGTGATACACCAAGCTATTTACATTACCATGACAGAAAGATGAACCACCACTGCATTGCTTGCCCATTGTGAGTCAGTCCGTCTGTGAGCCGGGTACCAAAACAGTAAAGCCCCCGGCTGAGCGACAAGGAGGGCCTTAATGCTTCTAAAGACTAACAGAACAGTCTGTACCAATCTAGTGGGGTATCCGCCATGTACTCCTGTTCCGTTAGTCCTGGCGTTAAGCCCTTTTAGTGAAGGGGTGTTACTCATACAATCACCACAGTGGGCCGGGGAGGAATGAGTCCATTGGGACTCCAAGGTGTGCTGGGAGGAAGGGGACTTCCATCTTCTAGAACTAGGGCAATTACACCCCCCCCCCCCATGCACAGTCTGGGCTTCCTTTTGAATTGGTTAGGAATGCACATGCTTCCACCAAGTAGCAAGCTGGTCTCAGTATTGTCGGCCAGATATGTTTGTGAATGAATGCAAACCGATTGTGTATACGTGGAGTCAGTAGCTACAACTTGTTTGGCATTGCATCTGTCACAGCACAGCCGTGTGACACATCAGATTAGGTTCCTGAAGGTACTGATGAATGTATATCACAACATCAAAGGACCTTAGTAAGTTTCCTAAAATGTAACCCGTCATCAGTAGTTATCTAGAACCTGGTTGATAATAGAAAAGGAATGGCAGTGTTTACATGGCTAAAAGAGAAGGATCGCCATATTTACGGTTTACAGGAAACCCCTTCAATATCTCCAGATGAAGTGGCTCGGGAAGAGGAGTGGGTGATAAAATCTATTTCTGTCATGGGCAAAGGAATTCTACAGAGTTATGATCCTACTTAAAAATAAACTAGACCTGGAGGTCAAATCTGTTAAACTGGATCCTCAAAGAAGATGGATTGCTCCACATTTACAACTGGATGATGAACAGGTTCGGTTCAAAAATCTGTGTGGACCAAATGTGGATCCATAAGAAGTCTTTGACAGTCTGAGTGATCTTCAAGATGCTGGCAGTCTCTGTAATGGTGGGGGGTGCCAACATGTGTTAATGGATTGTTGATATATCCATGAGGGATCACAATTATTAATTACATTATTATTATGGAACTTACCGGGAGGCTTTATGGTAATGCTCATTTGGAGACACAATAGCTACAGATAGACAGTCTATCCTTAACCTTTTGACGCGTACGATCACACCAGTGTGATCAAGCTAGAGGAATATTTGAAACTCACGCATGAAAAGGTTAAACCTTATTCTAAAGCTGACTCAGCACTTCACTGGCAGTTTCTTATCAGTGGATAGTCATGTTAAAAAACGTTTTGATCATATTCAGATCGTGACTCTCAAAATAATCAGGTCCTTAGTGAAGCTAGCAGGATTTATATTTTTCTGATCTTCTCTGTGAACTTATTTGAAATTACACAAGAAATGCTGCAAAAAATATTTTGTGGGATGTTCAGAGTGAGAGTGTTGTCAATTTGTGATTTGCTGTATCCCTTTTGGCCACGACCAATTACCTTTTGAATTATCACTGTTGTTCTTTTTTATAAAAAATGCAGTATTTTCTAAAAATGTATTTTAGTTAAAGGGGCCATGTGTAGGATTCTTCCTATATATGACCAGAAGACATCTGCTGTTAATGTTTTAAGTTAATGTTTCAAGTATTTATTTTCTACAAAATTCTTTGGAGTGCCTGAGTGATTCCCCATTTAAACTTTCTTTACGGTCCATCTATCAGATTGTATTTACTTGTAGTCTCCTCATACTTGTTGTAGACACTAGGAGTCTCTTCCCACCCTAAACCACCCTGGACTTGCTGATACTGTTTCCGGTCTTGTTTGGTAAGGGTAGAAGAGGTGGGAACCAGTCGTGGTTTGGTTTGAATTCACTACTGTAAACGTTTGAGGCCGGATTCTACAGTGCCCCTTTAAAGGCACCGATGGATTCAGACACCAGTGGATTAGAACATAGTTCTGTGTAGCTCAGTTGGTATTGCAATGTGCTTGCAAGATCAGAGTTCTGTGACCAATTCCAGTGGTCGGACAGTCTGAAAAAAGTTTCACTTATTGCTGTAAGTTGCTCTGAATAAGCGTGTCTGCTAAAGTACTTAAATCAAAATTGTGCTTAGGATGTTTTCCTCTTTCCTGTCTTATTGGTATTCAAGTGACATCTGGTGGCGACTTCGATGTACTGAATCTTTTTGTCTGGCGCTTGGACATGTTATGGCAGATTTAAACATTTCTTTCGTCTTCAACCCACAGATTCTCAGGGTGCAAGTCCCCCAGATTGTATCCTATGAATTGGGTAAGCCTCAAATGATGACCGTTCTGTTGTGATTGTATGTAATGCAGCTGTTGTACGATTCCATCACTGGTCTACATGGCTTGGAGTATGTGTATCTTTATCTCTACCTCTGTCTCCATCAGACCGTTCCAGACCGGACCTGCTCACTGAAGAGCAGCAGAGGAAGTTTGTCCATGAAATCCAAAAGGCTCAGTTCCCAGAGGTGCTGCGACAGCTGGAGGACTTCAGGTGAGACCGCTCCTGGCGGCCCCTGGGTCCGTTACACCCAATAGCACACAACTGACATGCTGGAGTTGGTCCCTCAGATCAGCTTGTTTCTACCCTGAGCCATAAATGTGAGACCAACTGTCAGTGCTGTGTAAATGCCTAATGCCTCCGTCCCCTCCTACTGTTTCCCCCCTTTTAGGAGGAAGAGGATGATGGGTATGACCCCTAATGAGGCAGAGCTGGTGGAGGTGGAGACTCACCACCATACTGACCGCATCCCCATGGAGATGAAGGAGAAAGCTGTGGCAGAGACTCTGCTAGATAAGATGTCTGACATCCAGTGAGTGGACAGTTGGGTGAGGGGGGGGGGGGTTTATTAGTTTTAAGAGTTTTACTGTATGGTGTGTGTCTTTCAAGTAACTTTATAGGTAGGAGTCTAGCCTGAAGTCACGTTTTCTTTTTTCCCAATTATTATTGACCACAAATAAAAATGACCTCACTGGCCAGTAACAGGACATCACAATCCCTGTCCTTCAGCAGACTGAATATGGTGCAGACATAAACACTGAAACAGCCAGTACAAAACATGGGGTCATTTGGGGAGAAAAGGGCTGTGATCGGAAGAGAGGGTAAAAGAGAGTCAGCCATGCCACGTTGGCAGGAAGGCTCTCCCCTGGCACGCTGCCCACAGGAGGGAGGGGGTGAAGGAGGGAGGGAGAATGGACGGAGCCCGGGGCAGTGCACTGTTACTGATCCGGTCTGGCTGCTGGACACAGAAAGAGCGGCCAGTGAAGTTAATCTACCTCTGACCCAGTGGCCAGACACAATGAATGAACACTTCAACAAGTAAAAGAGAGAGAGATTTGAAATGAAGTGGTGCAGGAAGAAAGAGACCAACAAAAAGAATGGGGAAAACAATGCCTGATGCATAGATAACATTTCTCTGGTCACCACTGTACTGTACCTCCACTGTATCAGTGGAGGAATGTTTCTGACTTCATAAAGCTGCTAACCACCGACTGTGCAACTTACTCACAGTCCAACACTCTCTCAAGTACAACCGTTACTTATTTATTTTGTCCAAATAGTCTCCTTATCTTCTGCTTTCATCCCCCACATGCTTTCGTTCACCCGCGCCCCCCCATTCTGTGGAATGGAGGAATTGGGCGTCCTGATTGGCTCGGCTTGGGGAATCCCGGGGAAACCCCACCCTTAATGATAACAGTGGGATCTTTTTTTCCCCTTTCTTGCCTACTTGTTGCATCAGACTAAAACACAGTTAAATAGTCATTGCTGCTGTCACAAAGCATTCTTAGGTTTCAACTACACCCTGCAGATTGGTTGTGCCTTGAATACTTTTTTTTACAGCTTATACATTGTCTCATAGAGGAAAGCATCATTGGATATATTTCTGCAGTTTTATATTTTTCTTTCCAGAAGTTGATTTTGAGTTGTTTTGGTGCAGCATCTTATATTTCTCTCACTGTATTAAATGTTTTTTTGTTGTAAATATCAGAATATGTTAAAAGGCCTCTACTTTGAGCACACAACAATCAGATTTGAGTTGAATCAGGGAAAGCTTTGTCACTTCAAATTCCACCATCCCAAAACAGAGTTAAACATTTTCTGGGGGAAAAAACTGGAAAATGCTACGTAATCCACTCCGACGGTAAGTCTGAAGACCTGGCAATGACTGCACTCTCTCTGTCTCTTTCTAATATCTATTCATATCCTTTCTTTCAGTCCATCGGTTGTTGCAGAGGAGGAGAAATGGTGAGTTCTATCAATCTGTTTTTTCATTATTATTTTTATGAATCCCTTTTTACATTAGCAGTTGTCAAAAAGTACTCGAGATATCCAGCATTTTCTGTGTATAGGAGTGTTTGTTTGCTGCTTTATTTGAGCCTCTGTTAGTGAATGCATTCTATTAGTGTGTTGTCCAGGCCCCTGTTGAAATTCATTAAACCCATGCATGCCGTCCATTTCTTTCATTTAGCTGACGCTCTTATGTAGAGCCACTTCCTGAAATGGGAAATGTTTTAAATGTCTGTACTTGTTGGAATTGAATCCACTAACCTGACATTGCCAGTGACATGCTCTACCAACTAAACCACAAGAATTTCTGTTAAAAAATGTAGACTTGACATGTGATGTTTTACTTTTGTAGACTTCAGTACCATAGTTTCATTACATTCCCATCAATAGCATTCTATAAGCCAAGGGTTCCCAACCTAGGAGTTTGCCAGTTTGATTTTAGATGTATTTGTTGTTAAATTTCAAAATAAAACGATGTATAACTGCGCACACATCCACATTAATCTAGGCTAGAAACAAACTATGAAATTATAGACATGGAAATATATTTGGTTTGTCTTGAGGATTGTAGGAATGTACACTACCGTTCAAAAGGTTGGGGTCCCTTAGGAAATGGACGGTGACTTCTCATTGCAGCTCCCTGTAACGGGCGTGCGTGCGCCCACTACTGTTCAAAAGACCCTCAAATTAAACTAATTAAGGCCTTAAGCCCTAGGCTAGCTTAGCCCCAGGTTAAGACTGGCCCTGTTAGCTTAGCCTGCGTTCACACAAGAGTTTAACCCTAGGCTAAGTGATTGGACAATACATTTTCTATGGTTTTGTTCTTGACCCTGTTTCACACACTGTGTTTCTGGGGTTAGCCCTGAAAAGTCGGTGCTAACCGTGCTCCAGAGCTGGGCCAGATAGCCGCAGGCTAAGGGTGGTGCTAGCCCACTTCATAATATGCAAGTGCGTACACTTGTTGAGGAGGCTCTTAGCCCTGGCCTAGGGTGCAGTGTGAACATGCCTTTAGTGTGTTGTATTTAATACAACCTCTCCAATTAACTAGAGTCAAACAAAGGGGTCATCTTTTGAAGACTACATTTACAGTGTGGAGAACAAGTATTTGATACACTGCCGATTTTCCTACTTACAAAGCATGTAGAAGTCTGTAATTTTTATCATAGGTACACTTCAAGTGTGAGAGACGGAATCTTAAACAAAAACCAGAAAATCAAATTGTATGATTTTTAAATAATTAATTAGCATTTTATTGCATGACATAAGTATTTGATCACCTACCAACCAGTAAGAATTCCGGCTCTCACAGACCTGTTAGTTTTTCTTTAAGAAGTCCTCCTGTTCTCCACTCATTACCTGTATTAACTGCACCTGTTTGAACTCATTAACCTGTATAAAAGACACCTGTCCACACACTCAATCAAACAGACTCCAACCTCTCCACAATGGCCAAGACCAGAGAGCTTTGCAAACCTGGTCAAGAACTACAGGAAACGTATGATTTCTGTAATTGCAAACAAAGGTTTCTGTACCAAATATTCAGCTTTTCTGATGTATCAAATACTTATGTCATGCAATAAAATATACATTTTATTACTTAAAAATCATACAATGTGATTTTCTGGATGTTTTAGATTCTGTCACTCACAGTTGAGGAGTACCTATGATAAAAAATTACAGACTTCTTACATGCTTTGTAAGTGGGAAAATCAGCAGTGTATCAAATACTTGTTCTCCCCACTGTAGGTTTGAAACAGGGTTTGGGTCCCCTGCTGGACGCTCCTCATTTCTGATATTTTCCCTCCTTTTTATCCGCTTTCCCCCCTTTTTATGTCCTCCTCTTTCTCCTACTTCCAACTCTGTTGTGTTTTGCCCGTTTCATCTTTTCTCTCATCCTTCTCTTCTATAAACCCCTTTAACCTCTTAATCACACATCTTACTCTCAATATATTGTCACAAATCACGTCTTAGGTCTTTCTCTCTCTCTCCTGCACTCCCTGTAGTTCGGCTATTTTTGCAGCAGTGGTCTTCTATATGAAGCACCTGGGAGTGAAGTCCAGAGTAGCTGACAGCAAGAAGTCCAGAGGATTCTTGAGGAGACCCTTTGGGAAGGTGACTGTCCTTCTGCTCCCTACAGCCCGTTCATTTCTGTCCACAGTCCTTACCATATAAGTCTGCTTTATCACCCAATTTTTCATTATTGCATTTTTCTGCTTGTAAGGTTAATAGTTCTAATATTAAAGCCAAACAAACCATCAAGGTTGTTTGCCTGTCAAAGCTCTCTAGTGTTTGTGGTGTGTCGAACTGTGCTTCAACATCTTTCTCCCTCTCCATGTCTCCAACAGAATAGAAAGACAGAGGAGTCTACTAAATCACCCAAACAGAGGGGGGGGTTTCCCAACATCCTCACCGCCGCTGGTGGCTGGATTGCTGGCAGCAGTATGTACCGGTCTTCTCTACAAATACGCCTTTAAAACCTATTGGTTTTTCAACTCTATTTGACTGTTAAGTGTCTGGAATGTTGTGCTGCGTTAGCCTCGGTGGTTAGCATGGATTGGTTATCAGTTAGGATGTAAGCCTCTTCAGGATGGAATGGTGATCATCAACCATCACCACAAGTGGCTCTGCCAGACAGACCGTAGCACCTGTAAACCAATTCTACCAACTGTAGAATGTTAAAGAACCCGTTGCCCTGTGTTCTTCTTTCAGCTGAGGTCAAACTGCCTAAAGTGGAGGCTGAAGGTACCATCGTCTGGCTCTTCCATCTCTTCTTGCCCACCCTTTATCTCTAGAATAGAATCCTTACTAATCAACTCCAATTTATGTTTGCATGTACCAAATCAAACCTGGGAGGGGATTCCAGTGGGAAATGCAAAGTTGTTGGTTTGTTGGTTGCCTTTAGCGGGTATATTCGGTCTGTGGCATGATCTTTTTTTCACTGGTGTTATGATTGAGATTGAGGTTGACCTGGGTAGTGTACTGACAAACAGACACACACACACACACACACGGTAGGTCTGTCATGATGTTGTGAATGAAGGCACTAAACTGTCCCCAACCTGAGAATGACTAACCTCCTCTTACCCCAGATCCACTGATTGCATTATGTTCTTTATCACTCTGTCTCTCACACTCATGCTCCTTGCAGTCAACATTTCTTTGATCTTGCATCTTTATATTAATTCCTTTTTCTCATCTTGTTTCCACAACCCCCCCCCCCCCCCCCCCCCCCCCACCAGTGGAGAAGGAGAAATTATCTCTGGAGCGGAAGGGTTCCAGCATCCCCGCCCCCGCTCGATCCTCAATCGCCCCTGACATCGCCCCTCCGGCAATAAACAAGAAGTCTGGTTCTGTCTCTCATCAGGGGTCAGAGGTCTGTGATGCCTCAGTCAACATCAGCTCCAGTCCAGACTCCTCCCTCAGTGACACAGGTAAGGCTGTTTTGGATGGCTCTATAGTAGCGTGGTAAACGACTACCCAACTACAGGTTGCGTTCAGGGGGTTGAAATGGAAATGTATAATTTTTTCCTTTCCCAGGTTTGCTCAGCAGCCGTTCAGACCCTCAGTCAGTGTCGGAGGGGGCCGAAGTCTCCCCCGTGGGACAGGCTATGGGCCCATCCATCTGGGAGCCCTCCTCTCCCGCAGAGCCCCCTCTAGAGGAAAATGTAGAGAAAGACAGGTGAGTCCGCCAGAAAGTGGAGTGAAACCAGGAAGGGGAAGTGACAGGGGTGGGAACAGGCACCAACCCACACTCACCACTGAGATAGTGGGACATGGTTAGGGGCGGGCGTTCATGTTAAGACTGAGGGAGCCTTTGTTTTTGCTGATTATTGTGCTGCCTACCTACCTACTGCCCCGTCCCTTCGCCCTGCCGCCAGCTACATGTGGCTAACCTTGCTTAGACCCACCAGGCGTTTGGAGATGGACCCCCTACCGGGGCTGCTACAGTGACCTGGTCTCCCCTTCCAGCCCTCCTCCCCCAACCCTCCTTCTCCTCATCCTCCTCCTTTACTCTCTACCCCAAACCCATTTTGTTGCTTACCATTTCTCCTCTCTCTTTCTGTGTGTGTCCATCATGTTTTAATTTTTTTGTGTGTGTTTGCCAGTCTTCCAAACCCCCCGCGGTCTTCCTGTTTGTGCCCATGCTGACCTCTGGGGTCTGTTGTTCCGATAAAGCTGTCCATTGTGTCTGAGCAAATATCCTCCTGTATGTGTTCCTCTAGCTACGGGGATGAGGTCTACTGTTGCGCCGTTGGTGTTCTGGTGGTATTGTCTGTCTTTTTGTCCAGCGTTGTGTCTCCTCAGTCTTAAGTGCACTAACTTGGCTTTAACGTTGCTACAGTTGTCTGGTCCCGCTTCAACCTTGTCTGGTCTGAGTGTCTGTTTTGGGGCGTTTGTCCCACTCCCGAGTCCCGCGGTGAGTTGTGCTGGTGCATGAAGAACCCCCGTGTTCTGTTGTCCAGTGTGGGTAGGGCTCTGTGGGAGCGTTGTGCGGGCCAGCCGTAGTCCCGCGTTCCGAGGGCGGCGCTTCGCTGTGTGTGGCAAGCCTCCGTCTGTGTGCTTCAGCAGTGGATGGTGGGGGGTTACTGGAGGTTGTGTAGCAATGTGGAAAGGCGGTGTTAATGTTGTGTAGTGGTACGGTTGTGGTGGTTGTGTAACTGTGCTGTCCCGTGTTTTTACAGACGCAAGCCAAGGTGGGTTTCTTCTCTACGACAGTGATACGGACACCCACTGGGCCTCATTAATAACACACACTCCATTCTACGTTAGTGTGTGCACACTCCTATATGGACACACACACACACACACACACACACACACACTGTCAGACCAACACACACAATGTGTCAGTCATTTGTCATTCCTCAATACACTCACTGTTATTGGCTAAGTATTGTTTCTCCTTGCACCTTGACTGCTGTGAGTGGGTTGTGATGTTGGAGAACAGATACTTGTTGTGAGTGTGTGTACTGTGTGTGAGATTGGAGAGCTGATGAGCCCAAGTAATTGGCACCGCTACATTGCATAATAACTTATTTCTTAACTCATGGCAGTAGTGTTGAAGTAGATTGGCTTCCAATGTGTTTCTAATGGGGCTGCTCTGTTTTGGAGTCTCTCTTGATGCTCCTGAGTCTAACCATCAATTCTCTGTCACATCTCTTACACTCCTTTCATACTCATTGACTGTTTCCTCATTTCTCCTCTTTTTGTGGTTTGGTCTTTTGGACCTTTATTTTCTTGGTCCTTGTACTTCATCCTTCTGTCCCCCTATTTTCTCTCCTTCCTCCCTTCAAATCTCCCTCGGCCCCCTCCTCAAACCTTCTCCCTTCCCTGTCCCCTCCTCAAACCTTCTCCCTTCCCTGTCCCCTCCTCAAACCTTCTCCCTTCCCTGTCCCCTCCTCAAACCTTCTCCCTTCCCTGTCCCCTCCTCAAACCTTCTCCCTTCCCTGTCCCCTCCTCAAACCTTCTCCCTTCCCTGTCCCCTCCTCAAACCTTCTCCCTTCCCTGTCCCCTCCTCAAACCTTCTCCCTTCCCTGTCCCCTCCTCAAACCTTCTCCCTTCCCTGTCCCCTCCTCAAACCTTCTGTCTCTTCTTAAATATTCTCCTCTCCTTCATCGCTACACTACACTACCTTGTCTTTTCTTCCTCCCACTCTCTTCTCCTCCCCGCTCCTGCCTCCCCTCCCTCCCTCCCTCCCCTCCCTAGGCGTGTGGGGCGCAGTGAGAGTGCTCGCGTGGACAGGCATTCTTCTCGTCGTCGTGGCTCTTCCCGGGCCAAACAGTCACGTTCCCGTAGCGACGTGGACCTGCAAGCCGCCACCGCCACGGCAGCAGACTCCTCCCCAACCTCCCCTAACCCCTCGTAAGGCAGACCCCCCCCACCCTCCCCTTTTGCAGGGGCAGAGAGAGGGCCATTGCAGGGGCCACCAGACTCCCTGACGGGCGGACCTACTGACTGACTCACGTCAACTGACCGAAGGACCCTGACAACAGACTGTACTCACATTGTCCTTAGCGGCCTCAATAAGACAGGGGGAGAATGACGGCTGGAGGAAGAGGGTCAGAGACAGACGTAGTTTGTTAGAATACTTGCTGCAGCACTGTCACTAATGTCCATGCTGTACAGTATTTAGGCTTTGAACCAGCCGATAGCCTACTGTCCCAGAAGGTAAATGATTCTAAAGCTCCCGCCCAAGCAGATTTGGTAACTTCCCGTAAAATATATTTTTAATTACGTGTCGTATAGTCTCCCCATAGCCTTTATTCTTCATTCTTTTAACTGTCTTCTTCCTCTGTTCCTCCATCGTTCCTCTTGTTCTCCTCTCCGGTCTTCCCTCAGTGTTGACGGAGGGATGTTGGTCCCTGAGGCGTCCCTCCTGGGCCCTTTCCCCTCTGGCCCTACCATCCAGCAGGAGGAGCAGGACCCTCGTTTCCTGGAGCTGGAGCAGGAACCCCCAAACTGGAGAGAACACGCCCCCCCAGAGACACTCAAAGACCTCAGCAAGAAGGAGACGAAGAGACAGGAGGTCATCAATGGTGAGGAAGGGGTTTGGGGAACAAATGATGACACTATGGAGAAAAAAACCACGGGAATGGCAGTTCTACTAGTGAGTCAAGTCTGGAGAGGTGTTAGGAATACATTGAAGAACACTTCCATGTACCCACCTGCCTCCTTGTCTCCTGGTCTCCTCTTTCTCAGAGCTGTTTGCGACAGAGCATGCCCATGTGCGTATGCTGAGTGTTCTGCTGACCGTGTTCTGGAAGCCTCTGGAGAAGGCAGAGCTCATGGACACCACCGAGCTGTCCACAATCTTCCCCAGCCTGGATGAGATCATAGAACTGCACTGTGAGTACGCTCAGTGTCACGTGACCACGCGGTGCATCACAACCATCCACAACCACACATGGACCATTACTACAGAGCCGCAAAAACCTGCCAGTCCAACCGCTGAGCTCCTTGTATTTGTCCGACCAGATGCCTTCTATGAGAACCTGAAGAAGCTGCGGCAGGACACCTTCATCGTCAAGACCATTGGAACCACGCTACTCAACAGAGTGAGTAGTGCCTCTACCGTCCTCTGGAGAACCTCCCCACACCTCCTCTGACCTCCATGCACTGGGCTCCTCCAGTTGAGGAGGTCTGGGAAGTGGTCCGCTTGACAGGTCCCTGAAAAAAAGCTTTTGATTTCTGTCTCTAGTTTGAAGGAACGGAGGGTGAGTGGTTTCAGAAGCTGACATCCAGGTTCTGTAGTCACCAAACGTGGGCCCTGGAACTGTTGAAGAGTAGACAAAAGAAGGATCCTCGCTTTCACGCCTTCATACAGGAGGCAGAGAGCAGGCCTCAGTGTCGTAGGCTGCAGTTAAAGGACATCATCCCCACTGAGATGCAGAGACTTACCAAATACCCACTCCTGCTGGAGAACATCGCCAAGTGCACAGGTCCGTCTCCCTGCCCCTTCGCGGCTCTCATTTAGAGAGAAGAACTGTGTGTGTGCAGGAGAGTGTCTTTTGTAATGGGAATTGTGTGTGTGTGTGTGTGTGTGTGTGTGTGTGTGTGTGTGTGTGTGTGTGTACCTGTAGAGGACAGCTGGGAGAAGGAGAAAATCCAGCGGAGTGCTGAGTGCTGCAGGAAGATTCTCAACCATGTCAACGAGGAGGTCAAACAGATGGAGAACCTGCTGGTGAGACGGCCTACCACCGTAGTGGAAATCATTTAGAAAAATCCACATTGGATCTAGAGGGAGAATCATTAAAAATGTTCTCCTCGTTCTCTTTCACTCCCCCTTCTATCAGACCTTGAAAGACTATCAGCGCAAGCTGGACACCTCAGGCCTGAAGCCCAGTAATGAGCTGTACTTGGAATATAAGGTGTTGTCTTATGTTTCTCTCTGGTCTTCTTTGCACATTGTTCTCTCGTTGATTTTGTTTTCATCTGTGTTTCATCCGTCTGTTTTTTTCTGTCAGAACTTTGATCTGACCCAGCAAAAGATGATCTATGAAGGGACACTGACTTGGAGAGTGACCAAGGAGAAAACTCTAGGTACATTATCAACAACCACTGTCTGACATTTTGTACAATATCTATTTTCTGGAAAATGGTCTGGCCTCTATTCTCCCATGTCAACTGGTCTCTTCTCTCTCAGACGTCCAGTGTGTGTTGCTGAGGGACCTGTTGGTGCTCTTACAGAAGCAAGATGATAAGATGGTGCTGAAGTGTCAAAGTAAGAGTAACATCGCAGCGCAGGAAGGCAAGCAGATGCTTAGCCCCATCATCAAACTGGACTCTGCTTTCCTCCGTGAGGTAGCGACAGGTGAGGCACATTTTGAATCTACCAATTACATTGCAGTCCAGTGTAGAAGGATTCAAAGGCTACAGATACGACCGTACAGGCACACAAAGCAGCTTTTCCTGGACCGCCTGGTCCTTGCTGCTTAGGACACCCGCTGTCAGCATGTGTACCAGGCCGAAATGACCAGAAATCATCATTACGTGTTTGACCTCGTGGGCATGTCACCTAAACCCCGGTTGTTTTCGTTCCGCCTGCCAGACCGTAAAGCCTTCTACGTGATCTTCACCTGGGACAGCGGGGCTCAGATCTATGAGCTGGTGGCTCAGTCTGTCGGGGAGAGAAAGACGTGAGTTTTGGGAAGAGGCGGGAGGCATTGGCCGTGAAGAAGTGAGTTCAGGAGAGGCGGAAGTTATGAAGGTAAAGGTTATCAGTAAGTGTTGCTGTGATGTGTCTTGGTTGTGTGTAGCTGGACAGATGTGATAAAGACAGCGGTGGATGAGCTGAAGAAGACTGGCGCTCCTGCTCTGGACCTGAAGAGAGGCAACAGCATCATACCTGGAGGAGGAGGGTACAGCCCCACCCTGTATGTCAACACAGATCTGGGCTGTTGGAGCTCTGTCACAAGCTTAATGTCTCCTTTATACTTCTGTCTCTCTTGGTCTGCCTCTCCTGCAGGTTTCAACCCCCTCTCAGCCCCACTGAAAACGGCGGAGATTCGTTGAAACATGGCACTGGTGAGAACCAGCAACAAAGCAATTTGTATATGGCAGTGACAATGTATTAACCGTGTGTTCAGAATGTTAAGTGTCACTGATGTCACCATTACAACCAGGAATGACGGTTCATGTACCTCTGCCTTTTAGATCCAGATAAGGACAGCCTGACCGATGAGATGAAGTCTGTAGACTCTCGTCATTCCTTAATAGATTATCTCTCGGACAAAGGCTTTGACCTGAGGGGTCACCGCAACAGCGATGCGGAAAAGGTGGCAAATTGTGCTTTAGATGAAGGTGAATTGGTTTATTTAGTTGGTCCATTTTCCCTATTCCACGAACAGGGAGGAATATGCCAGGCTTCTGGGTGCTAGTCTGTCTTCCAATGTGAATGGGTGAAAACCATTGAGACATTGGCGTTGTCAAACGTTTTCAACTAAGCAGCCTTGTACAGGATAATGCACCATTTTCCTTAAAGCACAGACAATAATGTGAATAATGTAATGTGAACACAGAGTCCTGCTTATTTCTTGACATGCTTACTTGAATGTTCTACTGACATACATGGATACCTGGGGTCTGAACAGGGCCCGTGGCTAGGAGCCGGCACGCTTCCAAAACCTAAATTCCTAAATCCAATTTTTCCTGTCTCCACCCACAGTCATGTCCTTGAAGAGGCTATTGGTTGGCAGCATCAGCCTATCGGAGGACTCACTCCATGATAAGGAGAATGGAGGGGGGGAGCCAGATTTGCGGGACCAAGACACTGATGGCTCAACCGGTATCTGCAATAGACTCTGAGTCATAACTATTAGTGCTTTGTTTCTGATTAGCAACCACGCTCAAGTATCAGACCAGCATGGTCCATCTGCATAGCACAGGGCCCCCTGTTATCTTTTTACACTGTAATCATTTGATCAAGGTGTCAATATCTGTGATTATTGTTGACTTTAAAAGGTTAACTAGGGTGTTATCGAATTGCATTTGTAAATATTATTTTCAGCAAGTTTGTTAGAGATGTAGCTAAAAATCCAACCCCCTATTATCGGCCACCGTCCCCAGTCATCAGAGCCCTTACAACGATGTTCAATTACATTGTTTCCTTTTTATCTTCCCTGACGTGTTTATTAGGTTTCTGTAATGGACATTGTATAAAACAATTTCCATATATGACATTTTCAGAACAATAATTGAACTTTCATAAAATCCTATAAAATGTGCAGTGGGCCAGCTGGAAGGGTACATTCAATAGAAAACACACACTTTTATTTTCCAGAGCATTTACATTTTGAGCCTGAGGCGATTTTGTCCTCCGCTTGCCAGTACCAGGGGGATCTTAGCAATGTTCTAAAAAGTATGCTCTTCCTAAAGGCTGGTAGAGGTGCTAACTAACAGAATGTGATGTAGGATAAGAATGAAGTCGCACACTGTATTTAAGTTCCAAGTGATTTATTGGGCTCAGGGCGACATTTGGCTGTGCATATTGCACAATGAATCTACGTAACCCAGGTTTCATCCTTCCCGGGTGCCCCTCCGTCCTGAACGCTTGGTGTCTGGCTTGATACTGAGGATCCAACGTTCTTTTCATCCTGAATTCTACATCTGTGGGCGTGACTCCTGTGTCTGTCCACAGACCAAGGCGCCGGCAGGGATGGAGTAGTGGAAGGGCATGAGGGAGGAGAGGGCCGAGGGATGAAGATTGAGGAGGCAGGGATCAGTGCTCCCCTGGTTCTGTCACAGGAGAGGATGGAGGAGGTGCGCGTGAAACTACACGGACTGGAGGAGAAGCTGAAGAGACTGCAGGTAAGAACCAGCAATTAAAGGAAGAGAAGAAACGGGGGGAAAAAGGAGAGCTGGAGCACGAGAGTTGTTCTTTCACAAAGAATGACGGTCAACATAAAAGGTGCTAGTCAGGGAGGGCAGGCAGGGACCAACAACAGTACAGATAATGAATAGAGTAAAAACACTTGAACCATGGCTTGTACTGCTCTGCTGCTACTGATACTTAAATTGCTGTGTGAGATTGAAGTTTGAGACAATCTAGCTCTGTGAGAGATTCAACTATAACAGTTGATGACCAGTTTTTCTTGCTGTATTAGAGTGTTGAGGAGAACCACCACAGGCTGCAGGTGGCCCTGTCAAAGTTCTCCCTGGAGGGAGGCCACTTCCAATGAGACCCACACACCGACCAATTTCTAGATGCCAGGTAAACCTTTATCTAAAACCCTTTATATCTGTTGGGAGTAGTTGCCCCTAACCAGTGATGCAGACTCATCTTTTATCTAGTTCAACATCTTGAGTACTACTTTGATCCTAGGTCATTGGTTAAGGTCAACTTCTACCTCACGCTTTGAAATGCGATAGTTCTAAATGTTTTACTCAAGGTTATGTTGTATTTGATCTCATAAACCTTTCCAATTTATATTCTTCCCGTGATCTCGCTCTTCCTCAGATCACTGCTGGATTGGAGTGCAAGAATTCCTTTTGGAGGGTTGTTGAATGCTGTCTGGAATTTCCTGATTGCTAAACACTCATCTGCCTTGCCTGAGCCCTCATTGAAGAACGACAGGGTTGTAGCCACCTGTGAGGCCCTTGCAAAAGCAGCGGTGGAGGGCTTTGCGCAAACTATAGTAGTTCAGTAATGCAATATGGAGGTATGTGCGTGTATGAACGTGCAAATGTATGATAGTGAGTGACTGAGTGGGAGGGGTTCTGCAAACAGGTTCTAAAGACTGGAGCAGATTTTTGCTGTGAGAGAAATGTTGCCTCTGCTTCTTGATTTTGAGCTGCTTTAAAAAAACACCACAGATACTTCCACTAATGCATTTTCAATATATAATAAATAGGATACAGTATGTAGATTATAGAAATTGAATTGCTAAAACAGTTATCATTGACTTGAATTGCCACTGCTGTTCTAGTCATTCCATTTCTATGCATTTAATGCTGTCTAAAAACCAAAATCCAGATGAATCATTTTTGAAAACAAATGGACAATGAATATCTGGAAGGTATAAGCAGAAACATCAATAGTCTTTGTACTGGTAGGTCTGGGTGCTAGGCAATACAAAGTTGATTTACTGGGCTTTAATTCAAAAAAAGAAAATGGGGAAAAATTCAGTGGAATATTGTGTAATTATTCTTTAAAAAAAATAAGTGAATCAAAATATTTTATAACTGAAACAGTTTAAAACCAGTTCCCCATGGCCACCTTCTTTGATTGACAAAATATGGCGCTAATTCAAGTTTATTTGAAGTTATTTTGTGACTTTGCATCTCAATATGCACTTATTAGCCTGCAAAATAAAAGGCGCTAGGAGTTATTTAAAACACAAATATTTGCTGTCTCACCTAACCTTTTTTTAACAGTCAATTAACTTTGTATGTGCTTGTTACACATGTAGATATGCTATTGCTTGTTTAGTAGGCCCCTAAAGCCTCTTCATGCCACAGTACAGCAGAGATGCACTTTTCAGTTATTAGAATACAATTTGAGTGACCACCCACACTGAATTCTCAAAATAATTGCTTGATTTTGCATATATTTATTACTATTGTTATTTTTTAAATGTAATGTAATTTCTTTTGAATTCGCCAACCCTGTCAGGCATAGCCAACTCAATTTGTTTTTAGAAGAGGTGTGTGTGTGTGTGTGTGTGTGTGTGTGTGTGTGTGTGTGTGTGTGTGTGTGTGTGTGTGTGTTAGAGGTGAAAGGGCTTTCTTCGCGAGTCATCTTACTGTAATTTAGTTCTGTTAGAACTTTTACGTATGGCCAAAAAATTATTCTAGTAGTGCTAGAGTTGATCATGTTAGGGATATATGTTTATTTTATTTAAAGATTTGGAGGAATACAGTAAGGAGATGGGGAGGCAGGAATGTTCTTTGCCTTTGAATACCTACTTGATTAGTAAAATGCTAAATAATGGAAGGAGATGCAGAGGTGAGAGTATGTGCGCCTCAGTTGACTGTACAATTCATTTCAGACGTACTCAGTCACTGCCTGGAAGCCCGGTGCATTAACCATGTTCACAGAGGTGATCCGTTGGTTTGATGTCACTGGAGTTTCTGATCAGTAAGGCTAGTGCCTTTACAGTAACAGGAAGAGGGCGGTTGGCAGGGCGACATTCTATTAGGCTGTTAGATGTTTTTGCCAGTCATGTTTTTTTTAGGTTGCAGTTAGATTGGTATGAATATTTGTATGATTGTGTTTTTGTGTTTTGAGTTGATTGTAATTATTTCAGTTTTGTTTTAAGAGTAGTGGCATTGAACTGTGGACTCAGAAACAGGACCAAAGATATTGCCATTCACCTGATCTTCAGATTGGTTGTTTATATTATTACTCTGCTTATGTGTATAACAGCTTGTCACTTTATGCAGATTGAAGGGTGATGCCTCCGCTAAGTAGCCTTGTGTGTCCGCTTCTCTACCAATCCAGTCCATATCAATCCATACAGCAACATGCCAATTGTCCCTTAAGAGGGAGAGAACACTTTGGGTGGGAGCGTAGAGAACCGTTGTTGAGGGAGATGAGGATCTGTTAGGAAGACTGTACTGTGATGCATCCATTGTTGAGGGAGGTGAGGATCTGTTAGGAAGACTGTACTGTGATGCATCCATTGCTGAGGGAGATGAGGATCTGTTAGGAAGACTGTACTGTGATGCATCCATCTCTGCTGCCCCAGAAAAAACAAGAATTAACTGGACGCTTAACACTTATCACACTGCCATTCAGATACTCTATTCATAACAGCAGGCTGTACTTATACATGACTGGTGACATGACTCACCTAGCAAATAAACTGACTGGGGGGACCATGTTTAGGGAGAGGATGGGAAGACCATAGTGAAAAATTCCTAGAGATATTGTAATGAGCTACATCCTTACAATGTAGCCTTCTATTTCTATTCATTTAGAGAACGAAAAACCGGTCAGTGGAGTTGTGATGCAGGACTTGCAGGCTAGTTGTCCCTCCCCAGTGCTGTTATAACTTTCAAGATCTTTTGAATTATGCATTTTCTTTGTGGCCATAGCAACTACTACCTTAACACCTTCCACAAAAATATGTAATTATGCAAATGTTATTAATAGTTACTCAGATGCTGAGGACAAACATCAGTCTTTTTTTTTTTTTCACCCCTTTACTTTTCCTCTAAGGTAATCGCTGTATATATCAGGGACCCAATAAATAAGTTGGTGTTACTCTGAGTAAACTTGTCATTAGTATAGATGTCTCTATTAGTGCCAGGCCTCTTCTAAAACGTAGGTTTTCTTACTGCTCTCCTCACCTTATCACACGATTTACTGTATGTTGCTGTGTATTTTGTTTTATTTGCTTAAACCTGTTTGGAATGTTTTGTTGTTGTAACTTGTTTTGTTGAAAGAAACTTATATAATGATGTGCTATGCATTTGCCAGTAGTGGGAGGGAGAGTGAGGAGAGACTTGCATAACTTTTATTCATGCAGAAATACCATATGTGAGGCAGATCACTTGTACAAATACTGCATGGCAACCAGGTTAGGTTAAAGAGATTATCTGTAACTAGGGCTTTTCACCATTGAACCACAGTGATCAGCTGGTTAAATCCTGTTATACCAGCTTAACGTAATACCTCCACCTCCACCATAGTCTCAAGACTACTGAACAAATAATACAGTGTCTGTCACTCCCCCACCACACCCCATTGTTTCCCCACATTTATCCTCAATAGAAATAGAGGTCTTGTTTATGTCTGAAATGTATTTATATAGAACAGTGCCTTGTTCTGACAATCATGCCTTTTTCTTTCCCAAAAGGCTCTCAAGTAAACACTTAGCTTTTTAGACATTTAGCTTTTCAGGTAACACAATGAAATTGACAGAATTAGCCAAATATCCAATATTTTATTGGTAGGGATAAGAGTTTTTCCCTTGTCAGGTTGTATGTTCAAGAAAACCCCCTGGCCTTAATTCTAGGTAATCCCAGGTTTAAGATATGTGCTCACATCAGGGACTGTGGGGTTTTACTAGGGCCATGTTTGCTTCAGTTAGCCAGGGCTTTGTATAGAATAGGGTCTGGTCTGTGACACAGGCATCTGGCTCCTACCTACATAAAAATTATATGCAAGATCTATACTGTGTATTTTGGCTTTGGTTTTATTGTTTAAGAGGGTTTTTAATTATGTATACTTCAAAAGAAATTAGGTACGTTTTTCTATCATGTTATCTTCATTTTTTCTTTTTTTAATAAATGGGCAACAAACTGAAACCGTCGTCATGTTGATTTGTTTTAAATTTTGAATACGAGAACTGCACTCAGTCAAGTGTGTATCCTGATTCAGGGAGACAAACAGAAAAGAGGAAGTACAATTGTTCACAAGACAACTGGGTAGAAGTTAAAGCTGTGACAAAAGACAACTCTCAAAACATCAGCGCATTTTCTGCTATTGGTGAAAAATATATTCTGTCAGTAAAGATGGAGGCATTAACAATCTTGTTTCTATGTTTCTGTGCTGGTGAGTAATGGGCTGCTAAACTATACAAATTGATCTTGCAGGGTGGTTCAGCCATTCAGTGTATATTCATGTTTAGTTGACTGGATTTAAAAAAATATAAAGATGAATGAATATATATATATATATATATATATATATATATATATATATATATATATATATATATATATATGTATATGTATATGTATATGTATATGTATATGTATGTGTGTGTATATGTATATATGTGTATGTGTGTGTATATGTGTGTGTGTATGTGTATATATATATATATATATATTATTTATTTAGTATGGAAATGTGTTCACTCACTGCTAGAAGTTGATTTTCTTAATTTACTTTTTCTTTTCTTAATTTATAACCATTAAATTTAATGTATGAGTATTGTAATTTCAGCTTATTTCAGCCCTTATAACAATGCATTTTGCCATGACTTGGCTGCCTATAATCTAATTAGATTTATAATTGTAGAGGTATGGCTGTTGTAAACATGTATGCCTTCAAATTACATTCTGACATTATGAACCAAATGTTTTGAATCCTGAATGCTAATTGGCTGATAGCCATGGTACATGTAAGCCATTGCAAATGGTCAAAATATACCTCACCTAAGAGCTGTTCTTAGGCACAACGCGTCACGGTTTATTAGTAAGTGACACTCAGGGCTGGGTAGGTTACTTTTTAAATGTAATCTGTTACAAGTTACCTGTCCACATCTGTAATCAGTGATTGATCAGTAATATTAATCAGTATTGATAACTCAAACTCCGTAATCTGATTACTTTCCAAATCCATAAATAACTCAGAGGATGGCTCGGTTGGTTTATTTATAATGGTAATGAAAACAGGTTTTTCATGTTGAGTTATATGCCACATTTGCACTCCCAACCTCACACTTCCACAGATATTAAAAACAGGAAAAATAGAAATATTACATACCTGATAGTAACAAACACGTTTTTCTTGGGGAGTAATATGCCATAATTTGCTAGTTTAACCGGATCCCGCTCATAACCAGCTACTGTATGCTAACAATTGTCTGCAAATGTAATCGTCATCAGGAAATTTAAACACCTCTGCACATATGTACAATACATTTATCACAATATGATGCATATTAAAGAAATGTGTAGTTTACAATGTTAGATGGATGTGGATATTCATATAGACCACTGAACAGGACATACCTCTTCCACAGATCTAGGAAAGAGGAAATGACAGCTGAAGATACAGTGGGGAGAACATGTATTTGATACACTGCCGATTTTGCAGGTTTTCCTACTTACAAAGCATGTAGAGGTCTGTAATTTTTATCATAGGTACTCTGCAACTGTGAGAGACGGAATCTAAAAAAATCCAGAAAATAATAAATAATTAGTATTTGATCACCTACCAACCAGTAAGAATTCCGTCTCTCACACTTTTTTTTTCTGCTTTTCTTTAAGAAGCCCTCCTGTTCTTCACTCATTACCTGTATTAACTGCACCTGTTTGAACTCATTACCTGTATAAAAAACACCTGTCCCCACACAAAATCAAACAGACTCCAACCTCTCCACAATGGCCAAGACCAGAGAGCTGTGTAAAGACATCAGGGATAAAATTGTAGACCAGCACAAGGCTGGGATGGGAAAGCAGCTTGGTGAGAAGGCAACAACTGTTGACGCAATTATTAGAAAATGGAAGAAGTTCAATCTCCCTCGGTCTGGGGCTCCATGCAAGATCTTACCTTGTGGGGCATCAATGATAATGAGGAAGGTGAGGGAACTACACGGCAGGACCTGGTCAATGACCTGAAGAGAGCTGGGACCACAGTCTCAAAGAAAACCATTAGTAACACACTACGCCGTCATGGATTCAAATCCTGCAGCGCACGCAAGATCCCCCTGCTCAAGCCAGCGCATGTCCAGGCCTCTCTGAAGTTTGCCAATGACCATCTGGATGATCCAGAGGAGGAATAGGAGGAGGTCATGTGGTCTGATGAGACAAAAATAGAGCTTTTCGGTCTAAACTCCATTTGCCATGTTTGGAGGAAGAAGAAGGATGAGTACAACCCCAAGAACACCATCCCAACCATGAAGCATGGAGGTGGAAACATCATTCTTTGGGGATGCTTTTCTGCAAAGGGGACAGGACGACTGCACCGTATTGAGGGGAGGATGGATGGATTGGCCAACAACCTCCTTCCCTCAGTAAGAGCATTGAAGATGGGTCGTGGCTGGGTCTTCCAGCATGACAACAACCCGAAACACACAGCCAGGGCAACTAAGGAGTGGCTCCGTAAGAAGCATCTCAAGGTCCTGGAGTGGCCTAGCCAGTCTCCAGACCTGAATCCAATAGAAAATCTTTGGAGGGAGCTGAAAGTCCGTATTGCCCAGCGACAGCCCCGAAACCTGAAGGACCTGGAGAAGGTCTGTATTGAGGAGTGGGCCAAAATCCCTGTTGCAGTGTGTGCAAACCTGGTCAAGAACTACAGGGAACATATGATCTCTGTAATTGCAAACAAAGGTTTCTGTACCAAATATTAAGTTCTGCTTTTCTGATGTATCAAATACTTATGTTGTGCAATAAAATGCTAATTAATTACTTAAAAATCATACAATGTGATTTTCTGGATTTTTGTTTTAGATACTGTCACTCAGTTGAAGAGTGCCTATGATTAAAAATTTGACTTCTACATGCTTTAAGTGGGAAAACCTGCAAAATTGGCAGTGTATCAAATACTTGTTCTCCCCACTGTATATATGTATACAGTTAGGACAAGGAGGCGGGGCATATTGACTAACCGATTCAATTACAGTAAGCAATAAATATTATAACATGGGTAACCCTCACAAAAATGTTGTGTAATATATAGAACTTAATTCTAACTCTGTTACATTTACATAGCTGGCAAAAAACTGAATTAGCATTTTACCTTATGGTTTATGTTGGAAAGGGTTTCTAAACCATTGCTTTTTCCTTCAATATGATCATCTCTACAATACACGCTAAATGTCTGTCAGATATTCAGTCATTCCAATTATTCCAATAACCCTTCCATAATCTGACTTTTTATCTGAATTTAACCCACACTCTAAGGATGTGTTAACCTGTTCTGTTATTTGTGTTTTATTCATGATTTTTATTGCTTCAAAACATCTTTGAAAAAAATTCTCAAATGGTATTGACAATATTTTAAATAGAAAATCGAGTTATTCATATTTTTTCGCGCATACACAAAATTACAGTAGTCTGATGTTTTGCTCCACAACCACCAACATTGTCAAAACGATGCCGAAACCCCAGGCACACGAATGCACGTTCGCAATCAAGAATGAACACGCACACACTATATGTTTTACCCGTGCGAACGTAACCTGCGATTATGAGGGCGACCCGCGATGGATTTTCAAAAGGCTAATTAAAGAAACACTGTGATTATATACACCTGCACTCTTAGCTTAAATGCAATGTTGTCAGTAGCCATAACCAATGAACGCAATTTTCTGAGATGCAAAGCAAGCAGAATCACATGCCCTACCTGTATTAAGTTGAGGTGGCTGCATAAAATACAAATCATCATGCTTAGGCAGAGTGCTTCCCGACACACCTTTTCTCCTCAAATATCGTGATGAATATCACCATGTTACAGCTATCTAACAAATAGTTGCTGTCTGAAAAAGATTTAACATAGGCCTATTGCCTATCATTGTTCTGGGAAAGATGCATTGAGAGTATATAACTAAATCAAGTGTTATATTGATCGGCGTAGATATACTCTATTTAACCAACCAAAACCCAGAGAAAATTAAACTAGCTTTCATTAATCTGATTAGGCACGCCCACCTTAGCGCGCAGGATGATCACACATGACTGAGGCGCATAATTTTTATTTGGGTTTTTTTAAACATTAAATAAACAAATCAAACATACAAGGTGTCATAATTATTTTGCGCAGGTGTTCTTTTTCATTTGAATTATTCCAAGAAGTAATAATACATTTTTTCAAAAGTATCTGTAAACCGATTACAATAATTTTGTTGGTAACGTAACAGATTACAGTTACAGTTTTTTGTAATCAGTTACTCCCCAATTCTGGTGGCAAGGCACCACAGGGTGTGGTATATGGACAGCATACTGCTACAAGCTATTCTTGGGCACAACACATTACAGAGTGCCTGGACATACTGTTTAGTCCTGGACCACACACACCACACAAGGGTGTGTGGTATTTGTCATTTACCACACCCCCTTGTTTTATTGATCAAATAAGCATTTTTGGAAGTGAACCCACTCTGAGATGCAATGTACGAATGCTGTGCATTAATGTGTTGGTTCTGCTCTAATGAAGCCCATTTCCTCTCAGAACAGATGGTTGTGTTATCATCTATAGCACACTGGAATCTACCCTAACCCTCATAATGTCTTGAAATAATTAATCAATGTTATACTTTATCAAAGGTTTAACCAAGGTTCTCATTGTGAACACTTTCTACTTATATGCTGCCTTTGTACAGTTTCTTTATATCCATATTTTCAATGCTGTCCTTCGATCGGTGTTGATGGGTAAACCTCATGCTACTGTTTCTCTGCCTTCTAGTAGGTGCCACCAATGGGTCCAGCAAAATCAAAGTGGAACTGGAGGGAGACAGGCCGTTTCTGAGGGTGGCACTCTCTCTTGATGCCTACCTCAAATGCTGCTACAAAGCAACAGATGTTTCCTTGGATGTCAGCTGGGTTGTCACACCCCCAAATAAAAACCGCAAGGACAGCAAAACAATGAATGTGACTGTGAATAATAGCACCGCCAATGGGGTCATGTGTCACTCATTAATTTTGCAGAATGTCAATATGATTGACACTGGGTTCTACCAGTGTGTCCTCAATGGCAGCTACCTGAAGGAAGCTGTGTGGACCCACGGCACCTACCTGCAAGTCTACAGTGAGTGATCGCTTGCTTCAGATGCCTCAGTCTGCACACGGTTCTACATTAGGTCTGGTGGGTGCGTGGGCATGTGTTTGACAGTGTCAGTTCCCTGTGGTTCACAGTAGGTCGTTTTTTGTAATGCGAATGTCTTGTGACAATCGGCTGACCCGAAAGTTGGGTTTGTGTAATGCAAGCAGATCAGGGCAGATTGCAATCCTATTATAGCACCCCAGATTCAAGTGAGTTAGTGAATGGTTACGTTGTTCAGTAATCCCACAGTTTACTTTGAATTACTGTACTAATGTTCAAATGTTTAACAAAATTGTTTTATTGATTGTTTTTCAGGGAAACTGTGTGACAACAGGGGCATTGTGTTCTATAATACTCTGTGTAATTTAGCTATAACTGTTGTCCTCCGTCTTTCTCCATTCTGCTTAATACCATATTCTAGTCTCTCTTCATGACTTGACAAAATTATTTTTCTACTCCCCTCCTCTTGTAATTAATTTACAAATGCATCTAAACTAATTCCGTTTAGCACTGCTAGTATAACACTATTGTTTTTTACTAATTAGCTTGACCAAAAACAAAATAGTCTGCCGGAAGCCAAAAACGGAATACAATTCAACAGCAACTGAAGACTGTCGGGTTAGTCCTTCAGCGCAAGTACATTTGAGTAAAAGAAACATCTAATAGAGCATGGTACCTTAAACATACTTTCTAAAAGTGAGTCTTTGTTCCTGCGTGAGGTCAGTTCCCCTCTTCCTTCCTCATGCAAAGTAAGATCTCCAAACGTTCTTATGTTTCTGAGCAGTTATAGTGGGTATTTAGAAATGTAGTAGGCAGAGGTAAAACACTTTTTATCTTCAACCAAACCTACAGGCCATTGTTAGATTGAATTAAAACATACTTTAAATTAAGTGGCTTACAAGTATTTAATGTTTTTGCAAACAAATCACTGGAAACACTGCTCTGGAATTCTAGTGATCTGTTTTGTTTCTCTCCCATGACAGATGTTGGTTGTGTCCATGACTTGTGTTTCAACTTTGACTGTTCTCTACCTGATCAGGGAAGGTGGCAAAAACTCTGGACATCAGCGAGGGTGCCAAGAACAGCATCCTCACCGCTGAGGGTGTGTTCCTGATGTTGGGGGTGATTTTTCCTGGTTGCATGATGCTCTGTAAGGTCAGACAGACAAGCAGCGGTACCTCTCCCCCTGCTTTTTCTTCTTATCTTCTACTTGTGATGTCATGTATGAGTCAATGTGTTCCCCATGTCCTCAATATCACTTACCACTTACAAAAATTTAGAATTTTATGGCTAACTGAGGTTTGATAGTGATTCAATAGTTATTTTCGTAACTCCTGTTTTATAAGCTTCACTCCTATTGGTTTACCCCTCTGCCAATAGGCAGTCACAAACAATTTTAATATGCAAATCACACCTCTCATGGCCATCTGTCCCATGGCTATAAAAGAGGTTGTCACACTCTGAGTCAGAGACCGGTCAGGGTATGAATCCAATGGGCGACTCTCCACTCATAAAACTGGAGTTATGAAAGTAACTAGCGCTCTATGTCGTGAAGCTTTGCCCATAGGGGCTTCGCTCCTATTGGTTTAGGGCAAAGCGAGTGACCCCAAGATGTACTTCATGCCGGTCACCAACCTCACTAACGAGACAAGTGCCCAACAGGACGGCTCAGGCACGGAATACAAACCACGCCACCGAGCAGCTTCCATCCTGCTCAACCATTGGCCCATACGTTTGTGCACTGATAAACAGCCCCAAACGAATGCGCACTTGGCACCAACCCATTCGGGAGGGGGGGGGGGTCTGCAAACAGCCCAAGGCGGGGCCAAACCAAAAGGGAAAGGAAGATGCATCCACAGAGCTGTCCATCTCCCTGTTGGTTACAGCTGTTACCATGGAGATAGACGCTGCAGCAGGTGTTGCAGCCAAGTACAGCTGACCTCATAACAGGTGCCTCACCTGAACCACTGACGTGGCCATCACCCGGCCGGCCGAGAGGGAGTAAGCCTGGGTGAGCTTGAGGATGGCCCCGAAGCCCTAGCCACCTCACTCACCTCAGCCGGGGATAACGAGGTGCAACCCTTGGTAATCCCGGCCACGGCCGCCGCCAGGAAGCCCACGTTGTTGCAGGCCGCCAGGGACTGCACCGATAGGACGTACTGCTTTTCCACCAGGCTGGCGGAGATGCGGTCCTTCATGGATGGCAGGGCCAGGTGCTTGTCGCTCCAGGTACTCAGGCCCTGGACCAGGGAAGTAGCCAGGGTGGCCTCCAGTGTCTCCAGCCTTCCAGCGTCTCCAGCCTGGTGAAGGTGAGGTGAGACTTGGGTCATGAAGGGCGTACTTGCGCATAGAAGAGACCTCCGACAGCCACAGTCGGCGTCGAGCGGAGCACCCGTGTCCAGCAGGCGGCCTCAAAGAAATCATCCCCCTCCTCCGGCGCAGGCACCTGTAAAGGGAGGACAGCGCAGGCTGTGCACACAGGCTCTTCTTTGGCACCGTTGCGAGCACGCAGCGGTCCCAAACACGCACATCGCCTGCCATGTTGAACTCGCAACACCGGCATGCCAACAGGGAAATCGGTGGCCGGGGCGCCGGGCTAGCAGGGACCACTCCAGCGGTCGAAGATGGTGAAGCCATCCTTGGCTTAGTAGAAATCACCATAGACTGCAAAAAAGGGAAACTGAGCAGAGTGTGACAACCTCTTTTATAGCCATGAGAGGTGTGATTTACATAATTACATTTTCAGTGACTGCCTATTGGCAGAGGGGTAAACCAATAGGAGCAAAGCCCCTATGGGCAAAGCTTCACAAGATAGAACTGCTTATAAATTATGCACATACAAACAACATATTATACAATATTATGGCTAACTGAGGTTTGATAGGGATTCTGCTTATAGATTATGCAAATACAATAACATATTATACATCCAGTCCAAAATGGATAGTTTTTAATTAAATATTTTTTTTAATAGCAAATGTCTTAGACTACATATTTAACCAAAAAGTCTAGTTTACAGTGGGGAGAACAAGTATTTGATACACTGCTGATTTTGGTAGTTTTACCTATTACAAAGCATGTAAAAGAATTGTATCATATGTACTCTTCAACTGTGAGTGACGGAATCTAAAACAAAAATCCAGAAAATCACAAGTAATTAATTAGCATTTTATTGCACAACATAAGTATTTGATACATCAGAAAAGCAGAACTTAATATTTGGTACAGAAACCTTTGTTTGCAATTACAGAGATCATATGTTTCCTGTAGTTCTCTGCAGCAGGGATTCTGGCCCACTCCTCCATACAGACCTCCTCCAGATTCTTCAGGTTTCGGGGCTGTCGCTGGGCAATACAGACTTTCAGCTCCCTCCAAAGATTTTCTATTGGGTTCAGGTCTGGAGACTGGCTAGGCCACTCCAGGACCTTGAGATGCTTCTTACGGAGCCACTCCTTAGTTGCCCTGGCTGTGTGTTTCGGGTCGTTGTCATGCTGGAAGACCCAGCCACGACCCATTTTCAATGCTCTTACTGAGGGAAGGAGGTTGTTGGCCAAGATCTTGCGATATATGGCCCCATCCATCCTCTCCTCAATACGGTGCAGTCGTCCTGTCCCCTTTGCAGAAAAGCATCCCCAAAGAATGATGTTTCCACCTCCATGCTTCATGGTTGGGATGGTGTTCTTGGGGTTGTACTCATCCTTCTTCTTCCTCCAAACACGGCGAGTGGAGTTTAGACCAAAAAGCTCTATTTTTGTCTCATCAGACCCCATTACCATCTCCCATTCCTCCTCTGGATTATCTAGATGGTCATTGGCAAACTTCAGAGAGGCCTGGACATGCGCTGGCTTGAGCAGGGGGATCTTGCGTGCGCTGCAGGATTTGAATCCATGACGGCGTAGTGTGTTACTAATGGTTTTCTTTGAGACTGTGGTCCCAGCTCTCTTCAGGTCATTGACCAGGTCCTGCCGTGTAGTTCTGGGCTGATCCCTCACCTTCCTCATGATCATTGATGCCCCACGAGGTGAGATCTTGCATGGAGCCCCAGACCAAGGGAGATTGACCGTCATCTTGAACTTCTTCTATTTTCTAATAATTGCGCCAACAGTTGTTGCCTTCTCACCAAGCTACTTGCCTATTGTCCTGTAGCCCATTCCAGCCTTGTGCAGGTCTACAATTCTATCCCTGATGTCCTAACACAGCTGTCCGGTCTTGGCCATTGTGGAGAGGTTGGAGTCTGTTTGATTGAGTGTGTGGACAGGTGTCTTTTATACAGGTTAACGAGTTCAAACAGGTGCAGTTAATACAGGTAATGAGTGGAGAACAGGAGGGCTTCTTAAAGAAAAACTAACAGGTCTGCGAGAGCCTGAATTCTTACTGGTTGTTAGATGATCAAATACTTATGTCATGCAATAAAATGCAAATTAATTATTTAAAAATCATACAATGTGATTTTTCTGGATTTTTGTTTTAGATTCCATCTCTCACAGTTTAAGTGTACCTATGATAACAATTACAGACCTCTACATGCTTTGTAAGTAGGAAAACCTGCAAAATCGGCAGTGTATGAAATACTTGTTCTCCCCACTGTATATGTACCATTATACCCAAAAGTATTCATGCCCATGCCTAATTCTGAAAAGCATATTTTTTTACCAATAGGTTTCTTCTGTCTGGAAATGACAAACAAGTGACAAAACATGGTAAGACAAATATTGCCGGAGATACAAATGAATAATGTAACTTTTTTTCACATTTTCAAGAAAAATGCCATGTCCAACATTATTCATCACCTATAAATTGCGAACAGCTGAACAGCAGTAGTTCTCTAGTCAGTTACTAGTCAACTGCAAGTCATGGCTAAAAACCGAAATAAATACGTTATTCATTTTTATCCCCAGCACAATGTCTTACCGTGTTTTGTCACTTGTTTATTTAATTTCCAGCCAGAAGAAACCTATTGGTCAAATAATAATTCACTTTGGCTCAGACTTTTGGCATGGGTATACTTTTGGCCTTAACTGCATACTAATCTTGCTGATTACAGTAGGAGTTTACACACCATTTCCTAAGAGTTTTATAATGACATGTCATCAGCATCCTCTCCTTTTATAGTCAAATAAATCCATTGAACAGAAGAACAGAAAGCTCAAAGAGGAAAATATCTATGAGGTAGGACTCTGTGAGGGGATAAGATCTTTGATCTATCTCTGTCACTTTTTTTCACCTCTAAATGTCAGACAATCAAAAGTCCCAAAAGAAAGGGAGAGGAAGTTGACCTATCATAACCTTTCTAAAATGAATCCATATGCAGGGTCTAAATCTGGAGGAATGCTGCTCTGCATATGATCAGGTCCAGCGTTCTCTGGTGCATGAGCCCTATCAAGATGTGGGAAACATGATACCGGAGGAGGAGGAGGAGGAGGAAATCCAACTGGAGAATCCTTAAATGAGAAGGGAGGGAAGGAGAGTTATTTGAAAGATAAGAATTGTGCACATTGGAATTCATAGAGGTGACCTGCATATTCCTTGCAAATATTGCCTGTATTAGATATATTACATAAATAATCTAATTTCTGGACAAAAATGGAAGTTACTTTCAATATTAGAGGGCCTTTTGCTTTCAACTTCACCTTTCATTACCTATGGCAATACCTGAACAATTTATATTCATACGTTTATTTCAGCAATAATGCATTATCTATGCTTTTATGTTTATAGAGGTTTTTTTTGTCTCCAATCTCCATCAATCAGTAAATCATACTTGCAAAACAAATTGCAAAAATAATTGCCTAATGAAGCAAAAAAAAAATGTGCCTAATGATCGCTTAACTGCAATTCCGCTTGCAGATTTGTTGTGAATCCTTTACATCATGTTCCTTTACTCTGCATGAGTGAGACACTTTTGATGGCCTTGTAAGTTGCTTTACCATTTCTGAAAATGTATTAAATGTGTGGTGCCAGTTCTGCTCCACTCTTCACCGAACATTCTCCCTTAGTATTTCCTTTATTTTCTGCTTAGCATACCTTAATCATCTGTCATAGCCCTTCTTCTACCAAACAATCAATCAACATGCTTAAATGGGCATTCAGACATTGCATCCCCCTTCCTTTTCTTCTTCATTCATTGATTTTCCAGCCTCCCACCCACCTATCCTGTTCCATTCCAGCTGGAGTAAAACATATCTATTGTAATAGTGAAATGGTCATGTTTCTCAACATTTATTCACAATACATTTTGGTGCATCCTAAAATCCATCATCATTAAGGGATGTAATCATCAAGCTGTGAAGCGACTGCAGCTTTTACTACATCAGTTGAAACAACACCACCATGAGGACCACAGGGTCCGGACCTGCAGAAGCCGACGGTTGTTGAACGTTGCTCAGCTGTCAAATCCTGAAGAGGGACACCTACAAACAATCCATCCTCATCAGGGGAAGCCTAAAATTGCCCTTTAAGGCACAAAAACTGCCCTGCCTGTGAGTCAAAGGAACCTAACAAGAAAGACAGTGCTGAGGCAGCCAATGCTATGACCACAGCTTTACCCACAGAGCAGCCACATTCGGAAGCACAGGACAATGAGCATTGCCTTCCTACCAGATATACCTAGGAGTTGATCATTGTTCTTTGTTTTCTTTATCAACAAAGGCCTCCAGGAAATAACCACTCATCCTGTGTCTGATCCCCCCTGTGACAAAGCCCATAGATGAACAATGTCAGATGGGTGCAAGCAAAATACCTTATTTCCTGTATTCTAATTAGGTCACTACATTTTTGTTCTGGTCTAAAGCGGCGTCGCTAGGATTCCCCCCCGCGACAGAAAGTATAGTGTTTTGAATGTACATGCGGAAAATTTCGATGTACACGCTAGCGACGTCTACATTGTCATAAAGCGCGAGCATATATCAGGTGCTCTTATAATTTTTTGGTCCATTTGAGATCCGGGCCTATTCCTAAAAGATCAGGGGCTATAGCCCCGGGCACCCAGGGCTAACGACGCCACTGGTCTAAAGGCATTCATTTTATTCAACTTTTTGTTAGTGCATGCAAGATAATTTATGCAATACATTTTCATTTTTCATACAGTACATCATTTGTTTTGTAGGATCTATGTAGCTTTTAGTGGGAAATTATTTGATAAGACAATGAATTGTGCATGAAAGCAGATTCTACAAAATCATCCATAAGACATGGATTTTTTTTTTTTTAAGTATTCTATGCGTAGCTTATTTTGTATCCAAAAGAGAAAATAAAAAGTATTTTTTATAAAAAATGTAGGCCCATATTGATAGGATAGCATCTTGCGGTTGATGGAGATTTGTGGGATGCGCATCCAGGGCACGAAGCTCCCGTTCCACCACATCCCAAAGATGCTCTATTGGGTTGAGATCTGGTGACTGTGGGGGCCATTTCAGTACAGTGAACTCATTGTCATGTTCAAGAAACCAATTTGAAATGATTCGAGCTTTGTGACATGGTGCATTATCCTGCTGGAAGTAGCCATAAGAGGATGGGTACATGGTGGTCATAAAGGGATGGACATGGTCAGAAACAATGCTCAGGTAGGCCGTGGCATTTAAACGATGCCCAATTGGCACTAAGGGGCCTAAAGTGTGCCAAGAAAACATCCCCCACACCATTACACCACCACCACCAGCCTGCACAGTGGTAACAAGGCATGATGGATCCATGTTCTCATTCTGTTTACGCCAAATTCTGACTCTACCAAATGAATGTCTCAACAGAAATCGAGACTCATCAGACCAGGAAACATTCTTCCAGTCTTCAACTGTCCAATTTTTGTAAGCTTGTTGTGCGTGTTGTGGCTTCACAAATGCTTTGCTGCATACCTCGGTTGTAACGAGTGGTTATTTCAGTCAAAGTTGCTCTTCTATCAGCTTGAATCAGTCGGCCCATTCTCCTCTGACCTCTAGCATCAACAAGGCATTTTCGCCCCCCACAGGACTGCCGCATACATTTGTAACTGTAAATAGTACTGTGAATAGTAATGTGAAAGAGCAGGAATTCACTCAAAATATGTTTTTGTATTTTATCTAGGTTTTCCTCAAGGACGCCAATAAGTTGATCTACAGTGCTTTACCACTGTAGATCAACTTATTGGTGTCCTTGAGGAAAACCTAGATAAAATACAAAAACATATTTTGAGTGAATTCCTGCTCTTTCACATTTTGCCTAGAAGAATTATATATAGATATATACATAGGCAAATGTACTGCATGCACTGTTCTGAACATGCGGTATATAATAGGCTATTGTTTGTTCCCAAATCGTTCTGCAAACGTTTCAGTTGTGGGAACGTTCACTGAAAGATGAATATTCAGGGAATGTTCTCTGAAGGTTACAACGTTGAAACGATCATGGAATGTATGCCGATACTCTAAATGTTTCCAAAACGTTTTTCTTCAAATTATTTTTGATATGCTTCATGACTTGTTGATTGACAAGATTAACTCTGTTAATTGGCCGACAAGCGCGGCGGCTGCTCAAGAGTTCAACGAATTTTATGTTTTGGCGCTTCAACCCACCAGCCGGCGCGCACAAGAAGCTGCCCCGCTCACGGGCTTGAGCACCGTATTGGGCGGCATGCCAGAACCCCTTGCGTTTTGCCGCCCGCCGCTCACTCCCATTAAAAGTCTATGACCTTAATCGCCTCTGCCGCCTGTCCGAACTTGCCCTCATTGTGAATTGGTATTGTGTCACAAGACTGTCTTGTAACGAATAGTTTAAAACAGTTTTTCTTGAATAAAAAAATGAGTTAGCTATTTAGAGGTAGCTACCTCTACATATTCATATTTCCTTTTTGAGAATTGTTTTTACTGATATGGGCATTTACGTAACGTGCTAATGGAAACAATTTATCAAAGTTCTGAAATATGTATTTATTTCAGTAGGTTATTTGAGTGTTCTTCAAAGAGTTTGATTCCACATTGCTAAAATAGCAACGTTCCATGAAGGTTTTGTTTTGGCTATAATACGAAATCGTTTCCCACATGTTCTCAGAATGTTTTAGGGAGGTTCTTGCGACATGGCACCCGACAACATCGTTGTGAGTTAAGAAGAGTCTATAAGCAAACATATAGCATGACAGAAAATAATAATAAAATAAACAACAAAAAAACACTGTACACTAGCAGCAGTTTAGAACAAAAATTATACTGTAAACATAGCAGCAATATGGGTATAGTATTATTTATATAGCAGCAATCTGTAGTAACCTTGAAATCCAAACGTTAGGATTATAAAGCCAAAATAATGAATGTTCACCATCACAATAACTATAGAGGGCACAATTTAAAGATATCAAGTTAGATTCCTTGAATTGTGTGCATGGACTCCTAGTCTAGCTGGAGTATAATTCTCTAGTTTCATTCCACTTCCTGCATTGCATGTTATTTGCCAAATACAAGAAGTGGCACGGATTGACATGTTAGTTCAAGGATTGGTACCAAACTACCTTTAGCCTACCCCTAGCTAACTTCACTGGATAATCTGCGAGAAGCTTTTGGATTCTAATGCTAGTGTTTGTAAAAGTGAGCATTGAAAGGCTTACTGTACAAATGTATTACCAGCGCTGACTGGGTGCATTTTAGTAGAGGGTGTGGCTCTTCCTACAGGTATGAGTTGAAGATTTGAGGGGGAGGTGCATATGAAAGTAGTGAGGCGAAGATGGCGTCAGGAAAGAAGGGAGGAAACAACAGCCTCGCAAAAGGTTTGAATGGAAGGCGCTCGTCAAAACATAAAGAGGGGCCAATAGGTAAGTTAGTTATATCAGTGGTCTGTCGGAACTTTAGCTAGCTTTTGGTTTTGGGTTACGTCGTTAGCGTGAAAATCCCTATCCTGAACTGACTGCCTTTCTGCTAGCTGACGTTAGTTAGCCGGTATAAACAGTGCTATATTAACCAAGTTATAGAAATTAAAATGACAAAAACATGTCTCTCTTTTGTCAAGTAGCATTAGGGTTTCTGACAACCGAAATAGGACGTGTTCAATGCGGCATTGTGTGATGTATCGATGTACAGTTAGGGAACTTTCACAAGTAACAAATGTAGCTGAAGAAGGGGAACTTTCACAACTCTTTTACTTTATATTTGAAGCTAGCTATCTACTCTGTCCTCTGTTTACATCAAAACATACTGAATGGCGTGCTTTGTTAATATCAGGCTTAAGTGGACCTACTTACTGGCCCTTTTCCAAAATGCTAAATGAGATGTTTAAACGTGAGAAAATAATAACATTACAAGTTACGTATTGAAATTGAATAATAAGGACTCTACAACATATGAACAACGATACCATGTCTATTTGCCTCGGTACTGTACTGGTAATATGCCAATGTACGATGTATTATATGTAGGTTTATTAAAGGATAGCGGGTAGACTTGTGACTGGGAATATACTTCAGTTCTACGTTATATCAGCTAATTCAAACCCTATCTCCGTGTAACATTATTTAATTGTATTCTACAACTGTTTGGTCAAAATAGCAAAGCATTTAGATTTTTTTTTAAACGCACTCCAAGCCTCTCCTGCTGTACTGTACTGTTTTACTGTCGCAAAATAAGCTATTCTGAGAATCGCGACCATCAGATTAGCCAGGGCATTTATCAATAGACCCATTTGGAGTGGATGTCACGGTTACGTCACTGAAGTTTGGTGGTGGCAGAAAACTGCAGGAACAAGTGTAGGGAAACGGGCAAGCTCCTCGGACTAAAGGAAAAAATGGTATTGTGCCGCTGGATGTCAGAATGCACAAAAAGATGGCCTTCCTTTTATAGAATACTGTTGTTTGAAGCTAAATGCAGTTTAGCTTACATCACTCAGTATTTATGCAAGCGTTTAACGAATGAATGGAATATACGGTAATATTATGTGCTTAAATTTTCTTCACAAAAAAATTGGAGAAGGCGTACGGATGATCCATATTCCTATATGTAGAGGTTAGTGTCACTTTGTGCCTCCAGTTCGGCTCCGCCCACAAAACACGTCATCACTGTTTACTAACACAAAAATTGTCTATTTGATCACCACTGAAATTTGAGCGTATCTAGGTGTTCTTTTCGCTTGATTGTAGTCGTACATAAAGTATACAAAAAACGGGTGTTTTGTAAAAACGTTGATGGCTTGCCTCTCGACATTTTTAATGAATTGGGCCGTTACCAACCTCCGTGGTAACGGAGGCAGATTACTTGTACTTAATTTGATAAATCACACATCAGCACGCATACTGTACAAATAACCGATAGAACGAAACGAAATTCTGCTAGTTTAATGATAATGTGTGTTGTTTTAGCTTTTACTAAAAAAATATTACTATTTTATTTAGTTGTCTATGAGGTTAAGGTTATGAAGGAAGAGCTTGCATTGTGCAGACGGGGTAACGAAGTCGAAACAACTGACAATATTATGGAAACATGCGGGAAAGATCAGGAACCTCCGAATTTAATTCAGCCGAAGGTGCGTATAGTTAGGGTAGTATTTTTTCTCATTGTATTGTGGTACACCTCTGATTAATATGCCTGTATAAATGTCAGCCACAAAAATAGCTTTGTAACTGTATTAAAGCTTTTTCTACAACCACTGGTTTGCGCACATTTTATAGGCTAAGTACATATACCTTTATTTTACCAGGCATGTCAATTAACAGCAAATTCTTTATTAACAATGATGGCCTGGCAGGAGACAAAAGGCCTCTTGTTGGGAATGGTAAAAAGTGACCGACAGAAGACATGGCAACAACACAGTACCAACAGAGACCTTAAAAACCAAGCACAAAGAGACACCAATAACTAAAAATTTAGACAGCATGACAACAGCAAATATGATAACCGAATAAGGCATATCCTTGTCAACAGAGAGTAAAAAGAAACGGCCAAGACAACAGCAGGACAACATGGTAGAACTGCACACAGCATCACATGAAGTAATTACTTAGTTAATTAGTAGTCTTTAAAAGTGGCCGTGGTGACATGTAGAACGTTTTATTGTTTTTGTAGTTTTTATACCAATCGTTAGGTGTGGCAGACTGAAAGAAGGAGCAACTTCGAGATGTTTGCTTTAGAGATTTGTAACTGAATGTGAGCATTGGTGGCAAATCTGATGGCTGAATGGTATAGAACGTCTAGGTGCTAAACAGCCCCTTTACGTGCCGACATGTATCCAAAATGTAGCATGGGTGTCATCTGAATCTGGGTGAAGGATGAACAATAACGGTAGAGAAACCAAAGTCTGGCTTTTATCTTGGCAATGTGATGAGTAATGTTATGAGTGAAGGACAGTGTATTATCTAGCTGAACTCTGAAGTTTTTGTGTGTTTACTTGCTCAAGCACCACTCCCTCAACTAGCAATTACACCTGGGGGAGTATTCTTCCTAACAAACCGTGTTATTTTAGTTTTTAGAGATGTTAAGGGCAGAGAGAGCTTGCTGTGGATACAAAGGAAAGACTGTTGTAGAGCGCATAATAACAGTTCAGGGGAGGGTCCAGCTGAATATACAACTATCATCTGCATGTAAGTGGATGAGCGAGCTTCCTACCGCCTGTGGTATGTTATTTATGTAAATTAGAAAAAAGGTTTTATCTTGTAGTAGTCCCCTTGGTGACAGGTAGGGGCTGAGACAGCAGACTCTTTGAGTGAGGTTATTAGCAAACCAGGACACTCTGCTCAGAGACACCAATGCTCCTTAGTCGGGCTGCAAGGATGGAATGGTCTACTGTGTCAAAGGCTTTTGCGAGGTCAGTTAAAATAGCAGCACAAAATTGCTTCTTGTCAAGGGAATTAGTTGCATAATTTATGACATTTAGGGTTGCAGTGTTACAACCAAAACCTGTATGGAAACCAGATTGCATACCAGAGATGATACTTTGAGTGTGAAGAAAGCCAGACAGTTTCTTATTGACACATTTTTCTAGCACCTTTAAAATACTGGGCAGGATAGAAATTGGCCTTTAACTCTGGGATCAGCTTGATCTCCCCCTTTAAAAAAAGGACACTCTGTAGCTGCTTTCCAATCATTACGAATTTCTGCAGAGTGAAATTACAGGTTGAAAACAAGTTCTGCAATGGTAGTGGTTATTACCTTAAGGAAGCAAGGGTTGTCTGACCCAGATGTTTTTTTAGTGTCCAGTTGAAGGAGCTTGTTCATCACCTCTGACTCTGATTGGCTGGAGGGTGAAACTGTGTAATGGGTCAGGATAAATAGAGGGATGAGTTTTAGGGCTGGTTGCATTTGATTTACTGGGAGATTAGATGTCTTGAAGGGTCATTTGTAAATGTTATATCAGGTGATTTAAATAAATATGTTTCCAACAATGGCTATTTCCTATAAAATGGTCAGGCAGGTATGTTAAAGGTTATTGTGAATCTGCTTGCTTGATGTGTCAGATGTGCAAAATTCAGGACCATGGACAATGCTGTCACAGTCAAATATGCCTGGCTGACTGCTCAATATCCATAGCAACTTCAATGTTCTGAATAAATAAAATCTAACGAATTGTTTGGAACATTAACAGTGTAAATCGAACAAATGATCAGCTAGTTAGGTAGCAATGTTAAATTAGTGTTCGTATTATTTCATCGTAGAACAATGAAAGGTTATAAATAAATGTCAAACTAACTTTTACCTCACATTTCTCCTGGAGGCTGCACACTCTGGTTTCCTACCTTAGTTGAGATACCCGGCACCCAAGCTGTCTATATTTGAAGTGCTGACTCTCCAGAATGGCTCTTGAAATCTGTTTAATAAGAGTGGGTGCTTTGTCAAAATATACTTTTGTCACTATAAGGTGAAATATTTTTCAAATGAATGTTTTCATCAGTATCAACATTTTCTTCCCACCACCCATTTACGCCTCACCTGTTGATTAAAATGGAGATTCTAATGTAAATTTGTGAGGTCATGTTGGACAAAACAAAAATTTTTGGTTCCAGAAAGAGAGCCTGAAGTGTAGCCCTATCACAAACCATAGCAACAAATGCTCTGAACAAAACCTACTACCTACTAGGTTAAGTGGATCTTAACCTGTCCAAGTGAATGAAACGCACAGCTTATCCACCAATTAGATTCACTTCCATCACTATTCCTGGCCCTTCGCAGAAAATCCAATTGTCATTGGAGCCTAAATTGTGCACCGTACATTACAAATGACAAGACGTCAATCCTTCAGATTATTCTGAATTTATATCAGAATTATCATTTTCCCACACTGTCAGTCATATATCCTGCCTACTTACTCAACCATGTCCAATGTATTCCAATGCAGTTTCACTGTGACTAGACAAACTGCATACAGCTTTGTGACTCAGTAGGTTTGTCCTTGTCTCTTGCACCATTACAAAAATACATTATATGTGACTATTTTACTATATGCCAACAGCCCTAGTAAGGATAGGGTTAGCCCTAGTAAGTTTTGGCATTTAGCAAACACTGATCCAGGGCAACATAATGTTAGTAAATCTCATACATTATTATCTGACTGTACAGTTGATTTTCTTTCTGCTTTCAGTTGACATTTTGACTGTATGTAAGTAGTCTAGCCTAAAGAAACACTGCCCTTCCCAATTAGCTGCTTAAATCAGATATGTCATGCTGTGTGGGGCCGGGGATTGAGTTTACATTTGGAAACGTGTACTCCGGCCGTGGCCAGCATGTGAGACAGAACACGCTTGAGGGGGCGCTGCGTCACCGTGAATATGCCATTGTCAGTCCGACAGTTCTCCCACTGTAGCAGCCTCCGTTTACAAGCATGAGATAAATGCTAGACCGTCACGCTATTTACGTACAACTGGAACAAGATGGCCAAGGGGTTTCCACCGCAGTGTCTTACAAGCAAACCATTAATCTGTAGGCATTTAGTAGAGGTAGGAAAACATGAGAATTTCCGTCAGACTGGCCTCTATGATGTAATATTGTACTGACATATTTTTATGGTTGAGGAGTTAACCGACACTGTGCTGGACCAAGGGTGCCTCTTGTGTTCCATGTGTACTGTGTAGCTCAGTTGGCATGGTTCTGCTATGCCGCGGTTGTGAGTTTCATTTCCACTTGGCAGCACTATGTAAAATGTATTCACTCTTTATCCATCTATTTATGTACGCTATGCAATTTTGACTTTGAGCAATAACATACATCTTTCTGGGATAAGAAAGAGAAAGTTTACTCTTATTTTAGCTTATTTAATGGGTGGATATGAAATTCAATCTAAAGGCTACTGTCTGAGATGTGCTAAGCTCTTGTAGTGTTATATGAGCAATGACATGTTTTGAGAAATGTTTATCAGCAATAGACAGACTTATTTTACTAAAAAGCCAATTAGGTGATGACCACTTCACCCAGAATGTGACCAGATTGTGTAGATTCCAGCAGGAGCCTTAACAAGGTCTAGTTTATGTTTGCACTTGCCATGGAAACCTAACATCTGAGGTTAACACATACGATACTCTTATACTCATGATGTACTGGCTATATATATTTAAACTCTAGTTTACATTTCTGACTGAATATTTTAGGGTGTCTTGATCCATAGCTCATTAGCAAGGGTACCAGTATAATCATGTAACTGATTTTGATGTCCAATAGCGCTTGATGTCCACCAAATACATCAACATTTGGAGTACATTATTTTTGACGGACGTCATGTTCATAGTATTGCCTGTGCTTTCGCAAGGCAATACGGTTGGATACAGGGACCTTAACGCCAAATATGCAGCCTGAAACAGGATTGCTATTACAGTTGGGTTATCTGCGCAGTTGAATGTGATACTATAATTAGCTGTGGAAAACAGGTGCTGGTGATTCAGCTAAGGTCCATTTTGGTCTGTGGTCCTACCACCTGGAACAGTTGATTGTATTGGCCTTGGTTCAGATGAAAGTAGCTGCGAAATTCCTCTCCTCAATGCCTAAGCTCTTCAATCAGTCGGTGAAAGTCTCCCACCTGCTTTCGCAATCTCATTGTTGGTCTCATTGTTGAATGAGCCTATCAATACTACTGTGACTATTTAGAATTGTAATAACCTCCAGACTTTTCATTTTAGAAGGAAATTATATTATAAACTGTCAAACGTGATATGCTTGCACAATACATTTTCAGAAAAATTGTCTGATCAAAAAATGTTAACATTTTTAATAAGTGTAGGTGAAAAAAAAAGTTTGACATTCAGTTTGCTGCTACGGCCGCCCTGCTTCCACACATACAATTTGAGGCATATGTTGGATGAATGTTCTGCAACTGCTTCTGCACTGCAATGCTACAAGCCAATGGCAGTGTTCAATTTGAAATGAATTAACTTCCAGTGTATCACAGTGCATTGACACTGTAGGTATGATCAATGCTTAAGACCAACCGAGTGAAAAATATTGTTGCATACGTTGGCAAGATTAAAACATTACCATAAGTACTTTTTAGATATGAGAGTCTCTGCAATGTTTGTGTCAATTTGGCGGTTGTAATGTTTCCCAGAACACGTAAAATGACTTTCTTTCGGCCATCTTTTTATACTTCTACCGGACAACTTTTTCACAGATGATTGCTTGATGACGAAGAGGTCTCAAACTCATGTAGCAAATATGATACGGTTGGGGTTACAGGGTTTTCAAAAACATCTTCTTCAACTAATCAAATTTAGTAGCACCCTATGACAGATGTTTTACATTTTTCGAACAATATATGGGTTAATATATGGGTGTGGATAATTCTTGGGTTTTAATACACCCAAGACTCTAAAATTCAGATCATACCCAGTGCAGGTTGTAAACGGGGATTCAATGTTTCTAACTTCCGGTTGTGATGTTTGGATGCGGATTGTTCATCCAAACATCAGGATATCCTTACTAGGGCTGTTGGCATTTAGTAAAATAGTTGCAAATATTGTAAGATTGTTGTTCAAGTATTGTCCACAGGTGCAGGGCACCAATGCCACAGGACATCTAATACATTCACACACTGTAGATGTAGAACACTTATTTTGAATGCTTTATTACAGTGATTCTTTAACTACAAGCCATAGGACCTTAAATACTGCTATTTTTCTAATCAACCTAGAAATTAATTGGTATTGCCAAATTTCCTGGGTCCAAATCAGTCCCTGGTTAAATTACTAAAAGGAAATCTTAGCTGTTACAGAGGCCTGGAGTTGAGAACCTCTGTTTTCATTTGCCTCTTTAGTCTATTTCCTCAGGCATCTATCTTTGGTTTATTTTCTCAGGCATAGACAATTTTTGTCATTAAGGAATTTCCCATGAAAGATTAATGTTCCTTTCAGTGGTCCAGTTCATTTCTTGTGGTGTAACATTAAAGAGCTGTGCCCTGTTTGACAACGACAGCATGTGTAGGCCTAGATAACATCATACCATGGTACATGTTGGTGACTTGGGATCTCATTTGTCAATATATATATCACTTAAATAGGAGGAACAAATAACTTATGAGGGGTATTGCCACGATAACCACAAGTATAAAAAGATGCTCCTCATCTAACTCATTGCAGCTGCTGGCCTTCCCAGACTGACCCACTATAACAACGCAGTGAAAATGTTTGGATACATGACATGCACGACAAAGTTAAATGAAAGGGTATGCTTGTTGTCAGGCTGGGCCTAACATACAGTTCCAATTTGGAGAACACATTCGTTTGAAAGTAATTTATGTTTCACTATTGTCTTCCATATTATAACCATTATACAATTTCAGTAGCACATCTCTTTTTTTTGAGTGATGGATTACACCATCCCCATGCCCTCAACAATGGACTGATACATGTGGGAATCACATTGGTGTTTTATGGCCATGCAACTGCTGACTGAAAGAATCTTAGTCGACCAACAGCCTACTGACCAAACAGTCCACTTGGTGACTAAAGGGGGAGGTTGACATAGAAGTGTAGGTGCTATAGTGTCACATGCCGACATGTATTTGTCTCCCTCTGTTGTTGCTTGCTTGACCAGTAAAAAGAAAGAGAATACAAATAGGACAATTTAAGTGTATTTCGCATTGGGAAATATGTGTATTCTACATTCGCCCAACTGTACTTCCATCCTCAACAACCCCCTTGTATAGACTGTTTAGAGCTGGCATCTGTTCCTCTGGTCGTTTGGAGGAACTCATAATGTCAGTAAAACTAACAAAATCTTCTTGTAGCCAAACGTTTTTTTTGTGCTTTTTGTTTCTTCCATTGGTTTTAAAGAAAATTGCTACAAATAAGCTCAGTGTTTCTTGTAGGCTTACATCACACCTCTTCTTTTTGATAACTGTGTCAACATTTACACAACAAGATGACTGTCTTCATCTGTTTTTTGGCATTTTCTGTAGGGTGATTAAATATGCTGACACGTCACCTTGTCCTGACAAGTTTTACATGTTTAGCTAAATACTGAGCCCAGGTAAGTCTTAGTGAAACACACCTTATTTTAAGATTTCAAATTACTCATGGGATAACCGAATGGTTGAATGTGGAAAGGACCCATATCAAATTACATTGGATCAAATAAGTTTATTTAAAGCCAAAACAATGCTGTGCCATTCGGTACTTATGAGACAACCTTTTACTGACATTTGTCATTCCTGGGATTCCGTACCCCAGAGGTTTGCAAGTGTGAAGACAATTGCAGGATCTGTAACACATTTCTGTACACTGCGATCGCATATCGCTAAATTGTTACTCCACAATTGACAAACCTGCGTGGTACATCTCAAACATTCCAGTGGAAGTTCAGCCACTCCGGGAATGATGCAAATTAGGGTAAGTTTATCTAGTGTTTTACTCTCTATCCTAATGTAAGTAGGCAGAAGAACTTGACAGTTAGATAAATGAGCCTGTGGCTCCACAGGCCAATGTAAATTGAAAGCTCCTGATACTGTCATTTCAGTAGTGGATCATTTTCTTAAATTTGACTTAAGGATGTAACACTGCCTACACAGTGTTGAGAGACACTGGCAAGCAATGAAATGTTAAGGATTGTATTCACTTCTGTTTGCTCACACGCGTTTGTGAAATATGTTTTGTTGTTTTGGACATATTGGCGAGGCCTATATTATGCATTAGCAATCGCAGGTTTTACATTTTAAAATATGTCCAAATAATGTGGCTTTTGTCAGACGAATAGACATTATGCCCTGGTAGATGTCCCAGTCACTGTTATGAAGTCTGCCCATCTGTTTGCTGATTGTATTCTTATTGCAGCCTTATTTCATCAGTTTGTGTTTACAAACGCGCTGTAGAAAATAATTTCTTCCGCAATTATACACAAGGTCAAACCAAACTGCTTTAACCCAACCACTCCAATGAAAATAAAGCAAAAAATAAAATGCAGTCTGTAGGTTTTGACGCTGTGGTCTGCCAATTAGGGTTAAGGTCGCTGTTGCATGCAAAACAGCCAAGGTTACTTACTGTGGCTGGGTAAAAGGCAAAGGGACAGAGGGACAGTTTTCACCACTTGGAAACATGGTTGTTTTTTCGGACATCAGGGCACATATACACACACCCTCCTCTCTGTGTTGTATGTGCATACTCTGTTTGTGCGGTCATGGTGCATGTGTGTCTGTCTTCCCCTGACTGGGTAAAGAGTCATGTCCCCAGAGCACAGCTCCGTGGCACTGTCGTTCTGAGGCTGAATCTCCCTTCAAACATGGGGAGGGATAGAAGGACGTAACAGCGAGAGAAGGTGGGTTAGAAACAACGAGCAGGAAAACAAGCAGACAGGAAGAAGCACACAGTGATCGAGGGAGGGCCCAATCACTAAAGGCCATCTCTTGCTCTTCTAAACCCTGCCTCTCATGCTGTGCCTCTCTTTCTCCCTTCTCTTGTTGCGGACTTTGAAAAGAGACGGACGAGGACAGAAACATGAACCTAGATGCGGGTAAAACTATTTTTATTTAGCTTTAGAATAGTTGTGACCTACTGCATGCTTAATGCTTATCTGCCTGCTCCAAACATTATGAATGCTGTCTCTCTGTGCCTCTATTTCACACTGCCACACCATTCCCCCTGTAGAGCTCATTATAAACCTGTTATGCCGCTGGTGGTAGTTGTCATATGATTTATTAATGCCTGTGTTCATCAATCTTCAATGTCTAGGGACCAGGTGTCGCTTTCAGCTTGGAGTGGCAGTTGTTGTGGGCACTTGCCTAGCTGGTGTAAAAGTTGACTTGTTTTCCCTGTGATCAGGATGTTGTAATGTGACTAGATTCCAGTCAGGTTCTGTCAGAAATCACAGATGGGTGATCGGGTCCGAACTGCTATAGCTTGGTTACGTAGGCAGCTTGCATCTCTGTAGATTAGAGTTGACAGTCATAACTTGAGTTAATGCAAATGTGGCCAAATATAGGCAGCTTTGCCCTTAAATATTTCCACTGGGGGGTTTGTCTCATGTTATGGTTATTAAATATTACATTTGTTGTGTTTATTTAGAATTGCTATTTTGCTGCGAAAGTAGTGACCGACGACAGACAATCATAAACACTCAAAGGATATCGCTAGGTTATCAAGCTTTTGGCCAAGATATAGACTTTCAACTAGACAGTGTTTGGGCACTGGATTGAACATCCAGTCTAACTCTCAAACTCTTTGACAATCAACTTTTTTTTCATTTCAGCAGGTGGAGCAAATGTTTTTCGCTTTAGCCAAAACCAATTCCGGTGAGATTAATTAATGTTACAATGCAGATAGACCTAATGCACCTGTTTTTTTTCCAGAATTTCTCTTTGTGATTGTCACTGTTTAATAATTAAGAGCTCTGACAATGAAGGTCAGCTCTGTGTTTACTGGCAACCAAATTGAGCTTTAAATGAAATGAAAACCATCCATAGACTTCACAATGGTGTGGTGTTCGCTTCCTGGTTCTGTTACTTGGGGTTTTAAGATGGGCGTCAGTTGACTAATGGTCCAGTTTTCAACTCTGTGTCCGTACATTGTGTCTCTGAAGGTTTTTCTTCTCCCTGTGGGTCAGTGACCTCAAAGCACCCAGGAATGTTTAAGACAATATTCTGAATTGTTCAAATCCATAACATGGTAAGAGCTGATAACCGCAGATGAAGGATGCCCACAGTTAGCATTTGTCGGTTATCTTGGCCGAAGGCTATGCCTCCAAGTACTAGCTCTAGGTTGTCTATGGTTCAAGTGACACACATTAATGCAGAGTTAAGATTAGACTCTTAGTTAAATATGTATTTTCTCAGTTAGCTCTGCTGTGTTTGGCAGATGTTCTATAGATTCACCCAAGCTTATTTTATTGCTGCCTCCATAGCGGCCCTGGACGTAAGTGGGCATTGTATTATTCTAATCATTGGGGATGTATTGCTTTACAAAACCACTGAAATAAAATATTTCTACAAGATGCATTTACCTGCATGAAATTCGTTTTTTAAATCAATTAACTCCCAAATTTGTCGACATAGTAATAATTAACTAAAATGTTAAGATGCGTTTATGAACTGCTTCATGACATGAAGAACCTTCAATGCCTACCCACTGGATTAACATGATAACATTATGATCTGATAAATGATCAGGCATAGTGCACATATCCCTGTCTGCAAGGTCTTTGTTGGCTGAAACTGTCTTAAAATTTTAGCAAACTTTGCAAGTTTTCCTATCTGTGATGGTATCCTCAGGCCCATTGTCTTTCCATTTAATCCTCCACTATCACCATGTTTCGGCATAATAATGAACGGCTCCGTGTTGCAAGGGTCTCTAGACAATTCCTGGAAGTTCAAAATGTCCCAGTTCTCTTGCCTGCAAACCAGACATGTCATCCATTTAGTAGTTTTGTTATGCCCAAGGCCTGTCCAATACCCATGTTAAAGGAAGGCATATGTCCCAGTTATTCTTTTCAGGTAAAATATTGCTTTGCCTATGTGAAAAGGATTAAACACTCTTGGACATTTTTTGCTGGACCAAGTTAGTGGCAGTGAATATTCAAACTGCCGCTTTCGCTTCTGTTTCTGGCCAGCTAGACACTTGGTTGTGACAGAGGAGAGAGGAACAGAGAGGAAGAAAATGATGATGAGATGAATTGCATACACTGTGGTAGGAGTAGAGTTTGGTCCCTGGAGGAGTGCTGCATTCTGGAATGTTTGGCGATGAAGAGGCCTGAGAATTTGGGGAATTGGTGAGGGTTGGTTGAGCCATATTGGACAAAGTGTATGAGGAACATGTTGTGCTCAATAACAGCAGTCTTTCTGTCTTTTTGTTTTTTTTGCTTGCAGATTTTCTTTTCACTCTTTCATTCAATCCAGCCTACAGGAGGTTTCAATAATCCAAAGCAATTATAATGGATACATGTAAAAGCCTGTAATGGTAGCTTAACTGCATGTAAAATGACAGGACTGAAATCCCAGTTAAAAACTTTAGAAATAACTTACAAATTGAATCCGTGTGCTGCAGAACCAGTGAGTGCACAAGTCAATGGTTTCTTGTCATTGTGTGTTTGTAAAGAAATGCCATAGACTGGGGGGGATACTAGTTAAATGTTACTGGGAAATAAAATTGTCTTAAATACTCCTGCCCCTGTCCCCTTTCTTAGTGATGGACACCAAGTCTCTGTTTGCGGCCTTGTACAGTGTGTGTGAGGAGAATGCAACATTCTTCTCAGGAGGTCCCAACGGACCTCAGGGGGATGCAGCGCTGAGAATGGTGGACACCATGATGCTGATCCAGGAGCATGCCCACAGCTTGGAGCCTGTTGTCTCTGGTTTTGCTGCCGTTTACCACCACTTTGATTTCGACCCACACATACCAGCCAATGGATACCGCTCCCTAGTCAAGGTACAATTTGTCTGTCATGACTGCTCCCTGGTTGGTCTGTCCTGTTACAATACATAAATGACTGTGGTCTGTTACGGATGATTTGTTGACTATATTCAAATGATTTTTCCTCTTTCCCGTTCATCATAAATGATGATATTGCCCCTCCCCCCCAATTTTTTTTTGGGACAAAAGCACAACAACGTGTCCTATTGACTGACCTTGATCCTGGATTTCCCCCAACAGTCTGCCAGTCCAGTTGTACCCATAGTTTTGTATTTGTAAAAAATACAAAACGACAGCGACAACAGTGGGTTTGCTGAGTGCTGCCCCACACGCACACACTTCTACTCAGAGTGCAAGCAGTTGTTTAAATTGACAGACCATTAGTCCGGAAATATTTATTTAAAATGCTGAAGTTATATTTTGATGACAGGTGACAGACTGGACGGTAAGGACTGTAGCCTACTACGAGCTATGGTTACAATAGGTTAGTGTTTAGCCATTGCAAACATCGTATTGAACATTGTACAGTTGGCTAGGCTATAGAGCAATGCCAGCTGTCTCTAACAAAAATATGGTAATGTGTATTTCAAGATAAGGATATGGCAAGGATAATACTTTGGATACGTTGTTAATGTAACGTAAATTGAATCTCACTTACCTTTGAATTTTTTTAATACATCTGCATGTCTCTCTGTGAGGTGCTTCGCTAAGTTGGAAGTGTTTTCTCCTTTAGTCTCAAGTTTGAATGCACCGTTTGCATAGTGTTTTTTTGCGATTGTATTACTCCCCGATCATCTGCCTCGAACGCAAAGTTTGTGGTTCTTACTGTTTTTCTTTTCGACAAGACGGCGGAGCAGCTTACATCTCCCACATTTTGGATCCCTGGTACCTACAGTACTGTAAAAAACGAGTACCGTTATGTTTTCAGAATTTTGGCATCGACTTGATACCGAAGTATTGGTTCTTGTGATATCCCTAGAAGCAACATCAGCACAAGAACTGTGTTGGGAGCTTCACGAAATTGGTTTCCATGGCCAAGCAGCTATGTGAGCCTCGCATCAACATGCGCAATGCCAAGCGTCGGCTGGAGTGGTGTAAAGCCGGCTGCCACTGCACTCTGTCGCAGTGGATGTGTGTTCTCTGGAGTGATGAGTCATGCTTTACTATCTGGCAGTCTGATGGGTGAACCTGCATGTGGCGTATGCAAGGAGAATGCTAAATACCGGAATGCATAATGCCTACTGTATATTTTGGTGGAGGAGGGATAATGGTCTGGGGCTTTGTTTCAGGGTTTTGGCTAGGCCCCTTAGTTTCAGTGAAGGGTTAGCTTAATGCTACCGGATACAAATCTGTTTTTGGCAATCACAAACCCTTTAACGAATTGGCTGCTTCCAACTTTGTGGCTTTGTGGCAACAGTTTGGGGAAGGCCCTTTCCTGTTCCAGCATGACTCTGCCCCTGTTCACAAAGCGGGGTCTATAAAAACATGGTTTGATGAGGTTGGTGTGGAGGAACTCGAGTGTCCTGCACAGAGCCCTGACCTCAACCCCATTGAACACCTTTAGGATGAATTGGAACAGCAATTGCGTAACAGGCATTTTCATCCAAGATCAATGCCTGCCCTCACAAATGCTCTTTTGGCTGATTGGGCACAAATTCCCACAGAGAAACCAAATCTTGTGGAAAGCCTTTTTACATTTGGCCATATTGTATCTATAGAGATTTATCAAGTTTATTAACTTTTTTAATGCCAGATCATTCATCTGATGCCATTGGTATTTGTATAGCAACAATTAACAAACTTTATGATTTCTATGCTGTACATTTGGAAAGTATACTGGCCCCTTCACGTTTTCCACAATTTGTTATATTACGACCTGCAAATTTATATAAAAAAAGAAATCACATTTTACATAAGTATTTAGACCCCTTCACTCAATACTTTTCGGCCATGAGTATTCTTGGATATGGCGCTACATGCTCAGTACTTTGCTCTGTTAATCTTTCCCTTGATTCTGACAAGTCTCCTACTCCCTGTCTCCTATGCCTTTTGGCAAACTCCAAAGGGGCAGTCGTGTGCCTTTTACAGAGTGGCTTCCGTCTGGCCTCTAACATAAAGACATGTTTGGTGGGGTGCTGCAGAGATGGGTGTCTTTCTGGACAGTCCTGCCATCTCCACACAGGAACTCAGGAGCTCTGTCAATTACCTTCTTATTCTTGGTCACCTCCCTGACCAAGGCCCTTCTCCCCTGATTGCTCAGTTTGGCTGGGTGACCAGCTCTAGGAAGAGTCTTGGTGGTTCCAAGCTTCTTCCATTTAACACTGTGTGCTTGGAACTTCCATTGTGCAGAAGTGTCTTGTTACCCTTCCTCGTATTTGTGCCTGGACACAATCCTGTCTCGGAGCTCTACAGAAAATGAATTGCTTTCTACTCTGTCAACTGTGAGACCTTTTATATAGACAGGTTTGCGCTCTCTAGATGTACACCCCAAATGGGCCCTAACCCTAATCTTATATTAATCCTACTTTACTAAACCTTGTCTTTACCATAACCTTGACCTCAATCTATCCTGAACCTAAATAAACTAACATTTATGCCCCAACTTAACCTAGCCCTTATGCCTAATCTTAAACCTAAACGGAAATGCCTAACCTCCCCCACAATTGTAACTTCTGCCCTAAACCTAACACTTCTGACACAAAACAATGATTGCCTTTTTCAAAATTGGGACATGAAAATGTCCTGGAAGCTTATTAATTGAACTGTTCAACTGCAGTTATATTAACCTTTTTTAAATTCATTTTTAGGTCTTGGGTGCCTATACGTTATGTTCATGCTGTTTGTTTTCTGAATTGTTACAATACAACAGAATAATGTTTTAGTAAGATTCATTATATCATTTGTAAGATATGATGGAGCTAAAAAAAGCTGAATGGTTTTGAATTTTCTACTTTATTTGGTGAACTGGGGAATTATTTTGTGTAATTAATTCCTGTGACTATTTCCTTGCTGCAATTTTCTGTAGATACAGAGCACCTTTTGTCCTTTGCCCTGTTTTGGTCTAGCGTTTCTCCCCTTCCTCCCACCCCTTTGCTAGGTTGTCCGCTGCTGCATACTCCACATCATCCACAAAGGGCGTTACATCACCACTAACCGTCGCAGCATCTTCTTCCGGGCAGCCCACAATGCAAGGGAGATGGAGGCCTACTGCTCAGCTCTGTGTCAGCTGAGAGCCCTGCTCTACCTGGCCCAGCGCCTGCTACATGACAACAGCCACGGGAACCTCTTCTTCCACGAGGAGAGCGGCCTTAGCCAGAGCTTCGTCCGAGAGTACTCCTCTATGCACAAGGGCTGCTTTTATGGACGGTGTCTTGGATTCCAGGTGGGAAGGGTTAGGTAGGGTGAGGCAGTGAGGGCGTGGGGAAGGGGTGAGACTTTGGGATTACAATTTAGTTCAGCTCTGGGGAATAGTCTTTTGTTCAGCTCCAGGGAATAGTCTTTTGTTCAACTCCAGGGAATAGTCTTTTGTTCAACTCCAGGGAATAGTCTTTTGTTTAGCTCTGGGGAATTGCCGTTTGGTCAGCCCCTGGATAAAAAAGAAATCCTTCAGGAAGTACTCTTTTGTAGTGACTTGAGTTGTTTTATGCCATGTCTCTCTCCACCTCCAGTTCACTCCGGCTATCCGGCCTTGTCTGCAGACCATAGCCATTGGCCTGGTGGCCTTTGGGGAGAACTATAGACCTCACCAGTCAGGCATAGGTCAGTGGCCCCTACAGTTTCAGAATATAAAGCATTCACATTCATATAATTTACTGATACTGCAATGAGGTTTATGTGTTACAGGATCCCTAACACAAACACACCTTATTGACCTTAATGTCTGAAATTGCTTGCATTTCTCATTGCATATGTGTAGAGACATAGAGTTGTTGTTTTTTAGCTTTGGACGATAGGAAAAATGTAGGTTAGTGGGACAAAGCATTTTATAAATGCACTTTATACAATGTTACATAATTATAGGCTCTTTTAGTATACATTAGCAAATATTTATTTTTTTATTCCACAAGTGACGGAAATGACTACTCTGGCTGAATTTACACACAAATTTAGATATTTTGCTCAATTGTTAGCAAAATAGCTGGTCTGATTGGTCAAAAGAGTTATTCCGGTAGCCAAAAAAACCATAGCAGGGTTTTTCCTGCATTCAAAACTCAATGGGACCTCCTTCCCCAAATCTCGCACCGCCTCTGTGTGTCAGCATGGTAAAACATAATTTTGCCCTCTAATACGCTAAATAGCTTACCAGCAATATACTGCAGCGAATGTGACTGTAGGAGGAACATTTTTCAATATTGACAGTGTTGCCAGATGGGAAGGTTTTCCTGGAAACTGGGCTATTTTAAATGGGCTTGGGCAGGTCAGTTTACAGAGAGTAGTACAGGAAAGTTCACTGTTTTCAGTTTACTTTCAATAAAATCTGGCAACCTCGCATACAGGATCACACAAGTCTTGACATTGCATAGATGAGTCATGTCAGGAAAGTTTACACCCAAATTAAATAAAACCTAATAACCCTAAACTACATCTAATGTGCACAACATTTCAGATGACTTCTAGTACCCTAGAATTAACAGATTTGTTTTAAAAAGCGTTTGCGAGACAAATGAAGATGATTGGTGAAAAGACGATCAGATTAGTGTATGTACTTTCACCAAAATATATATATACAATACATTTAAGTCTCCTACAATATAAATGTTTGAACGTGAAGATGCTGTATCATTGCAAGCAGCATAGCCAAGTACAGCTGAAGAGAGGGAGGTAAATGATGTACCGTCAAGGCAAGGATGGAGAAAAGACAACACGACAAGGCTGTAATACATACTGCTCGGTTGCATTTTTTAAGTCAAATTAACCGGAACATATCATAACAACGAAAAAAGACAACAATAATAGTGGCTGTGATTACTTACAAGGCTAATAAGTGATTTCATATTTTTTTGTGATTCCCGAGATCCTCTAATAAACCTAGTTCCAGTGGTTTTGACACTCATTGGTTAAATGTTTTTGGGTGGCTCAGATATAATGAAGAGGGAAGGATATGCTCTGTATGCTAGAAGCATTGTGGAACCAAAGTGTTGGGGGCTTATTAAACAGCCAAGCAGAAACTATAGGCTGGAGGCACTTAAATCTCATAAAAGTAGTCAACAACGTTGTACGAGATGTTAAGTTTCTTGTAAATTGTTTCAAGGAACAGCCTTCATTTCTCAGAACACGAATAGACTGATGGGTTTCAGAAGAAAGTTCTTTGTTTCTGGACATTTTGAGCCTATAATCGAACCCACAATTGCCAATGCTTTGGATACTCAAATAGTCTGAAGAAGGCCAATTGCTTTTTATACTCCCACAACAGTTTTCAGCTATGCTAACATAATTGCAAAAGGGTTTTCTAAATGATTGGATTAGCAAACACAACGTGCCATTGAAACCTGATGGCTGCTTATAATGGGCCTCTGTATGTCTATTTAGATTCCCTTAAAAATCAGACATTTCCAACTCCTGTAGTTATTTAAAACATTAACAATGTCTACACTGTATTTCTGATCAATTTGATATTTGAATGGACAAACAATTTGCTTTTCTTCTCAAACAAGGAAAGTGACCTAAAAACGTTAGAACAATAGTATATTTTGGCATAAACACACCATGTCAATGTTTACAGCTGTTTATCACTTTAGTAGGCGTTCCTGTTGACTGTCCTGTTGCTTGTTTGCCCATTGATGCTTCCACTGCTGTATGCACTTTATTCCGGACCAATTCTCTTCTGGTGAAGTTTGTGTTCTTATTGAACCACAATGTAGTTAAATGAGGGTGTACTTCAACTGTTTTCTTGGTATTTAATTTTCCTTTTTTCCCCTGCCATTGTGTTTCTTTATTTTACTCTGTTAATGAATCATCAACTCAACAGTCTTTGAGGTTTTATACAGTGGCTTTGGAAAGTATCCAGTCCTCTTCACCTTTTCCACATTATATGAGCAGAATTAATAATGAATTAAAACATGCATGCAATCAATCTATTTAAAATGTCCAAAATGATGAAAAATGATGAAAAAATACTTGCCAATACATGTGAATAAGTATAACCTTTGCCTACAAATTGAGCTCCGATGCATTCTTTGTTTTTTCATCATCCTTGATGTCTCTAGAACTTGATTGGAGTCCACCTGTGACAAATTCCACTGATTGGACATGATTTAGAAAATAAGGTCCCACAATTCACTGTGCATGTCAGAGCAAAAACCAAGCCATGTAGTCCAAAGAACTCTTTGTAGACCTCCCAAATAGATTTGTTTCCAATTGTCAGACACTGAAGCCATGAGGGCCTGATGTCCTGTATTAGGAAATGTGCTCACAGCCCAGCACCGTGCAGCTCCATTGGTATTCGCCAGAGAACACCAGAATTGGTAGATTCTGTTCTCTTCACAAATTAGAGCAGGTTCACACAGCACATGTGACAGACGTTAAAGAGTCTTGAGACGCTGTTGTGAACGTTATGCTGGTACCTGTTATACGGTACCCTGGTGGCTGGTGTTCGGTACGGGCATGACTTCCTTATCCGTCGTCAGACCTTACGCTGGTGCAGCTTGCCCTGGGCTCTTCCTGGTTCAGGACAATGCCTGGCCTGGATCAGGGCATCAGTGGCCTGGAGCTCACTGATGCCCTGATCCAGGTCTGGCAGGAGATCCCCCAGGACACCATCCGCCATCAGGAACATGCCCAGACGTAGTCGGAAGTGCATATACACACTACTCAATCACATTTTGTGTTGCCGTGATAAAAATCACAGAGGTTTGAACAGCCTGTGATTTCAATTGTTTACTTAGATTTTCGGTGTGAGTTTGAATCCAGCCCTCAGTCAGTTGGTGATTTTGGTTTCCATTGACCGTTGTTACATAATTTTGTTCTCAACGAATTACACAATATACAGTGTAGATTTTGACCAGTGACTTAAATTGATGATTTTTCACTTTTTTTTTTTTCTTTTTATCACCCACTGGTTAAACTCCCCTTTCCTGGTAATTTAAGTCTTAATTACAAATGATGTAATGAACACCGCTGAAACCAGCTTAGTACTTACACTTTGTACTTTTTACACCTCTGAATAAATGTAATATGACATGCTGTCTGAAGGACTCTGAGAGCATGATTGCAAAATATGCTCTGGTCTGGTGATAAGGCCCAAAAGAAAACTAATATGCCTTAATGCCAAGCTCCACATCTGGGCAACAAAAGGTACCACTCATCCCCTGGCTAATACCATCCCTACTATGAAACATGGTGATGGGAGTGTCACGTTATGGTGATGCTTCTCAGCGACTGGGAGACTGGTCAGGATTGAAGGAAGGCTGAATGAAGTAAAAATTGTTTCTTGAAGAAAACCTGATTTGGAGTCCACACCAGACTGGGGCAAATATTTCAGCGCAACAACGACCAAAGCACACTGCCTAGACAGTGCTGCAGTAGCGATTCTTTGATTGGCCCAGCCAAAGCCTGGAACCCCATTCCGCAACGGCAGGGAGACCTAAAGACCTCAGCACTGACGCTCCCTATCCAATCAGGATCTGCTGCCAAGGTGCTTTTGCGAAGTAATGAATATAGGGCAGTGTAAATGCCATTTCAAAAAGAGTTTCACTGTCATTGTGAGGCTATACCACCATGAAATGTGGAGAGGTTTTGAAGGGATCTGAATACTTTATGAAGCCATAGTATACTTCACAGCTTTGTCTCTTAATACATGATAGTGAGAAGATGGACATTTTCAAGAATGTTTCAGAAAATCTGTTGATTAGCTAATTACATTCTCAGATTTTGATGTTTGTGTGATTCACAAAAATGTAAGGGCTCAAACCCATCTGTCTCTATCCTGACCTGTCCAATTTAATTCCTGTGAATATCCTTTTTTTATGCTTAGGTTTTTAGTTGGTTTCAAAACAAATATTACCACCTACTTCTTTAAGATACCGGACAAAACGAAGCAGGACAGGTTTATTGGTGGGATTTTGGTGTGTTTCTGTAAGGGATATAACAGTTTTGTGCTCTATGCTGCGTCCCAGTGGAGGAAGGACGTATTGCACCGTATGGTGAGTCTGCACAGCAGTAGTCTCAGTCTGGGACATAGAGCAAGACTTTGGCAAGGTGGTCACCAATATAACACGTCTTGGTGGTTGTTTTGGTTAGTTTGATTGAAAGATGTTTCAAGTGCTGTGGCAGGAAAAAATACCTGAGCAATGCCCAAATCTCCCAGACAGCAGTTGGTGACCACCATCACATCAATACTCGTTGAGTTAGTTATGCATTGAGATTATTTTGTTGAACATTAGCATGTGATGCTTCCACTCATGGCCATCTCTCTCTCCCTGCCTCCCCCTCCCTGGTTTGTGTCTTAGTGAGTTGATGTTCTGATGTGGTGATCTGATATTTTAGTGTCTAGTCACTCAATCCCTCTTTCTCCTTTCACACTTCCTGTCCCGACCCTGACATTTCTCCTTCTGCCACTTACCCCTCTCCCTCTTAACCCCCATTTCCTCTCTGTGTCCTTTTTGTCTCCCTCTTCCCTCCTACCACTGTCTTTGCCTCCCACCCTTCTTTCTTTCCAGGTGTAGCAGCCAGCTCCTTCTTTACCTCAGGGAAGTATGCCATCGACCCAGAGTTGAGGGGGGCCGAGTTTGAACGCATTACTCAGAACCTGGATGTCCACTTTTGGAAGGCCTTCTGGAACATCACAGAGACCGAGGTTCTATCGGTAAGCCATTGGCTGTTTTCAATCTGGGGGTCCCGTGGGGTCCACAGGGTACCACCAGGAGGGCCGGTGAAATATTGGAGCTGAGGAAAATAATGAAATTATATTTTATTTAATTTTTATGTGTCAAATATTGGTTTTCTTATAGGCCTACCTGCAGAACATGAGTTGGATCATATGATGAGTTCTTCTGTCAGATCTTTCCTCCCCACTGACCATCAACATTTTGGTAGTCCGTAATTGTTTAAATTGTCCATGATTGGATATCGGGTGTGTCTATGTCCATCTATTTGGATGTAGGTAGGTCACGTGACAGGCCTGGTTTTGACCAAACTCAGTGAATGATGCCTCTTGCTATTAGAGATCTGACAATAATTACACTGATCGGACACATGGTGGCAATTTTACATGCATTTTAGAATTCTGTTCTTGCTCCTGGTCTCGCCCATTTTAGAATTCAGGTCTCGCCCCTTTTAGTCCTAAATCTATGACATTTGTTTAATAACGTATGTCTGTCTTTTCACAAGGAAATAAATTATTATGGATCATGAAGATGAATTATTGATTTTGTGCACACAACACTAAAATGCTTATATTTGGTATCTCTTTCAAACAACAAGAAAAATATTACCTAATATTTAAAAATGTAAGTCATTATTTAAGCATTCAAGATTTGTTATTCTGCCAGATTCTGTTGTTGATTTCTTTTGTGAAAACATTAACCTGAATGACAAAAAAGTGTTTCTCATTTTCTTATATATTTAATTAGGAAACAAGTATGGGATATAACCGTTGTGTTCTTGCTGAAAAGATAACTCATTCCTGTATTTTAGCCCAAGGCAAAGGAGAATGTGTGTAAATGGATAATAACATTTCCTGAATAAAAGATAACATAAATATGCCAAAACAACTTAAGCTAATAATGACTCTTTGTTTCCCCATCTAGTGTCAAACTAAAATGTTTGCTTTCACAATCAGTTTAACAAATAGATTTTCATATTTACAATCAAGGCCCTACTCATAGTTCCCCATACAGTACCTTAAGGCCTACTGTCTTTCAGTATATAGATTTCGGCATAGACTCGATTGTTCTAGTCGCAGAGATTTCTTTTACCTGTGTAATGCTTTCTTTGGGGTGGATTGTTAACTTAACCTCTATTTATTTGAGGTCTTTGAGTATGTTTATTTTACTGCTTGAATCGAACTTGCCAATATCTGTATGAACCCTGTGTTATTTACTGCTTTCCCCAGGCTGACATTATATAGGCCTAGACATATTCAGGGTGACCAGGTATTCAAGACACCGTCGAACTTCACATAACACCTTTGAAAATCCCTCGTCTGGACCAACTCTGGGAGGAGCTTTGCTGTAGACGACTTAAATGGCCTGATGAATAACAACATGTGTAGATACGCTTTTGTCTTTCGCCTTATTCCTCCCTTTAATTTATGCTTTTCTTCTGTCTAAGGGTCTGGCCAGCATGACGTCTACCCAGGTGAAGGTGAACCGTGCCATCTCCGTGCCCCCAGTGCCCTTTGACCTCCCGCTGGTTGCAGACCCCCACCTCACGGTGACCATTGCGGTGCCGTCGGCCCACACCGGCCCCGGCCCTGTGCAGATGAGGCTCATCTCTTACGAGCTAAGAGAGGGACAGGTAACGGGTTGTTCTGGTTCCATTAGTACATGTCATGTACGTGCGTGCTCTCGGCCCTACTCCACACCAACACCTGGAGCTTCTACAGTGTGTTCCAACTCTGAAAAATGAAACCTCTCCCTCAGTGGAGGGCAGGTGGCAGACAATAATCTGTCTTTACGCATCGACTGCTCGTCCTCGACTGCTTTGTCACCGTCTGGTTTAGGCCGGTCTCTGACTGCTATACAGGGGATAACTGCCACACATTGTAAGGTCTGTAGAAAGCCTCACTTCCTGCCACCTACCCTCAATTGCGGTCCTATAAGGAAGTGTGTGGGGAGATAATTACTAAACCCCAACTCCCTGGTCACCCGCTGTTATAAACATTCCTACCACCTGAACAGTTACTTTCCCCTGGTTGTGGTCCTCAGTACCCGGCCATCTGTCCCATAGAGTCATATGACTAGATAAAGCCCCCTCTAAACTGTAAAGTACATAACTGCACTATACTGCATCTCTTTGCAAATGGATACACTAAATCTGCACAACCCTGTTCCTGCTACTCTCCAGCTACTCTCCTGTTGGTTTTTTTCTCTCATAGTTGTTGCTAACCTGTTTCAGTGTTTCAACACTAAATGAGCTCTTCTGGAGTAGAGTTGGGCAGCCCAGTACTATACTGTGAATGTGCACGTCAAAGAAATCCATCGATATTTTAATTTCTCTGCTTGTATGTCGTTTTCGTACATGCTCTCACCATCCGTTGTATGTAATTGTGGTACCACTACAAGCACTCTTTAAACATGGATACATTCTTAGGATGTGTAAATATAATTAGCGAATGCTACTGACATTGTTGAAGTTCAAATTATCACTTTAGCTGGCAGATTAAGATCCGCAGTCTGCGTTTATTTTCCTAATAAATTGGCTTAAAGCTTCTGCCTCCTTTAGCTGTTTGCAGAGATGCCTCTTCCTGCATGACATACTTTGACAAGGGATTGTGTTAGTTTGTTTCCTTTGTCTGAGAGCAGCTGTAGTAAATGACAGCGTCTCGTTTTATCCTCTGCTTCTAATCCTTTTAAACCCCACCCTCCTCCCCATCTCTCATTTCTGCCCATCTTTGGGGAGGTATTGAACAGCTGAGCAGAGTTTCTGTAGTCTGGCATTAAACCAGGCGTGATATCAGCCAACACTTTCAACTCCCTCATTGATCCTGCTCAAAGAGGGAAAATCTTTCCTCTGTTCACTGTGAATGTTAATGAGGAAATTGAGTTTCTAGCTGGAGGGACAGCAAGGAGCACAGGACAACAAACACTGAATCTTGACTATAGGGGTTGTTGCAGAGAGCTGGAACAGCACCTATCAACAACTGGAGCAATTTCAGAAGTGAAAAAAGTTTTGTTGATTTAATTGTATAACTGTTCTCACTTCTCTCTCTAGGACAGTGAAGCGTTGCTGTCCCTGTCTCGCTCTGAGGGGGGTGCTGTCTCCCTGTCCCTGGGAATGAAGACCAAGCGGAGCCCCCCATCCCGCTGGCTGGTGGTGCACTACCATGGAGGAGGCTTTGTAGCACAGACCTCCAAATCCCATGAGGTAAAAACCCACTCTATCCACGGATGTAATGAAAATAAGCTTGTCCGGGATGGTGTCCCAATAAAATAAGTGCTGGGGGTTATTGGGATGGATGGCGTAGCCCTTCTACTTCATACAGCTATGAAGGGAGTTTATCATGGTAATGTATACAAAATGCAAAAAAGTTAACTACATTACCTAAAGAGCAATGTGCAGGTTGGACACCCCTATACAGCATAGTGTATATTAATGATAAACAACTAGATTTTCAAAAACTGGAGGAATATATAACCGCCATAAACAATATATTGAGAGAAAATAACTTCTGCATCTGTCTATCACTGACCGGAAGTGACGTAACGCGAGGGAGTCTGGTCAAGTTCATGCTCAAATTACAATGGACCTGGATGAAGAAACCGAGCTCTCCAACTTCGGCGAGCATGCCTATGATGGCCCACAGGCCTATCATTATGAGCCTCCTAGGCGAGATAGAGGTCAGGGGGAGATTAGGGGGGAGAGCTCGTTAATAAAATGTGGGGGAAACGGGGGTGTTTGGGCTAACTAGCTGCCAACAGCTCATAGCTAGCTTAATGAAATGCGGGGGAAACTTGGGTGTTGGGTTAGCTGCCTGCCAACAGCTCATAGCTATAACTTTGTGCCAACTGCATTGATGTCAAGGCAGACAATTGCGAAAACCTGTTCTAAAGCCCAGTCTCTCCCTCTCTCTCTCTCTCTGTATACTGAAGCCCTGATGCTAGGAACTTGCAGTCAGTGCATTTTTAATCCAGATGAGGGAATGGTTTCAGACGCAATTTTAGCTACTCCTGTCATCAAATCAACAGCTACCACATGTTTGCTAATGCAATAGCCAAGCTAACATGTAGCTATGTTACTAGTTAGATGGTGGATTTCCCAATACATACACGCTCAAATCACTTCTTTATTCTGAAATTATTAGACTAAAACCTGGCCCCTCCAGGTTCAGGTGGAAGCTGTGATGGTGGTGGACTTGATTCCATGAGTGCACCGAGGGAACAGCATCGGTAATCAGCCTCACACGGTCCTTACTCCCAAATCCCATCCGAGACTCCATCAAATCTCCAGGTCTATAACTCTACGGGGTGAAATGAGCGCCACAAACGACCGAGTGTGTGGTGACAGACGCGGCAGTGAAGTCTGCTCTCTTCACCTGCACAAAACACACCCAAAAACGAAAGACCTTGCTTTTCCTAGAAGGAAAATTATGTACACGATTTCCAGACAGGCTGCAATTTACCATTATGACTTGACTTCTCTAAAACTTTCTCTCTATCTCGCTCTCTCTCACCACTGTAGAGTGAGAAGCGGAGCGGGAGCACAACCTATTGTTTGCCTCTGCCTACGTCATAGCTTAAAATGAGCCTAGCTCATATTTCAGAGCCTAGCTTAAAATGGGCACTCTTTCATCAAAATTTCTGCTTTAGGGTTTGTGTAACATAGCAATTTCTGCTTGTGTTTTTAAAAGACCTATTCAGACAACATTAAGTATTAATTCAGTTAGGAATTCAACCCGCACACTGCTCTTTAACATTTCCGCATGACAGCGGCAGGAAGGTGAACATAGCTAATATTGAAATAGGGCACTTTGTGGAAGTGGAAGATGCGTGGATGTGTTTATTCAGGCTATAGGTTATGTGGTTCTAGTTATGGTATGTTACTCTGTGATTATAACTAAAACGAATGTGCACATCCCCATGGTCTTATATTGGTGAACAAAAGTGAATCTGCTTCATGTTTGGTAGTGATTCACTGACGCCCCTGGGTACATTTTCATGGGTAAATTTTTTCAATGTTTGGAACAAGACTGCATTGAACCTATCTGCAGGACCCAAAAACTATCTGGACCTTCAGCACTGAAATGTATTTTGCTTTCTTATTGTTACCAACTGCACTGTTCAAAAATATTTTGGCATAGTAAAATATGCATAAGCAGCCAGGATCAAGAGGGAACACCCTTGAATAGTGTGTTAGAGGTCAGTAAACAAATGGTTGCTAGTTGCAATCCCAATAGTGTTAAAAGTATTTTGATGTGCTCTGAATTAGAGCGTCTGCCAACTGTAAATGGAGGAAGCATTCTGTGTTATTTGCTGGGTTTTAATGGCAGAAGAAGGGAGCCTGGGCAACAGCGGAGTGCTCCGGTGGCCCGCGGAGAGCAGGCTTTCCCCTGAAGCATGAGCAACCCCGACTTGTCAAGGTTGAGCTTGAAGTGATGGGCTGACACCAAAGGGGATATGTAGGCATGCAGCGGTCACCACGTGGGTGTCAGGGGATGGAGAGAAGCAGATGCAGAGTGTCATCTGTATAGCGCTGATAAGAGGGCAAAGTGACTTGGTGTTTAGAGCGGAGTGGAGAGGCCTAGAACTGAGCCCACAGGGCGTCCACAGCCTGTGGAGAGCCTGTGGGAGCGACAAGTGTTTTGGAAAGATACGACGGAAGGGATACCAGTGTGTAGTCTTTGACCTCAGAGCCATTAAGTGTTGGGTTTGTTGGGTTCTTGAGGAGGGGTGGGACTCTGGCCAGGTCATAGGGGATGGTTTCTGAAAAGCAGCCCTGCCATCAATTCCACCTTGTGCGAAGCTTGCGTCTTCCAGTTTTTGTTGAGACTGGGTCACAGAGGTGCTGATTGAAATCTGTGCTTTTGGGGCATTGAGCAACTATCCTGTTGAGTGTCAGCTTTGACATGCAATTATTGTTCCCCTTTGCCGCTGCACTTTGGCACACTGCTTGACACACCTGCTATTTGACCTCTTTGAAACTGTTAGCTGCCTCATGTTGTTTTAACTTAAATATCAAGGTGCTAATTCTCAGTCCTCTTTTATGGCTGACCCATATTTACTGCTAATAGGAAATCGACCCAATGTGAACTCTGCAGCTGCGTCTATCTGTGGCTGCACAATTTATCGAAATAGCGGTATTGACATGTGCAATATCGCCAACTGGACTAATTTTGTTTAAAGACTTGATGGTTTTTCAACTGCAACTGCTAGTGAAGATGTCTGCTTAGCAAGTGGCCCCTGTATCTTGTCCCACATAGCCTACACAACGGCATGGTTATTAAAGGTTTTGACTTCAATGTCAGTGCCTACAAATATACCCCAAGGGTCGAGAAGTTTTGCATAGCCAGCTATGACAACGGCACAAACACAGCACACGCTGCTAACGCCACTGCATTAAATGAACAGTTAAACCAAGAGTTCCACACAGGCTGCACATTCAGATTGGTAATTTGTGTAAAAACACTGAAATGTAAATAGTTTTATTCAGTTTAATAGCACATTATGTAGGCTATGATATCTATTTTTAAGTGAGATTATCTACGCTGTTTGCATCCAAGTTTGAAAACCTCAAATCATAACCATAATTGCAGTGTTCTTCAAATAAATCCTAATTCAAAGTGGTATCCAAATCGTGCAGCCCCAACTGTGATTTAGTTTCAAAACTAACAGACCTTTTCCATGTGGTGTTTCTGTTCTTTTGTTCACTCCATGTAATTCAGACAACAATCCATTCCATTAATTTGACCAACAATTAGCAACTCAACTTTCATTGTATATATTTGACCACTCTACTCTACTCTGAACAGTTCTTAACATTTTCTGTGGTCTGTAGCTTGGTCTGTTTTTCTCTGCTTGTGCGAAACAATTGTTTGAGCTCTACTGGAGGACAACGTATGAATCTGGAGAGTGATCCTACAGTACGATCACTGGCATTGATTACATTACTCAGTCTTTCTCGAGTTTAAGCAGAGGCCTTTTGCATGTTTTGGTTCCCTTAAGCTGTGTCTTTCGCAATATTAATTGTATTGCATTCAGCCCTGTACCTTGTGTTCTATAATCAGTTGTAAACATATTTTTCTTCTGTTTCTGCCTGCAGCTTGATCTATTATTCTCCGCACAAATGAAACAAACAGTTGTTGGTCAGGGCACTGAGCCGATGGAATGCGTATAAATCTTGCCAGTAATCCTGGTGTAGAACTCCGCCAGCCATTCAACCTGATTAAATTGAACGAGTCACACAAAAAAACAAATCATGACCGTCTATAAAGAGTTGTTAAAAAAGAAGTGCAAAAACTGCACATCACTTTGGGGGAGAATGTTTGCAGAGAACTGAGAACATAAGGGAAAATGTTAGTGACAGTTAACTGGATGAGTGATTCGAAGCTCTTTGACTTCTCTGATGTGCCAGAAAGCTAACGCTACTCATCTCCTTATTAATACTGCCACTATAAGTTTTAAACAAATACCCAGTTAGACTCAACTGCTCTTTCTTTCTCTTGTTCTCTTTAGAAACAAAGACTTGATTGGATCAGTTGTTCTGGAAAGCTGCTTATTAATAATGAAATGTGACAGTTGAAATGAATGCTGTGATTTTATTTTTTTATATAGTATTTCCAAGATGAATGCAAGTTACCTAAAACTGTAGCTAGCTACACGAATGCACATTCATATAAAAAGGTCCCCGGTATAGCTAGAGTGTGTTTCGTGCGTTTCATGTGCCGTTGCTAGTGGTAACATTTGTGACAGCAGGGTATCCTATACATTTTAATAGAAGACAACAACTAAATAATCTTGAAGGCCAATTCAAAACCTGGCTTTTAGTTGGACTAATAAGCTGCCTGCTGAAATAGTTATTTCGCTTTTATTATCTCAGGATAGCTGTTGGTTATTCCAGTCTCTAGAACTGCAGATTTTACAATAACCAATGTTCAACCGCACTTTAAAGTTGATTCAAGCTGATTCAAGCTTTAAAATTGATTGAGCTTTGAGCATGGCTAAAAAGCTGGCACCCAGCAGCCTAGCTCTCCAGAGTGTTGACTACATTTCATGCAGTTGCTTTGAGGCATTTTTTTCTCAAGGTGGTATTATGTTATTTTTAATTTTTATATTTCTACATTTTGGTGTTTTCCCACAACATGTTTTGTTATCTAACTAACGATTAGCCAATTGCAGTAGCCTAAAAACATGCAGAGGGGCAACACAATGCCCTGTTGATTTAAAGCCATGCTACATGACTGAGATCACCTGGTTGGTAGTCTGAATAATACAGGCCAGTCTTCCACATTGCTATGATTGGATTTCTGTGTGGCATTAAAATGCTCATAAAGTATGAAATGTAACATCATGAAACCTGGTACCCTATCTCTTTTCTTGGCCTTACTGTATCTGTATCCGATGTCCTCTCACACACCCTTTCTTCCATGGACTTTTTCACACTCTCGGAAGCTGCATGGGGCTAATGTTGGTATGATAGTATTTGGCCCATATTGAAATTTTAGCAAGGTCGGGGGTCAGGGAATTAACACACCTATTTGAGATCTTTAGTGACCTCAGAGTTGGGCCTCCTATCGGCCCTCCAACTCCTCCTCCAGCAGCATCTTGTCTTGTTTAGGAGAGTGGTTTGCTGCTGGAGAGAAGAGCCCCTCTGTCTTTCTCTCATTGGTCAACTCAGCCTCAGATCACAGAGAGTGGGCTCTGTTATAAATAATCAGCAGGCTACTTTAAACCAACAGGAGATGTGTCACCATGAAACCAGAGTGGACTGTCAGTCCCTTGATCTCCGATGGCCCAGCATCCACAAACTGGAAGAAGTGATTTGAGGAGAAAAAAGGCTGTCATGTTGAATTATGAGAACTTGGCATATCGTTATGGCCTAATATAACAGCTCCTAATGGAGGACATGTCTTTCTGTGTTTTCTGCCTGCAGTAGGCTCTCATCTCTCTTACTGGTTTAGCTAATTTCCACATGACGTTCCTTTCTTTTCGTTCTCCACTTCCTTCTGCCCAGTACTCCCGCCCCCTACCCAAGATGGACACAGCATACCTGTTCATTTTTATTTGTTCTTATATTTAGAGTTGCACCCTCTGTGTGTGTTTACATTTCTTTCCCAATTCAAAATAAACTGAAATTAAGCATCTGTTCAAAATACAAATATTTATTGTGTAACAATGTTGTATCTAGGTTTTCTTTATGGAAGGAATACTAAATAAATAAATAGTGCATATTTACAGTTGGGAAAAAGTAAACCTGGAAAGTGTGTGTGCGTGCGTGTGTGCGCGTGTGTGCAGATTTTGGCACTAGGATAGCTGAGCTCATCCAACTACCATTCATTGATTGTAACCCAATTTAACAAGTTAAATACATTTACTGTTTCTTATGGTGACCAATTTCTTACCCAGCATTTGGAACTCAGTTTATAGTCTCCCACTTCTAAGGGGTGGATATGCCTCAGATGTGAATAACTATAGTCCTATCTCCCAACTCCTTATCCTGACTGAAGTCTATGAATCCCTAGTGGACTCCGATAACACGTCTCTTTATTGAAAAGAACATACTGAGTGGGGTTCAGTCTGGCTTTAGATCAGGGCACAGTACCACAACTGCAGCTATAGCTGTTCAAAATTACCTCATAAATGTGCTTGATAAGACACAACGTTGTGCTGCTCTGTTTGTTGATTTATCTTTTAAGTCGTTTGATCAAATTGAACATGACTTGTTGCTAGCCAGACTCCGTAACTTTTGTCTCAGTGAAGGGGAATTCATGACCTTTACGAGAGCTCCTACTCAGCCGGACAATCTGCATTGTCACTTCTTGCAGCTTATCCATGATTGTGTCATCCTACTAATAGCGGTGTATAAGATTGGATGATAAACACCTTGATATGGATAACCCTAAAAATTGGGTTTTATTTTCATAAAAGGGTTTGTTTTCCCACTTACAGCTAGAAGAAACTTGTTCACATCACTTTTCTTTCTGTAATTGATTATGTTGACTTATTGTATATGCATGCAGCCTCCTCAGCAGTGGCGTCGTTAGCCCTGGGCGTCCGGAGCTATAGCCCCGGATCTTTTATGAATAGCCCCAGATTGCAAGTGGAACAAAAATTCTAATACTAAAATAGCCCCTGATCTATATATCTATGATTCCGATCGTGCATTATGACAATGTAGACGTGTCGGCCTCCAGCCGTACTTCCTGTCCCGGGCGGGGCAGGAGGGTGGACTAATCCCTGAATGTATTGGGATCCTAGCGACGCCTCTGTTCCTCAGTCTTAATGGTACTGGACTCTGTGGGGGTTGGACCTCACGTAATATGCACCCCTCTATCTATTCATCTACAAATCCCTTTTGGGTAAACTCCTTACCACTGTATTCCCGTGTCCTTCACCTGCGGTTACCATACCCAGTCTGCTACTTGATACTGATACTTAAAGCTGTGCAGATGATTAAAACATCTTTTAAATTAACTTGGGAAGGTCCAGTCCTCCATAAAGATTAAAAACGTGTTTAGTGTTAAGCATATCGGTGTGTGTACCACATCATGCCATGATCTAAAGACCTATCCAAGGCCCTCAGAACAAACATTATTGATGCAGAGGTCTGGGAGGGGATACAAGCCATTTTCCAAGCAATTTGAAGTGCGTCTTTACACTGTCTGACAGATCATCTGCAAATAGAGGAACACCAAATTCAGCAGAAGACCTGACTGAAGGTTTCTCATGGAATGCTTGCTGCCATGTTTGGTGAAAGAAAACCCTCATACCATCTGTAAAGCGCGGTGGCTGTGAAATTATAGTTTACTGCCTCAGTGCCTGGCCAACTTGCCACCTTTGAGTCAACTGTGAAGTTCATATTCCTGAGGAGATGTGGCCATCTGTCAAAAAGCTGAACCAAACATGGTAGAGCCCTAAGATCTACAACACACAAGCAAAATGACAATGGAATAGCTCAAAAAGAAGAAATGGACGGTTTACAGAATGGCCCGAGTCAAAACTCCATATCTGAATCCTGTCAGAATGCTTTGAACAGAGAAAGCCCTCGGACTTGACACAGATGAAGTAGTACTGTAAACAACCGTGGGCATGAATTCCTGAGTTGATGACTGACTGACTGACAGTAACAAGAAACTGCTTCATCATGATATTTCAGCCAAAGAGGGCAGCTGTTGATGCTAGGAATGTACATAGAGTTAAGCTCAAGTTCGCATGCCCTAGTAGGAATTGAGAGATTTTGGCAGTGATTTTGAGAGTATGACTGATCATGCAAAAACTGTCTTTTATATGAGGATAATGATCTGAAGCCATTTATTATCACAGTTATTTGGCTCCATTTTAAATCATAATGAAAACAGGAGTCAGCCAAATGGCCCTGATCAAAAGTTTACATACCCTTTAATGTTTGGACTTTTTATAGACACACAAGGTGACACACACAGGTGAAAATGGCAATTAAAGGTAAATTTCCCACACCTGTGGCTTTTTAAATTGCAATTAGTATCTGTGTATGAATAGTCAATTAGTTTGCTAGCTCTCACGTGGATGCACTGAGCAGGCTTTTCTGGTTACAGCAGAAAAAGGTGAAGGTTCTGGAGTGGCCGTCAGTCTCCTGACCTTAAAATCATCAAGCCACTCTAGGGAGATCTCAAACGTGCGGGTCACGCAAGACGACCAAAGACTGTGCATGACCTGGAGGCATTTTGCCAAGACAAATGGGCAGCTATACCACCTGTAAGAATTTGGGGCCTCATTGACAACTCTTACAAAGACTGCACGCTATCACTGATGCTGAAGGGGGCAATACACAGTATTAAGAACTAAGGGTATGCAGACTTTTGAACAGGGGCCAGTTCATTTTTTTTCTTTGTTGCCATGTTTTGTTTAATGATTGTGCCATACTGTTATGACCTACTGTTGAATGTGAATCCCATAAGAAATAAGACGTGTTTTGCCTGCTCACTTTTATTTACGAATGGTACATATATTATAGATTCTCTAAGGGTATGCAAACTTTTTTTAGCACAGCTGTATTCTTTCTACATTAAACAATTGCATTTCTGTTTATTTTTTATCAGTTTAGTATTGCAAAGTGTCATCTTTTAGTGATATTTGTTGAATTATCCGTCAATATTGTTGAAGTGAAGATTGCATGTATCTGATTATGTGAGAAAAAAGAGAACTCTGGTTCTCTGGTGCTCTAGGAATGTGCACCTACAGTACAAGATTTACAGATGGTGTGTCTGAAGTCATGTAATTGATCTTTACCCATTGATCTAACTCTGAGATAGCCTTTAAACAAACCAACTAATAGATTTACTTTGGCCTGTTTGACAATGTCTGCCATAAAATCCCATTGGCTACAGTATCAAACGCCTTAGAAAAGTCAATGAACAGACCAGTACATTGCTGTTTAGAATCTAGTGCTTCCAGTATATAAGGATTTACTTTCGTTGTTCTTCAGAGAACCATGGATTGTCACAGCCCTTGTCCCAGTCATTATGATAAAGATCATGTAGAAGCCTCCTCATCCAATTTCCAAAAATGTTGCGTTTTAACTGTACAGGGCTTTGTTTTCTGGATTTTAGCATTTCTCTGCTACAGCCACCTCACAAAAGAATACCTGTTGTAGTGTATTTATGGGCTGCATTGGTCAATGTCAGGTCAAATTATGTTGACTTCTCTGGAAACTTTAGTTTTGGATGGGCAGGTTCTTTTAGCAGTTCTCAGGGTTCACAGAATCACGATAACATTTGAATCTGTTAGCTGTTGACTACAGCTAATCACAATTTAAATCTCCAGTGAGAAGGATTTTTAATCCAGCTCAAAGAGTAATAGTGAAGGTGACTTCAGAGACAGATTTATTTTATCCACATCTCAGAGACTTTACGGTTTTGTCTATCTGTTGTTTGAGTTTGGATTCTTATCATATCCATTTTTGTAACTAAGCTTTGAACGTTCAACTGCAAATGAACAAGACCCGATCTGTTCAGAGAAGGGCGATGGGCAGAGCGTGAGAGGGCAGGAGCCTGTGGCGTCCCTCCCTTTGCACCACATTGATCCAGACCTCCGTAATGGATGGGCCAAGACTTAATCACTCAACAGTGCCATACTGTGTGTGTGTGTGTGTCAGAGAAAGAGGTACTAGCTCAGAAGCAGATTATCTGCAGTGCCTTTCTTTTTCCAGAGGAGCGGAACTACTTCTCTCAGTAACCACTGCAGTAAGAACAGATCTGCAAGGTTAAGTGAAAGGATGCAGGCCATCAGTCGTATTAGCAGATTATAGACAACATGTGCAGTCTGACTGATTTCTGACTGATTTGTGTTTTTACGATGTCTTCTTTTTGCTCACTTTTGTTTGTTGCTTTAGTTGTGTCAACATGGTGCACAAACTGTGATAACGTTCTGCCATGCTGCTCTGTTGTTTCAAAGCCTGGGGAAAATGTTTTCACTGTCCCTTTGTTTGATTATTTATTCTCTGTTGCAGTTTTATTGATGTTCTAATAGCTTATTTGCATGTTTTCTAATGTGCGATTACTGAAAGAATGTGTTCGTTTTATTATCGTATTATGTATAATGTTTCTATTCATTGTGTCATTGGTTACTGAATACAGTGTCAGTCAAAAGACATACTCATTCAATTGTATTTCTTTGATTTAGCCATTTTCCACATTGTAGAAAAGTGAAAACATAAAAATATGAAATAATGGAATATGTGGAATCGTTTTTTTTAAATACATTTATATTTTAGATTCTTCAAATTAGCCACCCATTGCCTTGATGACAGATTTGCACACTCTTGGTATTCTCATAACATATGCGTTCCCACATATGCTGAGAACTTTTTGGCTGTTTTCTTCCAGATCGACTACCCTTCATATCTGAACAAATGATCATTTTTCTTTGCATATTTGACCTGTTCTTGCCATAGTATGGACTACTGCAGAACAGACTTATGGTCTTCTGCCTACATACCGTAGCGCATTAAGGAAAGAAATTCCACAAATTAACTTATAATTAGGCTTACCTGATAATTGAAATGCATTACAGGTAACAAGCTCATGAACCTAATTGAAAGAATGCAAAATGTGCAAAGCTGTTATCAAGGCAAAGGTTCGCTACGTCGAAGTATGAAATATTTTGATCAGTTTAACACTTCTTTTGGTTACTACATGATTCAATATATAGTTTTGATGTCTTCACTATTATTGTAAAATGTTGAAAATTCATAGCGTCCAAACTTGACTGGTACTGTATACAGCATAGAAACATTACTTTTGTGTGATATGTATTTGCTGAAATTAGTTGCATGGTCATACACAACATTTGGATTTATTTTATGCCTGGGTACAGTAGTACAGAAATGGCAAAACATCAGTCTCTGTATTGATGTTGGTGTATTGTCTTTTATTTCAGCTGTCGGAATGGACCAATGATTTTCTTATGGCTGCATCTGTTATGTATTCATGTGTAGTTTCCTGTTGCCCTTTTTCATTACCAAGAGGTACAAATTATAAATGTTAGGCTTATTGGTTAAGTTTGGGGTAAGGGTTAAGGATATGCTTAAGAACAAACCCTGACCCTAATAGTCTTATTTTCCTCACGAAGAACGATTAAATGTTTTCACAAGGTCAACGGGTTCCTGTTTTACTTTTTATAAAAAATTAGACTAGAAAATGTTGTTTGGAAATGGTTGGGTTAAATCATCCTTGCCCAAAAGCCCACTACCATGTGCCTCTACCACTCCTTTATCACAATCAGCAGGACTAATCAGTGGGAGGGCTGGCAGTTCTTTATTTGCCTGCTCACATTTTTCTTTCATGCAAAATGAAATTGTTTAGGTTGTAGTTGGAAGGATTGAATCAGAATAATGGTTCATGTATAGGCCTGGTTCAGTGCATAATTATACAGTCACACGTTCCGAAAACTAATGGCATCTGGGGAAATATCTGTGATTAAGAGGTGAGGATCTCCTCTTTGGAGTGGGCTGCTGCCAATCCTTGTGACTGGCAGGCCTGGCCAGCGGCACTGACAGGTGTCAACACACATCATGTACTGACAATGACGTTCAGGCACACACAGTCAGCGGTGCCAGACTGCAGTCTGTTGTGACCGCTTGGCTGAAAGAGAGCAGAGTGGACTTGGGGGCTGTTATTGAGGGGATTGACGTGGTCGTATCCAGTCAGTAGCCGCTGAGGTGTCTGTGAATTCCGTTTTAGAGAGGCAGAGCTGTTACTATGACGCTGTCACTATGACGCTCAAAAAGAGGAAGAGATGCGAGGCAGTGGATCAAGCAAAGGAAGAAGAGAAGGTTCTGTGGAGAACAGGCGGTTTAGGAGCGCGACCCCAACAAGTCAGGTCAACCATATTAAATGACTAACCTCCCAAACCCGGATGGTGTTGGCCAATTGCACAGCTACCTGAGGCAGTGAATTTACCAGTGTGCCAATGAGGGGAGCTAAATTGCTTATTAACCAGAGACCTACATGGTTGAGCTAGAAGGCAGGTAGAGATTTCCATACAATGATGTAGCTACGTTTTCCCAGTTGGGTTCTTTTATTGGGTACAGGGCCAAAAAAAGGAGAGCTCACACACTAAGGCTCCCTCACATATATACAAACCAACAACATTTCGACCTGGCAGGGATTTGTACAACACCCATATTCATACACATAGAAAAGGACAATGATACAGCACATTAAGCTCATTAATATAACTGTAGTCATTCAGGTATGCAGGTTACATTACCCAACACTATGTATCACATTTATTATAAAGAACTTAATGGCGTTCATAGGCTTTTTTTGTCAAGCATCTTATCTTAGAGGCACGTCTGCCCCCAAGGTTTGGGAATTCCTGGTCTTCTAAACTTTTAATAAATGATCATCCAGTCCCTCTCTCTGTCCCCCAGCCATACCTGAAGAGCTGGTCCCAGGAACTGGGTGTGCCCATTCTGTCTGTGGACTACTCCCTGGCCCCCGAGGCCCCCTTTCCCAGGGCTCTGGAGGAGTGCTTCTACGCCTACTGCTGGGCCATAAAGAACCACCAGCTACTGGGTAGGACCACACTTTATGACGCCAGTACTTTATCTGAGGATGCCACCTATGGTGATGTGACCAAGAGAAACTTCCTGTAATGCGCCCTCGGTGCGCCTGTGTATACAGACCTGCTTTTTCAGATCTGATTCATTTCCCATGATCTTAATTTACACAATAGGTGCTTTCTGTTACTTAATTGGTTGTTCTAATGTGAAGTTAGACAGGTTAGATTTGAAATTGCTTGATTGATGGCAAGCAAGCAAATTTATTTATATAGCACAATTCATACATTGAAACAATTCAATGTGCTTTACAAATAAATTACAAAGATATATATATATATAAAAATACAATAACATAAAAACAAATACTCAAATGAAAACATCAAGAAATACAAGAAGAAAACATATAAAACATAGGAAGCTATAAGGCTAAACAATTTGGTTAAGTTTAAGTGCTCAGTCATAGACAGGTTAAAGTGTTTTTAACCTGGATTTAAAAATGGATACGTTTGGGGCACGTCTAAGATCTTCTGGTAGTTTATTCCAGTTGTGTACAGCATAAGTGCTAAATGCAGCTTCTCCATGTTTAGTTTGGACTCTGGGCTCTACTAGCTGACCTGTGTTCATGGATCTAAGAGCCCTGCTCTGTTTATATTCTGCAAACATATCAGAAATGTATTTGGGTCCTAAACCTTTCAGAGATTTATAAACTAAAAGCGCCACTTCAAAATCTATTCTGTAACTGACTGGAAGCCAATGCAAAGATTTAAGAACCGGTGTAATGTGCTCTGTTCTCTTGGTCCTGGTTAACATTCTAGCAGCATTCTGAATGAGCTGCAGCTGTTTTACAGTCTTTTTCGGGAGTCCAGTTAAGAGGCCATTACAGTAGTCAACCCTACTAGAGATAAAAGCATGGATGAGCTTCTCTTGGTCTTTTTGGGACACCAAGCCTTTTATTTTGGGTATATTTTTAAGATGATATAATGCTGTTTTGGTGACCGCTTTGATATAACTGTTAAATGTGAGGTTTACGCACTTGATCCCTGGTTTTAAGGGCCCGAGAATCAAATTCTTTACTAATACTTGTTCTTTTATTTTTGTTGTCAAACACAATCTCTTGGTTTAATTGTAGACAATTTTGGTTCATCCAGGTATTTATGTGCTTTATGCAGTGACACAGAGTCTATTGAGCTGTTGTCATACGGTTCGAGAGCCATATATATTTGAGTATCATCGGCATAGCTGTGGTAGTTAATGTTGTTGTTCTGTAGAATTTGGCCCAGAGGTAGCATATAGAGATTGAAAAGAAGCGGTCCGAGAACTGATCCCTGTGGAACTCTGCATGTCATAGCCACCCTATCAGATTCATGATTACCAAGGGTGACAAAGTAACTCCGGCCATCTAGATAAGATCTGAACCAATCAAGGACTGTCCCAGAGAGTCCTACCCAATTTTCCAGCCTATCTATAAGTGTTCTATGATCTACAGTGTCAAATTCTGCACTGAGATCTAATAGAACCAGAACTGTTATTATATCAGAATCAGTATTCAGCCGTATATCATTTAAACCTTTAATCAGGGCCGCTTCAGTACTGTGGTGAGGTCGGAAACCTGACTGAAATTTGTCTAAGAGACTGCTTGAGGTCACAAAATTGCTGAGTTGATTGAAGAGAACCACCTCAATGATCTTGGCTATAAAAGGGAGATTTGATACAGGTCTATAGTTGTTCATTATAGATGCATCCAGTGTTCTCTTTTTTAATAGGGGCTTAATGGCAGCTGTTTTTAGAGACATTGGGGAAAATGCCTGATTCCAGAGAGCTATTAACTATTTGCTGTAGGTCCATTGTTATAAAGTTATGTAAAAGGTTAGTTATGTAAAAGGTCTGATGGTAGTGTGTCGAGACAGCAAGTGGAAGCTTTAAGATTTCGAACTGTTTCTTCACAGGATTTTTGATCAATTGTATAAAAATTTGACATAATGACCAAGTTATGTCTTTGTGGTCGTGGTGACGGTACAGAGTTCTCGTTAGACTGTGTAGTTCTGATGGTCGGTCTAATACAAATTTTTTCACTAAAGAACCATGCAAATTCATTACATTTCACAGTGGACATGAGGCGACAGTCTTGTATGTCTCAAATATAAAATATGTAAAATGAACTAGAAAAAGGTGGCACCCCTATCAGCGTCATCCCCTTCATGGCCCTGTATTTAATCTGGTACAGAGAGATCACATTAGATCACTAGGGCTGTTTGACCTTCCCACGAGCAGGGAAAAAAACTGTTACCTTTACTTTTTTTTGTGACACTGACTCTCTGGCTTTCTCTCTGACTCTCTGCCTTTGTCTCTGACACGCCTCCATTCTCTGTCTCTGTCTCTGACACGCCTCCATTCTCTGTCTCTGTCTCTGACACGCCTCCATTCTCTGTCTCTGTCTCTGACACGCCTCCATTCTCTGTCTCTGACACTGACTCGCCTCCATTCTCTGACACTGACTCGCCTCCATTCTCTGACACAGACTCGCCTCCATTCTCTGACACAGACTCGCCTCCGTTCTCTGACACAGACTCGCCTCCGTTCTCTGACACTGACTCGCCTCCATTCTCTGACACTGACTCGCCTCCATTCTCTGACACTGACTCGCCTCCATTCTCGGTCTCTGACTCGCCTCCATTCTCTTTCTCTGACACTGACTCGCCTCCATTCTCGGTCTCTGACTCGCCTCCATTCTCTTTCTCTGACACTGACTCGCCTCCATTCTCGGTCTCTGACTCGCCTCCATTCTCGGTCTCTGACTCGCCTCCATTCTCGGTCTCTGACTCGCCTCCATTCTCGGTCTCTGACTCTTCCCCTCTTTTCTCAGGTTGGACGGGGGAGAATGTGTGTTTGGCTGGTGACAGTGCCGGTGGTAACCTGTGTATTACAACGTCAATGCGCGCTGCCTCTCACGGTGTGAGGATGCCCGATGGCGTCGTAGCCGCCTACCCTGCGATCCTGCTCACCGCCTATGCCTCGCCCTCCCGCCTCCTCACCCTCTTCGACCCGCTGCTGCCCCTTAGCGTGCTCACTAGGTGCCTCAGCGCCTACGCAGGTATGAGTGCTTGTTTCTTGCGTGACGATTAATGCTTCAAAACCACAGGTGCCCCGTTTCATTCCCCCCCCCCCCCCCCTCCTCTCCCCCCTGTAGGTGAGGAGGCCCAGGCGGAGAAGCAGGTGGAGAAGGTGAGTACTCTGAGCATGGTGAGGAGAGACACGGCCAGTCTGCTCACGCACATCAAACAGGGAGCCTCCAACTGGATCCACTCCCTGCTGGACCCCACCCGAGCCGACACCACCAACCTGGCAACCACCGGTAAGGGCGCGTGGGTGTGTCTCCGTGAGTTAGCCGCGTGTTCACCCGTCTGAATGTCCAAGTGTGAGATTAAGTAATAATTCCTTGTTACCCGAAGGGTGTGTGTTTGGAAGATTTTATCAAAATGAATATCTACTATTAACATCTAATTAAACTATTACCCGTGACCCCCACCCGGATGTGCAATACCCACACACCCCGCCCATCCAATTCAGTCAACTTCATCGTCTCTGGCCACGGAGGTTCTGGGACTAATTGTCTTTAAATCCCTACAGTAAGCAGAATATTCCAGGCGTCACCATGTTACCTGACACACAGCAGCTGTGGGCCAGACTAATGATTTTACATTACTAAAGGCCCTGATGACTTGAGTTAATTATTAATAAACTAGCTCAGTGAGCCCAGAAACCTCTTCCAGCTGTGTGGTGACACGGGCATCATATCATGAAACCCTCATTGTTGCATAAATCTCCACCTCCCTGCCTGCTGGCCTAACCAATACAATTGCTTGTGTTCATTAAGGTTTCCCTGACTCAGTCTCTGCTTCCATTTGGATTTTGTCAATCTTTTTCTTTTCTGTCTCTTTCCTCAGATGTGTCTTCGTCAGTGAGGAAGAGTGTGTCTGAGGCATCCATCGTCTCTCCCCACTCGGACCCACCTGTTCCCCCGGAGCAGGCGTCTGGTTTCTCCCTGAGGAAGGAGCCTCTGAAGAGTCATACCTGTCAGGACCTGGCCTCTCACGCCAACAGCACCCCTGCATCCCCCTCCTCCGCCCACGACGCAATGGTGTTCCCTGAATGCACGGTAGGTTTTGAATGTCTGGCCGTGATGTGAAAGGCCCGTCCATGTGATGTAATACCTTCAGTTAGAGGTGTTCATGGTTGTATCCGAATCAGGTTATCCAAGATCTGACTGGGTCAGACATTACATTTTGTAGTTATTATGGACATCACGCTCGGTCGCCACACATCTTGAATCTTTGTAATTATGTGTGATAGTATGCAGCATTGAGCTCAGCACACAGTATTTTGGTGGCCTATGTTATGACCTTTCCACCTGAGATACGACATCAGGGAGGTTTTTCTCACCAAGACGCGGTGGATAGGCTTATTGGATAACTGGTGTAAAGATGCCAAAGGATTTTGTAAATCTATGTATTATTCTCAGTAGTAATGGATATAACACACTGCAGATTTTCTCTGTGTGAGGTAAGGATTTTTTTATTTTTTTTTAAAGCTCCACATCTCGGAAGGTAATTAAAACAGTTACTATTATCAGATATCCCCAAATGTGCTTTTATATTCCTTCATGCCCCAATAATGAATGCAAATGAGTTATTGGAAGATAAAGGATGCATTTTGTGACTTTCCAGTGAATGTTATTCTAATACAGATCAGGCCGAATTTAGGTCAGAATATCCCTCATCTGACAGTTTTTTCGACCTCTCATTTCAGTCTAATCGGTTATTGATTTTAAAATCCGTACCGGCCATTGTGGTTGTCGGCTTGGAATTTCACCGATTCTGAATTCAGTCTAGATATACATAAAGAATAGCTCTGCCCTGTTTTTACCCCTCCAGCCTGAAGAGGTGAGCTTCTTCTTGTCCGAAGAGGAGGAGGTGTTCATATCCGAGGCCCTTTCCTCTGTGGCTATCCCTCCCCCTGAGGGGGAGGAGGGTGTGGAGCTGGAGCACCCAAGGGAGTTCCCCCTGGGTTTCGAGCCACTGCGCTCTGAGAAGCTGGCAGAGATGAAGCTGGCCACCTCGCCTGTCGTCAGGAATCCCTACATGTCTCCTCTACTGGCCCCTGACAACATGCTTAGAGGACTGCCCCCCATACACCTAGTGGTAAGACAGACAGACAGAGTGGACCGACTAGTCCCTTTGGTCATTTGTACTGATTTATTATTCTTAACATGATCCAATAAGACCCTCTTAACGGGACTATTAACCCCCCCCCAACCAGGCATGTGCTTTGGACCCCATGCTGGATGATTCTGTGATGTTTGCGAAGCGTCTGAGGAACGTCAACCAGCCTGTTACCCTGTGTGTGGTGGATGACCTTCCCCACGGTTTCCTCAGCCTATCACAGCTCTCCAGGGAGACCAGGGAGGCGGCTAACGTATGTGTCAACCGAATCAAGGATGTTTTCAGCCAGCAGGACTCACCCCCGGAGCCACGCAAGCATCGCAAGCTAGAAAGGACCAATCATTGTGCTTCCTTCTCCACCACCGGAGACCCAGAGAAGCTCTTTGAATCACCCGTTCCAGACAAGGAGCTGCTGGTTGTCGGGGGAGGTGCTACATTTCTAGATGGGGAGGGGTTAGTTGACGTAGCCACACAGAACAATGTAGATGTTGTGGGTTAAAAGCATAATTTAGGGGTTTGCTAGATTGAGTGCAATTTGTTAAAGGATATGAAAGAGAATACGATGGGGATTTGGGCTGTATAAAGCCCTGGAGAGATGAGATGAGTAGAGGGGAGTAAAACAGCAGTAGGAGGAGAGTATGCAAAAAAATAGTTGGTAGCGAGCCTAGTTTTAGAGAAACAGAATGATGCACTGATGGGCAGAGCGAAGGATGACAAGAACCACATGCAACCTCTTCAGCTTTCAAACTCTGAATTGCTGCTTGATGCACAATGCATATGGACAAGTTACCCAGACTGGCTGAGAACACAACACACACTAAACCACTTTGCCTTTTGGCGTTGTTGAGGAAGAACTGTGAGTTTGGAAACTGGACATACAAAGCTGAACAGAGCATTGTGGAGACGCGTGTTGAATGGCCAATACATCTCCCTAAAGAAGGCCATTCCAGACTCTAATCAGATTGTGGTAGACACTATGAGCTCCTACATAGTGCCATCACAGTTTAATAGCCACTTGTCCTTTAGGGAGCCACTCCAAATCAAGCTTAATAACTATCTCTGAGGTCTATTACACTAGTTTGTCAAGGAATTACGGCCCAATTTTAGGACACATAGTCTGTTGATTTGTCCATCAATAGGACGCTATAGCACTAAATCAACAGACTTTGAAATGGGGAGAATTGGGTCATTCCTGGATATTACATGCACATTGTTAACTATATTTTATATTATTATACCATAGTCATACGTATTATTTTATTTCTAACCATAATTATAACTGTGTTTGACTTTCCTTAAAAGGATATTGTGAGGTAAATGTTATGTTTGTTCTTGGCTGTGTGGTACATAGCCTGCTCTGTCACTGCTGATTTCTCCTTGCTGAAATAGCCCTCTATTCTGGTCTTTAAGTAATTCTGATGTGTTGTTACCAGCCAATCGTATAAATGGCTGATGCAATCTTTTAGCTGCATTTCAGTGTTCAGAGCACTCAACAGTTAGTCCAGCTGTGATATGATGCTTGGATTTAGTGCACGATTGGAAGCAGGCAAGTTTAGCCATAATCTTTTTTATCAGAATTTTATCATTTTTATTGACGCGCAGTAATTGTCTATGATTTTAATAGACTCTTGAGTTCAGCCATTTTTCGTTGCCATCTTAAAGTAATTACCAGTTGTCGATAGACTAGCTGCTATGATTTGCACAGTGAATAACTTGAATAGGAAAGACTGATGCACTGCCATACTCTATACTAAATGTGCATATCAATGCCAAATGTAGCCCTCTATCCCAGAATGCAGTGCGTCACAGCACCACAGAGCCTGAGCCAGGGGACGTCCAGCTTGCTGACCCATTTCTGAGGACTGACAAACTGTATTTTACACTATAGTTACCCCATTCAACTGCTTAGGGACTAATGCTACTACTACGTCAGACTCTGATGTCTGATATTTGATAAATCAGGGTTGTCTTAACAATCTCGCTTATTGACAATGACTGAATTGCCTTTGAGTGAAGATGATGTCCCTTTGTCATTGAGAGGTGTCGTCCCCCACCAACCTCCTAACTAAATATAGAATCCAAAAGTCCCCTTCTGTGCAGCGCCTCCGTGTGTGCCCATTACAGGCCTGCGTTGCCAGATCATGCGACAGTTATGCTGGTTGACAAAGACATTTTGCCAGCTAAGACTGCTAAAACTGGATGTAAGATCCTTTCAGAAAGAACGTTTAATTCATCAGATGGTTAGGATCTAGTACTGCCATTCCTGTTTGCTCTCAATGCGTATTGCAGCATTTGTAGGCAAAAGCATGTAATGAAGAGAACTTGAGGGAATATTCTCAAGTATGTTTACTGGTTGCTGGTTATCAGATCACAAGTCATCTTTTAAAATCTTGAGGTGTGCCGTGTCTCTGTCAGCATGTATCTGCAGTTAATGCATCCTGTCTGTCTGTGTGTGTCTGTCTGTCAGGTTGTCTGTCTCTGTGGTTAGTGTGTGTATCTGTGTGTCCTTCTGGGTTTGTGTGGATGTTATTTCAGTTAGGTTGTCTGTCTCTGTGGTTAGTGTATGTATCTGTGTGTCCTTCTGGGTTTGTGTGGACGTTATTTGGCTGATTCTGTGGATTTATCGTGCGGAAAATCAAATGTTGTTTGTGGTGTGTAATGCCGATGGTGTGTATTTTCTTTTTAACTGCAGCAATATATAGTAAAGCTGCATGTGGCTGTTGCGTTTAACTGCAGCAGTATATAGTAAAGCTGCGTGTGGCTGTTGCGTTCCAAGCTCCTGAATCTCAGCACTATTGATTGGCCTAGCCAGCTTGATATCCGATTTAACCCTTCAAATATTGTCAGCCATACGTTGCTTCACTGAATTAAAAGGTGTTTGATGAGTGAGGTTCTCACACTGGACCGACCAAGCATATTGAGGTGTATTACCCTGGCCTCACCACTGTCAGAGTAGACCTCCAAACCCCCCAGGCATTCCAGACCAGCTCCAGATCCCATGGGAAGCCCTGAGGGACTCCTAAAGACCACCACCGCCCTCTGTTGAGCAAGGCTAGTACAGTGCTCCACAGCCATGCCGCCAATGGAATGCAATGGTGGGTTAGGGTGGTTCATAACCCAGTAACTGTTATTTGGGTTGTGGCTTGGACCAGGTCTTGGTCAGAACTGTTGGTCTGAGAGTTCAGAATAGCACAGATGTCCTGGCCTGTACATTGTCATTGTTGTAGCCGGGAGTTCATGTCACAATTGCGATGTGCCGTGGGTTCCTGCAAAGGGAGGGCAAATTGGCTGAGCACCTTTCGGCTATTTTGGGTTCTGGGTAGTATGTTACACGGTCACAGTGTGTTGTTGTGCATTACATAATTAGGGTCAAGTAGTGTGGGGTAAATGAAGGTGGCTTTGTGTTTGATTATACAGAATACCTCATGCCTTTCCCTCATGTAGTGACTGTTTAGACTGGCAGTCTTTAGCTCTGGGCTAAGCTGAAGAATGCAGTGAGCAAGTCTAATAGTATGTTAACATACAATCAAAAACCTGTTGGGATCAAGTATCCTGTCAAGTAGTATCATACAAACAGCTATGCAATGACACACCCTTCAGTAGATCTAGTGTTTAGTTATCAGTATCAGTTTTCCCATATACCCCTGTTTGTCATGCATCTCCTGGGAACCCCCACTCAGTTTTGTTGTAGCCCTGAACCAGCTCACCGGTGTCAAGAAGCCAAGGCCTTGATAATTAGTTACGTTGATTCAGGTGTGCTAGCTCTGGGATACATCTAACACATGAAACGGCTGGGGGTCCTTGGGAGAGGTTTGAGAACCACTGCAGTGTATAATTCTGTTAGTTGATTTTCTATGCTTTTGATCAACTCATAGGCTACAGTTAGTATGCAAAGCTTTTTGCCAGTTACATTTAGTTATTAAAGCAAATGCCATACCACTTAATTTACTTTCTTTCTGTTCACTTAAAACAAAAATGTCCTTGAATGGATCTGACCTTGGTTTGCCTGCATTTCAGAACTTTTTCTTTTAGATTTTTTCCCCCAACGGAGACAGGACCATTTGTGTGATAAACTGCATATTAGATTTAACTAAGGCTTGAAGCAAAACCAAAGATTGCATTTACTTTTTTAGAATTATATTGATCATAGAAAACTGATAAGAGAAGTGATTGGTTTGCACATTATGAAACAGGACCATGTAGTTAATACTAGCATCTGAAGAAAGCCATAGAATAACTGAAAGTATATCTGTTTGGTTGCTTTTTAGATTGTAAGAGAATCTGTAAGTTGTAAGTTTTTATTTACTTTTTTAACACCACAAGTGCAACCATGTGTCTAATAAAATGTTTTCCGGAATAATAGCTTTCTTTGACTTCTTATAATAATTTTAGTTTTTGACTCCAATAATGACTTGTTACACGGTTCTTTTAATGTTGTCTGATAAAATTTTGTATGGAAATACTTACCAAACATGTTTTTCTATGTTCATGTTGAAGGCAAAATTGAAATGATGTCAGAATGCCATATGACATCTAACCTTTGGTTAAATCCATTACCTCTCATTCAAATATTTAGAAAATATGTTTACAAGGCTGTTTCAAAAAGAATAGTCAACTCATCAACCTGACATGTTGTGACTTATTTTGGTAGGCTGTATACATAGATCAGGGCTCCCGGCCAAAATCAATGTATGGCAGGCAAGCTGTTAAGTACATGACATCACATTCAGTGGGTTTCAATTATACAATGTTCATTTGTATGTATTGGGACATACCATGACATTCAATATAGATCATTTCAAAATGTACCGGAATTATTTGAGAAAGACAATGTTAGGAAGGTGTCAATGGCCTTTATATAATTAGCTATTATGTGTGGCTGTTGACTGGTGTTACTTTGTTAGTTTTGGAAATGAATCTTAAACCTTAAAATATGAAGATCATGTAGCCAAACTTGGCTGTAAATTGTAATTATTTCAGCAGGTGTAGGCTAAATATTCTACATTTGCAAGGTAGAGAAAACAATGCTGCTATAATGAAAGTTAAAACGCCACTCATTGAAAATGTTTGACCAAAAAAGTAACACATTTGTTATGTCTGGAATGTGTCGCAATCTCAGAGCGAGGATGCGCAGTCTGTCCACGTTACTAGGTAAGGGGAAATGAGTAGGGGCGCGTGTCCGAAGCACGCTCCCTGTTGAATTATTGGGGCCACAGGCATCTCCAAAAGACGAGAACGCGCCCTCTGTCTTCACTGCTTCCATCTCCAACACAGCCGTTCCCTTCGTTCCCGGTGATTGGAAGGGGGTGCCCGGACAACCATTCAGTAGCGAAAGAGGGGCCAAAAATGGAGGTGTGCGAGAGACTTTTGTGCCTAGCCGTGGTGTCCAGCATTCTCTGTGTTGGCTCCGTTTTGGGGAAATACGTTAGAGGTATCGTCAATACCAAGGAGGTAAGGTGTTTTGTTGATGGCTATCTCGATTACTCACTTGTGACAAAAGACAGTTATTAAAAGCGACAGCGCATTCTCAGGTAGCGATTTTCTCGGTGTTGAGGCTATGCTAGTGTAACTCGTTTCGAACTTGCATAATCATCCACAAAGCTGTATCAATTCATTTGAGATGTAACAGGCTCTGTCCATACTGTCCTATGTTTGTGCGCATCTAAATGCGCTTCATAATTCTGTCCCTGATTCTGTCTCACAGTGACCGATAGAAGCAAGCTGCTTCTTTTTAAGAGAATGTCATCCTACAGTAGTTGCAAATACGACTGTTTATTTTTTTTGTAATACCGCCAAGCATTAGTGATACCCTATACACAGGCTAACCAAAAAGCAACTCCCACCCGTCCGTCACTTGAAGGTACTAGCCCCGCTGTTAAAGGTGTGCGTCAGATATAGCTCACTCATCGTGTTGTTTATTATTGGTCCTCCTCATCATCAGCTTTGCTCTTAAACTAGCCTATTAGAATCAAAAATAGTCCTCTGATATTAGTCGGGCAGTGTCATCGGCATTTTTTTGCCATTTTTGATTTTCTCGTTGTTTCAAAGAATCCATTCATTATTTGATATTGTGGTACTCGTGTTATTCAGTTGCTGCGAGTGATGTTATTGAGCGTGCAAGTGTAAAGTGGACGAGACAGATGTACGCCATCGACTTTCTCTAACAATGAGTTTTCGAAACATACGGGCATTTCCTTCAACACCAATGAAGTTCATAGCAACACAACAGTTTTCTTATTACAGCTAACCGTCTATTTTGCATGGATGACCATTTTTGGTCAAAGAAAGGAATAATTATTCTTTCACATTAATACTATAAACCTTAAAAGTTATTACAATTTCAACAAAAATCCCTATAATGTTTAAATAAAGATCCATGTACAACTAATAGCAAGACTTCTATTTAGGTTTGGAAGAGTAAATTGCCTTGTAGGGTTTGAGCATGAAGGTAGGGAGGGGTAGTTCCCCATGTTTCTCCGTTGGCAAACACCATGGTCTTCTCGGGGTAGAGTCAAACTCTGCAAAAGGAACTTGTTGGAGTCAACACCTTGATGTATGTGGTGGATAACAGAGTTTTGTCCAGGGTCATGCCAAGGTTCTTTGCAGTCTGGGAGAGAGAGAGTGGAATTTTCAACCATGATGGAGAGGTCCTGGAGCAGATAGACCTTCACCTGGAGAAAGAGCAACTCAGTCTTCTCGAGGTTGAGCTTAAGGTGGCTGGGCTCAGAAATACAGACTGGGAAGTGGGAAAAATTTGTTTCGTATAATTTGCAAATCAGTGATAAGAGAGACCATGTCGGGGTGTAACAGTGTCAAGGTACTTGTTATATATAGAGGAAAGAGGCCTGGATCCCAGCCATGGGGCACACCAGGCAGCAGATAAATCAATGTGGACGAGGACAAAGGAGAGTTTCTGCTTAGGTAGTTCGAATAGCCTCTGTGACAGAGGACAATGGTCGTGGTTAAGATAACAGCATTAAAATACCAGCTGATATACCGGTCTTGATGCTTGATGGTTTGGGTTGTTCTTAGACAAATAACATGATTAGGTCAAAAACTGGATTTTCAAATATTTTGGAACAGAAAGACAAAAGATATACTGTCTCTAGGATTGGCTCCAAGACAAAAGAGATACCTGTCTGTAGGATTGGATCAAAAATAGTCACGTGTTGGCTTCTTGAGGAGAGGAGCAACGCTTGCATCTTGATGTGAGAACTTCACCCAGCCAGTCGTCGAGAACGAGTTGATGAGGGAAGGGAGATCTCCATAGATGGTCTGGAGAAGGGATTGGGTTGAGGGGGCGGATTGTCAGGCGACCGGAAATCTCTAGTTGCAGGGTTTCATCTCGTTTTTTATATTTCTGTGTGAATAAATACACTAAGTTGTACTAATGTAGTGAATTGACCAGTAGAGTACGATTAAATACATTACAGTAGACAATTGTTCAGTACAATAGAGCACCCAAGAGTATTGCAATGTGCTGAACTATTGTGACTTTGCCGTACTGTTCTGCTGTTCTCGACTGTGCTTTGCTGTACTGAGATGTCCAAACTTTTGAGAATTACATATCTACAATTATGCATTCTGTATACAACCCTGTTTCCCCAAAAATTAGGATGCTGTGTAAAATGGAAATAAAAACAGAATGCAAAGATGTGCAAATCATTTAAACCCGATATTCAATAGAAAATCGTACAAAGACGACATATCAAATGTTGAAACTGAAATGTTTTATTGTTCCTTTTAAATTTATAAATTTTCATTTAATTTGATGCCAGCAACACGTTTCAAAAAAGCTGGGGCAGGGGCGACAAAGATTTGAACAATTTAAGAATAACGTTTCGCAAGGTAAAATTGCAAAGAATTTGGGGATCTCGTTAATTTAATATCATTAAAAGATTCAGAGAATCCGTAGATTGCTCTGTACAAAATGAACATTTAGAATATTAGATGGCTGTGATCTTCAGCCCTCAGGCGGCACTGCATTAAAAACAGACACGATTCTGTAGTGGAAATCACTGCTTGGGCTAAGGAACACTTCCGAAAACCATTTGTCACTGCGTCCACAAATGCAAAGAAGCCAGATACAAACAAGATCCACAAATGCTGCCACGTTCTCTGGGCCTGAACTCATTTAAGATGGAATGAGGAAATGTGGAATACTGTCCTGTGGTCTGATAAAACTGTCTTGTCTGCAGTCCAGACCTGTCACCCACTGAAAACATTTGGTGCATTATTAAACAAAAAATACAACCCTGAATGGTTGAGCAGGTGAAATTCTATATCAAGTAAGAATGGGAAAAACATTTAAGTTTTAAAACTACAGCAAAAAACTACAGCAACTGGTCAGTTCCCAAAAGCTTACAGATTGTTGTCAAAAGAAGAGGAGATGCAACACAGTAATAAACATGCCCCTGTCCCAACTTTTTTTAAACGTGTTGCTGATATCAAATTCAAAATGGGCATATATTTTTAAAAAAACAGTAAAATGTCTCTGGTTCAACATTTTATATGTTGTCTTTGTACCATTTTAAATTCAATATAGGGGTTAAATAATTTGCACATCATTGCATTCTGTTATTATTTGCATTTTACGCAGTGTCCCAAAATTCTTGGAAATGGGGTTGTAGTTCAAATCAGGTACCAGGATGTAATTCCACTACCGCTTAACTTACTGTAGTTTAATAACTCAAGGTCGCATATCATAGCTGACACCTATTCTGCGGACAATCTTAATTCTGAGCAGATATTTTACAGAATTTGAATTCCTTTCTGGTGTAAATTCATAAAATGTTTTGTTGTTTATAGAGCTTCATATGGTTTGTTGTACTTTGAAATAATGTTTTTTTGTTTGGCATACATTTGAAAATGAAAGAAAATAAACCTAGTCTTTCATTACTGTGGAATGTCTTGTAACTCTTCTCATGTCAGTGTCCTACTTCAGCATCACAGTCTGAAGATCAGGTATGATATTTAGGCCATAACCTGAATACCTCTTAATATAGGCTAACTCCTGACCCTACACAATATCATTGTCTCATATGTTTAAACAGTTAGACTATTTAAATCTGGTTTCCAAACAAGGTCTATTGAGTATAACTTTGTTAACTACTATGTAATTCCTGGATTAGTACTTGGGATTTAAGGTCATACTCTATGGATTTTGCAGAGCATGAACCTGCGAGAGTGACTCATTGGCTTGATGTTTGCAAAGAAAAACAGTGTGTTGTCCAGGGTCACACTAAGGTTCTTTACACTCTGTGAGAGGGACACCCTGGACATTTCAGCGATGCTGGAGAGATCTTGGGAGTGGACAGGCCTTCCCCCAGAGGAGGAAACAACATTCATCTGGTGTCTGTCTGTTTCCCCCAGTGCCAGTCTTGTTTGCTCACTACCACCAAGGGCAAACACACACACACACACACACTCTCCTTTAAGTCTTAGTAGAGTACACATTCCCAGATCAGCTGGCGAGTTATAATCAGGGTCAGTGGTGAGGATGAAATTAAGCATCCCAGAAATGTTTACATGTGCATAAAAAGCTAAGTGTTTTGATCAGATGTAATGCTTTTCTCCTTTGCCAGGATAATGCATCCACCTGATTGGTGTGGCATGTCAAGAAACAAATTGAACAGCATTATCATTGCACAGGTGCCCCTAATGCTGGGGACAATAAAAGGTAGATGTACTGTAAAATTAGCATTTTCTTTCACTCAGTACCACAGATGTTTCACGTTTTGAGGGAGCTAGTAGATAACATGGAATATCCACCAGATCGATTGCCAGACATTTACATTTAATTCAATAATCAGACACTCCGACTCGGAGCAACTTAATGAGTGGACAATTTTATTTCTCACGCTTTGGAATCAAACACAACCATGGTATTTTAATTACTACACACTACCAACTGAGGCACACAGGGCTCTTTGAATGATCATTTGTTTACTGTAAGCTGCCTCCAATTTTAGAGACTTTGTCAGTACTTTCAACTGGCAGCCAGCCCATAACCTCTATATGCTGCTTCATTACCTGTGGGGTTTTTCTGAGATCAGCGACCTGGAGTGCAGATTAAACTGTGGGTTGGTTCAACCAAAGAATTTCTGCACAAACTCTCACAAACCCCCGTAGGAAAGCTCGTCTGTGCACTCATCTTCCTCACTAGGGCCTTGACCATGCTGCAGTTCGAAGTCAAAACCGTCTTCAGTTGGGCAAATGCTCACCTTTCATTGCCACTGGGACGCTGGAGATGTTTTCTCTTCACAGACGAATCCCAGTTTCAAGTGTACCAGGCAGATGGTTGACAGCATATATAACGTCGTTTTGGCAGGGGGTTCGCTGATTTCAACAATGCAAACAGAGTGCCCCGTGGTGGCAATGGGGTTATGGTATGGGCATGTATATACTAAGGAAAGCAATCCGATTTTAATGATGGCAATTTGAATGCACTGAGATACCGTGATGGGATTTTAAGGCCATTTATCTGCTGCCATTCCCCCATGTTTCAGCATGATAAAGCAGGGCTCCTTGTTGCAAGGATCTCTACTCCATTCCCGGAAGCTGAAAATATCTCATTTCCTCCATGGGCTATTTACTCACCAGATATGTCACCCACTGAACATGTTTTGTGGGAGGGGGACTTTGGTGGGAGGTGTCAAGGCCCTATACAGCAATTTTTTTTTATTTCTATATCAAATAATCTATGTGTAACAACTGATGAATCTATATGTAATATTAGTCATTGTTAAAAATATGTATCTACAATAATAGTAGAATTATAGTCAAAACAAGGCTGGCACATTCTAATGGTGCATATGCTTTTTGTTGTTGAATTGAGCAATCCCAGTCAATATGTAGATTTTTTTTATAATTCTTACTGCTAAATATTTCTAACACTATAGATTTTAATTTCAATAAAAATAAAAATTTGCATATTTCCTTTTTAAAGAAGCATTTTCTGCTCTGGTCCTTTAATAAAGTTTAATTTTGGGTTCACTATTAATAATGAAACATGTTTGGTTAATGTTGTAAAATCGGCTTTTACCTGTCCTGTTGATTACCATTTAAAATGTTCTATCATTAATCATAATAGTTTTGGTCAGAGCCAATACCTGTATAAAAATCTGATTGTGTTCATCTGGTGTTTTTCTATGTACATGTTCTTTATTTTTTATTAACCTGCCCATTTAAAACTCACCTGTACATCTGTCTGAATCTGAACTCTCTGTCCTTTTGCTTCTGTTCTCTGATCTGTCTGTCACTCTTTCTTGTCCTCTTGTACCCTAACACAGTACAAGGTATATGATTAAGGAAGCCAGTGACTATCGACCTTGAGGATTAAGCCTTGTTTACCAAAGCTTATCTAGCAATGGACTGTGTCAACCGTACTATAACACATTTATTAACACTGTTTTTATCCATCATATTAACATTAAGTCATCTTTACTTGTGTGTGCACCTGAGGGAACATGATGTCCCCCTCACTTTTACCACCTCTCTGCCAGTCAGTTCCTTAGTCTCGGGAGTTTCTTGACAGACATTAGATGTTTAGTAATGGGCCAATGACATTCCTACCAGAACTGTAACCTTCGATGTAGATGTTTTGTTCCGGTACTTTAATCGTCCGTGTTGGATCTTAGTCACCATACAAATGACCGTTATAAGGTAGCTTTTATCATAGAAATGTTGATTGAAAAGCCTCACACCTGAATCAAAACGGCAGTATGCTTAATGCTACTTAGACTAGATAGTGTTTTGACAGATGGTGATTATTCCAGAACTGAGTGGGAGTGAATTAATTTACATTAGCTAAAATACATTTACTATTATTTTCTTAAAGGAATGTTGTTTATCGGCAGCACCAGCTTAATCGGCAATGGATCGCTGCAGCTACATGACATGAATTAATGAACAACAGGCAATAATAGGCTTGTGTAGGGCTAAATTCATTACTTGTGCATGCAAAGATTAGTAACTCCAGCAAGGAGAGATGCCAATCAAACCATGAATTGCAGGTGGCTTCATGTTCAGTAACATCAACAAGGAAACATTTCACTACACCAGTGCTCTTCTCTAGCTAACTACAATAAGCTATTTGGCTAGCCCAGTCAGCTAACGTTACTTGAGAGACTCATGTCAAGAAGCTAAACAATATGTTCTTATCGATCTTATCTTATGTCTACTCATTCTCAATGCTGCTCCACACTAAAAAACTAGTGGACATGTCCATATGCCTGACTCTCTGGCTCCCACAGAGCCACAGCATGAACGTTTCTTTGGGTTTGTGTGGAGGGGGTGCATGATTGTTGCCGGCTATGTGTAAACATTAGTAAATTGTTGAATGTTGGTTTATATGTTTTTTTAAGTTTTGAAGAATTCTTTTTTGCGGGGGGTTTGCTTTTGTTTGTGTGTTGTTGTATTTTTTTTTAGGTGTGTGTGTATTTGTGTTTGTGTTTAGGGCAGTGTGTTTGTGCTGCACCGTTGTATCACCTCCCTAAATCATTGAGAGCTCCAGTGGTTTCGGGGTAACTTGACTAGCTGATTGGTTATTCATTGTTAATTAATGACACAGCTTACTGGACGGAGAGGTAGAAAGAAGCTCAGAATAGAGGGGTGCTGAGGGAGGAATGGACAGCAAAACAAAGGAGAGGCGAAGAGGATGGGAGAGGAAAGGAAGAAGAGATGGAGAACGGACAGAGAGAAAGGGAGAGATGAAAATGAAGGAACAGGAGTGGAGAGAGGGAAATGAAGAGACAGGGAGAGTGGGATACATGAAGATAAAGAGACAGGAAGAGAGGGACACATGAAGATAAAGAGACAGGAAGAGAGGGACACATGAAGATAAAGAGACAGGAAGAGAGGGACACATGAAGATAAAGAGACAGGAAGAGAGGGACACATGAAGATGAAAGGACAGGAAGAGAGGGACACATGAAGATGAAGAGACAGGAAGAGAGGGATACATAAAGATGAAAGGACAGGGAGGGAGGGATGTATGAAGATGAAGAGACAGGAAGAGAGGGATACATGAAGATGAAGAGACAGGAAGAGAGGGATGTATGAAGGACAGGGAGAGGGAGGGGTGAGATGGGCGGAAGAGGAATAGGGCCAGAGAGAGACCGGAAGGGACACCCGCTGAATGGGTGTAGTGATTGGATACTGTACTGCATGGAGGAATAACACCTGATTAATGGGTTGTCCAACACATACTCTGACACACCTTCTCTCTGCAACACACACACACACACAGACACCCTCACACTCTCTGACACACTACACACGCTGCATTTCTCTTTGTCACGGTGCAGTGGAGGTGGAGAAATGAGAGCACTAAGGATTAAGGTTGACACCTCATCCGCTGTTCCTCTGCGTTCTGCCCCTTCCTGTTCTCCTGTTACTCTCCGCTGAGGCTGATTGGCCAAGGGCCTTACCACAGGTGACCTCTGGGCTAAGCTCACAGTGAGCTGATTGGATCCTTTGGGTGGGCCATGTATTGCTATAGATCTTTGGTTATTTAATTATTACCCCAGTCAATGTTCCAGTAAACAATTCTGATGGGATTCATTTGACCAAACTGACCTTGTAATTCTTTGTTTTTCCACATACAAGATTGATGATTATGACAGAATCCTGCAGGCTGTTTTAGACGTGAACATGTTTCAACTTGTCTGGAGGGTAGATTGTTTGTTTTCCGTTTGGAGAAAGTTATATTGATTAGAACCATAAACAGTGGTCATAAGCGACATACAGTTGGGTCCGGAAATATTTGGACACTGACAGAATTTTAATAATTTTGGCTCTGTACGCCACCACAATGGATTTGAAATTAAACAACCAAGATGCAATTGCAAGTGCAGACTTCCAGCTTTAATTCAAGGGGTTGAACAAAAATATTGTATGAAACGTTTAGGAATTGCAACCATTTTCATACACAGTCCCTTTATTTAAGGGACTCAAATGTAATTTTTAATACTTTGTCGAGAATCATTAGCAGGCAATGACTGCTTGAAGTCTGGAAAGCATGGACATTACCAAACGCTGGTTTTCCTCCTTTGTAATGCTTTGCCAGGCATTTACTGCAGCTGTCTTCAGGTGTTGTTTGTTCATGTGTCTTTCTTCCTTAAGTTTTGACTTCAGCAAGTGAAATGCTTGCTCGATTGGGTTGAGATCAGGTGATTGACTCGGCCGTTGCAGAATATTCCACTTCTTTGCCTTAGAAAACTCCTGGGCTGCTTTTGCAGTATGTTTTGGGTCATTGTCCATCTGTAAAGTGAAGTGTTGTCCAATCAACTTCGCTGAATTTGGTTGAATCTGAGCAGACAATATATTCCTATACACTTCAGAATTCACCTGGCTGCTTCTGTCACATCATCAATGAACACTAGTGACACAGTGCCATTGGAAGCCATGCATGCCCATGCCATCACACTGCCTCCACCATGTTTTACAGAAGATCTGGTATGCTTCGAATCCTAAGCCTTATCCATACTTTTTTCTTCCCATCATTCTGGTACATGTTGATCTTAGTTTAATCTGTCCAAAGAATGCTGTTCCAGAAATTGGCTGGCTTTTTTGATGTTTTTTTGGCAAGGTCTAATCTGGCCATTCTATTCTTGAGGCTTATGAATGGTTTGCACCTTGTGGTGAACCCTCTGTATTTGCTCTCATGAAGTCTTCTCTATATGGTAGACTTGGATAATGATATGCCTACCTCCTGGAGAGTGTTCTTCACTTGGTTGGATGTTGTGAAGGGTTTTTTCTTTACCATGGAAAGGATCCTATGATCATCCACCACTGTTGTTTTCCGTGGACGTCCAGGCCTTTTTGTGTTGCAGAGTTAACCAGTGCATTTATTTTCTCAGAATGTACCAAACTGTTGATTTGGCCAGTCCTAATGTTCCTGCTATCTCTCTGCTGGAATATTTTTTTTTGCAGCCTAAAGATGGCCTGTTTCACTTATATTGAGGGCTCCTTTGACTGTATGTTGTGGGTTCTCAGCAACAGCTTCCAAATGCAAATGCCACATCTGTAATCAACTTCAGACCTTGCTTAATTGATGACGAAATAACGAAGGAAACAGCGCTTGAGTCACTTACTTTGGTCCCTTGATAAAGAGGGGGCTACATATTAAAGAGCTGTAATTCCTCAACCCTTCCTCCAATTGGGATGGGAATACCCTCCAATTAAAGAAATATATTTGGGTAAAACAGCCAAAGTAACAAAACCTGTGTCAGTGTCCAATTATTTCTGGACCTAAATGTAACAGGGCTTTTTTAACCTCAAAATCACTCAGGGTCACAACTACAGTTAGAAAGTAGAATACTTTTTAGAAAATGTATGGTACATTAGGTTTACTTCTTGTTATGTCTGTCCAGAGTCACTCAATTAGCAATGTTGGCTAACATTATATAGATTATATACATTCATTATAGGAATCCCCCCCCCCCCCCATCTATTAGATGTATTCCTGAACTAGCTCACCTGATTCATCAGGTAAGGGCTTGTTAATTAGTTAATAAGTTGATTCAAGTGTGCTAGCTCTGGGATACATCTAATAGATGGAATGGCTGTGGGGTCCCCAGGAGAGGTTTGGGAACCATTGATTTAGAGCACAGACACCTGTGTTTCTGTTTTCATGTGTCTTTTCTGTTTTTATTACGGCTTAGTTAATTTCTATTAAGTCCTCCGTTCCCCTGCGCCTGTGTCCTGACTCTATTAAGTCCTCTGTTCCCCTGCGCCTGTGTCCTGACTCTATTATGTCCTCTGTTACCACTGTGCCTGTGTCCTGACTCTTAAATGCAACGTTACTATTTTGCACAGAATGTGATCAGAACTTCAAACAAAACCTAACATTAAATGAAAGATCAAATATTAACAAATAGACTCAAAAGGAAATCCCATTGCCACAAGCAGCACTGTACAAATTCAGTTAGGCCTGATGCAAAATATCACACACTCTATCTGCTTATAGAAACAGGTTTGCTTTACGTTGTTGCAGTGCTGTAGCCACAGGGAAAGTGTGAATTGCGGTTGAGCACTTTTAGTTGTGGAAACTTTGAGCTTCTTGGTCAATTCACTGAATCTACTTTTAATATTTTAAATGGAGAAAAAGGCACTGGGAAAGTTGACGTATAACAAAACAAATCATTCATCTCTAGGCTATGTGTCTAGTCTGTGTTTTTATCATCAATTTGTTCCCACACTGCAAATAAAAAAAAAACATTTCAACATTTATTGGTCGCAGATGTTGAAGCAGATGTTGTGGTGGATGTAGTAAAATTTTGCTTAAAATCAACAGAAAGAAAAACTTCACACAGATACAAACTTGTGTGCGCGCGTGCATGTGCGGGTGGGTGGTTTGTGTGTGTGTGTAAAGTAGAAAGGAGAGTTTGTATTGCTGAGAGATTTCGGTGCCTTTCATGGTTTCTATGGCAGCTGCAAACGCAAGCAGCATGGGCCGGTTGCTATGACAATAATGGGGCAATGGTTTGTTGTGTGTGTGTGTGTGTGTGTGTCATTCTAACAAGAGGCTGTTTTGCATTTCTTGGGCAGTCATGTGATGACCCTGGCCGAGCCCCCCAGCCTTGTCCTCTGTGACTGGTGTTACAGGACTGTTAGCACAGTAGTCATGGATACACCTTAATCCTCGGACAGTGCAGTGAAGAGTGTCAGGCTGGATGCTTCCAGAGGTCTAGGTGTTATTGTTCCTCATGTATGACAGACTGTGTTAACTGTGAACTACAGTTAGCTTTCTCTCTTAAATTTGGTCCTGCTATTTATGAGATATAGTGCAGCTGTAATTAAAACCTTTTCTGTGTTCATTGATCACTTCTGTCCAGCCTGGTTGTGTCTGTCTGTCTACATCTGCACCACCCACTGGCTGAAACCCTGCTGCAGTGTCTCATGGAAGGACAGTGAGAAACATAATGCCATCAGCAATATATTTTGGCATGATGCTCGTTGAATAACAAAGCCGGGTTTTCCTGATCTCTCACCGTTATCTCACCTTCCTCCTTTCCTCCATCCTCACATCATCTACTCCACGCCCCCTCCCTCCTCACATCATCTACTCCACGCCCCCCTCCCTCCTCACACCATCTACTCCACGCCCCCTCCCTCCTCACATCATTTACTCCACGCCCCCTCCCTCCTCACATCATCTACTCCACGCCCCCTCCCTCCTCACATCATCTACTCCACGCCCCCTCCCTCCTCACATCATCTACTCCACGCCCCCTCCCTCCTCACATCATCTACTCCACGCCCCCTCCCTCCTCACATCATCTACTCCACGCCCCCTCCCTCCTCACATCATCTACTCCACGCCCCCTCCCTCCTCACATCATCTACTCCACGCCCCCTCCCTCCTCACATCATCTACTCCACGCCCCCTCCCTCCTCACACCATCTACTCCATGCCTCTCCGTTCTCTCCATCCCCTTCCACTGGTCCCCCTTTCTCCACAGGACTGGGTGTTCCTGACTCGCTTCTGTTTTCTCAGTGATTTTGGACGTCTGGACTTCCGATTCCGCTACATAAAGGTTGTCCTAAAAAACAAATGCCCCCCTCAACTATTGTTCTCTGTTTTCCCATCGGTGTTGCCCACTTTCTCTCCTGTCGTCTCTCCTTTCTTTTTTCCCTCGCTGAGAAAATAACCTACTTTACAACTTAGAAATATAGTGTACTCCAGAAAGTCACCTTGTAAAGTATGTTATTTTCTGTGTCTGACAGTGTTTTACAACTCATCCATCATCTCATCTCTGTCCCTCTCGTGAATGTCTGTCCTCACTGAGTATTTGTTCTTTACATCTCCCTTCTCTCTCTCCCATTTGTATTGACACTGTCAGTTTTAATGTCTTTTCTAGTCATATATACCTCTGTTTAACATGGTTGTGTTTATGTTGTATAATTGTTTTAGGACAGTCCTTTTTCATTGTTCCGCTTGTCTTAGTGGTTTACTGTCTGTGTGGTGTTAATCTCTCTCTGCCCTAGTCGCGATGTTGTCAGAACATACTGCTATACTTTGATGACAGCTCTCAGTGGCCAGCTGTGTACAAGAGGCCAGACAAGGTGAGAAACCCTGTGTCACGTAGCCTGGAGTGTGTCTGTACATCGGCTCTGTTTGACTTTACTGAGTTTCTGCTGTGATCTGAGCAGCACTGTGTGTACAGTTTTTGTTATGTGGAGTTAGTTTGGCCAATACTTGTTTATAATGTGTTCACATGATCGCATTTCTGTCTCATCATGACAATGTTTGTTGACCACAGGACTGCTACCAGAAAGAGGCGGTGCTGAGGCCAGAGAATAACCAGGTCATAAACCTGACAACGCGCTACACCTGGTCTGGCTGTGTGGTAAGAACAGGCTCTCTGTTTTCTACACTACAGGGTTGTCTTGTCTTTTTGCCATTGTGACTGCGTGGTTGTTTGTAGTTATTCGCTTAACATATTTTCAGCTGGCTGTTTAGGAAGTGTGAGGACTGTGTGAATATATAACTCCCTCTTTACCGCTGGGTTAGTGTGTGTTGACTCATGGTGTTTTTCAGTGTCTTCTCTGTTAATATATCAACTGTCCCTCTCTGTGTCTCTCAGGTGGAGGGAGAGGGGGATGAGGAGGTGCTGAGCTGTGTGGGAGGTCGTAGTTTCCGCTCGGTGAGGGAGCGATGGTGGTATATCGCTCTCAGCAAGTGTGGGGTGAGCTTTGACCTTTCACCTCTCACTGACGGCTAACGCAACACAGACCCGGTCACCCTGATGACACACATCGGCCACACGACCACCCCCCCCCCCCCCCCCGTCACACACCCACGCACGCACTGTGAACACCTTGACACGTTGACATTGATCGGCCCTTGTACGCTGTCATCCAACACATCACTGGAACAATACCTACAGTACCAGTCCAAAGTTTGGACACACCAGTTCACTTGCAGGTGGCCCAGTTAAAATCACAACTCAATCAGTGGTCTGATGCTATAGGATTCCTGTGTAGGTAATGTGTCATAGCTGTGGTGAGAATGGACCATTTAGATCGCATGGTTGATTCTGCTGTACAGGACAGTACTCAGGGTGGACGGGGAGGCATGTGCAATGTGTGACTGTGCTGGGCTCAGTGTGACGTCTGTGTGTTCGTGGGTGGCGGTGCTCTGCTGTTGTGGCATTTCAACCGCAGTGCATAAGCTCTATGTTCTCATTGCTGAGAGAGTCTTGAGACCCCACAGAATGAAGGTGTATGTGTGTGTGTGAGAGAGAGACTGAGATTGAGACGGTGCGTGTGTGTGTACACTTGAGTGTGTGGCGGCTGGCTAATTTATCCACCCCTGACTGCCATTGTTGGAGTGTTGGTATGGAGTGAGTGTTTGTGACGAGGGACAGACAGGATTGAAGCAGATGTTTCCTGGAGAGTTGTGTGGTCACAGAAGGGATTGGAGGGCTGTTGACGGACACGATGGCTAATGGTGTTGGACTGAAGTTAAAGCTCTGTCTCCGGTCCACACCGCCCCGGGGACACTTCCTGCCTCGCCTGCATACTGTCACCACAGAACACAGCTTCCATGTCCTCTCACTTCCTTATTCTCCGAGGAGCTTATGTCACTCACTCTCTTTTTTTCATCACTTTTTTTTTCTGTCTGTTTTATTCTTCCTGAAATGCCAACTTCAAAGCATAGCAAACGAAAGCATCTTTTTAGATCCATCGATCCATTGCCAATGTGTTTTTTGCGATACCCTAACATACACTACCATAGTCTAACATATTCTAACATATTCTAACATATTCTAACATAGTCTAACATAGTCTAACATATTCTAACATACCCTAACATAGTCTAACATAGTCTAACATAGTACCATAGTCAAGGCATTCACTGGAACATGTAGTGGAATTAGTAGAGATTCTATGGTTGCCTTTCATCCTGTCTACCACACAGGGAAGGCTACTGTGCCTCTTATTGATTATAGGATTAAATAGGCTCCAATACAGCACAGTTGAGTTGGAGACCATGATAGCGTAGTCCTTCTCAAATTTAGTTCGGCACTAATGTGCTGTCCTTTTCTGATTGATTGTGCCGCTGCTGCCTTTTGGATGAAGTGAATCTCGGCTTTAGTGTGAATTACTTTGGTCTGTTATTTCACGAGGTCAGTAAGTAGCTTCATGGTTTTTAGATCAGCTATAGCAGTTGCAAGCTATTGAAGTGCACCTTTGGTCTTTCGAATGTTAATGCTCACCCTGTCAAATTAAACAAGACTCAAATAGGCCTATGGATAAAGACTGTATGGATCGTTTGATTGAAATTGCAATGAAGGCTCACTTGATGTGAGCTCAGCAGAGAATCTGGCAGCATCGGGCCCAGATCAAGGTATAATAAGGAGCTCATTCTAAAACAATGAGAGCTATTGGAATTTCATCAGTTACAAATTACTTGAAGCTCCTCTGGACTGGATTAAAAAATAATATTTCCCTCCCCATTTTTCTCCAGGTAGCGATTGCATATATTTTGGGCAGTCCCTTTGTTTTTTCTCTTTCTGTCCATACCTAGGCCTTTCCATCTCCCCATCTCTTTCTCTCCATGTCCCCATCTTGTTCTCTCCATGTCCCCATCTTGTTCTCTCCATGTCCCCATCTTGTTCTCTCCATGTCCCCATCTCGTTCTCTCCATCTCCCCATCTCTTTCTCTCCATGTCCCCATCTCTTTCTCTCCATCTCCCCATCTCTTTCTCTCCATCTCCCCATCTCGTTCTCTCCATGTCCCCATCTCTTTCTCTCCATCTCCCCATCTCTTTCACTCCATGTCCCTATATCTCCTCCTGGTCCTGCCTGGCTAGTGGTGCTATTGATTTTGTGACAGTACACACTTCGTGCTCCATACTCATTTGATGGAATGACTTGAGTCTTGGCTGCCAGATGAAATTAAAGGTTTTTTTCTCACTCAGTGCAACAACACAAAGTCTGTGAACTCCTCTGTGAAATCAGCTTGTTGTACACTTTTGCTCAATCTCACTCACTAGTCCTTTCCTGTCTCTCTCTCTACCTGTTTCCCTCTGTCTTTCCCTCTGATATTCCTCTATCTCTGTCAGGGGGAGGGATTGCAGCTAGAGTATGAGATGAAGCTCACCAACGGCCAGTCTTTCTGGACACAGCATTTCTCTGCAGACGAGTTTGGTGAGAACTACACACATTTCACAATGAATTTTAATGGCTCTTCCAACTCTATTTAACACGGCCAATAAAGCATATTGAACTGAACAAATTATGATAATACAGGGATGGATGAGTAATGATGATGATATATGAACATGAGCAGAATGTATAAATTGGGAGGAGAAGCTGTGTAGTAAATTGCCATGTAAAGCTGCTCCTTCATTATGATTTTCCTGTCTGCGTGTCTGCCTGTGTATATAATTCCAGCCCCAACCCTGATCTCTACATGTCTCTCCCACTTTCTTACTTCTCAGGGATCCTGGAGACTGACATCACATTCTTAGTGATCTTCTCCCTGGTCTTTATCCTGTCTTGTTACTTTGCCTGTAAGTGCCTAAGGAACACCATCAGCCCCTGTCTTTACCTGCCTCCCAGAAAGCACTTAGCACTCAATCCTAACCTGAGATTTTGACACAAATCACTGACATAAACGTGTGATTTACCAAGTCAGAATTATACAATCCCTTAGTGCTAATCCTTTCTGGAATAAGGAAACATTTCGGGAAAAATAAAGTTTGTCTTTTTAGCAGTAGTTCACAAATGTTTTTGGCCTGTGACCCAGTTTTGATATAACCTAAAAAGTGTTCTATGTGATCTTAAATTTGCACAAAAACAATATGCACTTCTGCCATGACATAGTGCATATAACACTCACATTTCTGCTCACGTTTTCAGGTGCTGAATAAAAATCTAAAGTTCTGTGATTTTATTGCATTTTCAAAGATTCAGCGTTATGTAGCAAATGTGCCCCACCCCCGATCTTACGATCTGATCTTGGCAGCTGCTCTGTGCAAATAAAATGTGGGCAGACTACCCTAGGTTATATTATGAGATTGTTATGGGACCTTCCAGGTGGTGCAGTGGTCTAAAGCACTATTTTGTAGCAGTAAGCTGACTACCACAGTCTAGATTCAATGCTTTTCCCTGGGGACTGGGCAGGCTTCATAAGTGGGATTGTGTCATCTTAGTGCCTTAGTGACCTGGATAATACATTTTTCTACAATCAAAGGCTGTAATAAAAGATCTTCATCTACTTCTTTACTAATTCAGAAAAGGTTTAGGTCACATCTGGGGTTGTGACACCTAGTTGGAATCAGGAAATAAGGGTGGCCTCAGCCAGGGGAAGTAACGCGGGGCAGATGAAGGCAGACCTGACAACGTTACAATATGGAAGGGAAATCCTCAGAGTATACAGTCCTTGTGTCTACATATACACATACTCCAGCTGCATATTCTAATGCCTAACACACCCCTCTCCGTCTGTCTCTCACCCCCTCACTCTCTCATTCACCGTACGTCTTTGTTGCCGTCTCTGATGCTTTCTTCTCCCTGCATCTTCCCCTGCGCTCCCTCTTTGTGCCCCTCTCTCTCGCACCTGTCCGTGTCTCTACCCGTTCTCTTGCTTTCTTTCCCCCTCAGATAATCTGAAGGGAAGGCAACTTCTCCATACGACATATAAGATGTTCATGACTGCGGCTGGTGTAGAGGGTGAGTCCAGACTAACTCCGTGCACGCACGCGCGCCGGAGGCTGCAGCAGCGTCAGGGTCTGACCCACACACTGCCGCCCCCGACATCTTACATGGTAACGACACCCGGTCATGGTAGATGGTAACTAATGCTTCAGCACCACATGGCTAGGAGAGCTCCCGGTCTCCGTGTAGGGTCACTTAGGGCTTCTGGCGCAAGGAACAGGCTCTGCAGTGCAGAAGAGTGAAATGTCACTCTCTCCTTCTCTCACTCCCCATCCTCCGTCCCCTCTTGTCTCCTCCCCCCCCTCAGTGCTCAGCCTGCTGTTCCACTGCATCTACTGGGGCCTGTACGCTAGAGATGGAGTGGGCAACGGCAGTCTCAAGATAATGGGTGAGACTTGTCAACAACGACCTGATAAAGTCGGTGTGAGGGAGTGCAAATGAGGCACATCCCAGTGTCTTGTTTTGCTTGTGTGTGTGTGTGTGTGTGTGTGTGAGAGGCTGCCTGGAGGGAGGGAGTTCACGCCTGTGTACATATGTGCACGTGTGTGGAAAATGGGCACGTGCCGACCTGATTTCCCGTTCTAGCGTGATGTTACGGATTAAGATACTATAACCTACTTAGAGTAACCTCTCCATCACTCTCTGTAATGTTCTTCCCCCCATGCTCTACTCTCCCTCCCTCTCTTCTCCTCCTCCTCTCCCCCTCCCTCCCTGTGCCTCCATCTCCCCAGGGAAATTATTGTTCTCCGTCAGTTTCCTGGTGTTCCTGCTGATGCTGATTCTGCTGGGGAAAGGCTTCACTGTCACCAGGTGGGGAGTGTGTGTCTCAGGCCGTCTGGATACCTGTGGTCAAGGATAACTTTCCCAGCCTCTCCCCTGAGTGACATGTCTTTCTGACTTCCTGCCCTTCTGGCTGTCACTCTCACTGCTTCGTCACAGTTTGACTCTGGATTAGGAACTCCAGCCACTCAGTTTTACAGATCCCAACTCCCGTCTTTCTTTCCTAGTGTTCATATCTACCCTCAGGGATCTGTACCTTTTTCCTGAATTATCTTACTGTGTTGTGATGTTATTGTGACTTTAATGCAGCAATAATGGCTCTGTCTCTGACATGGGGTGATAAATAGCCATTTAGATGAGCTGTCTACAGTGCATCATAAAAATGTATGTGTTCATCTCTGTGTATGTGTTTTTCTGTGTGTGAAGGTTAATCCTTCTGTTTGTTTCTGTCTCTGTATGGGTGAATGCTAAACCCTCTGTGTGTATCTGTTTCTGTCTGTGAAGGCTTACCCCTCTGGGTATCTGTCTCTGTGTGTGTGAAGGCTAACCCTTCTGTGTATCTGTCTCTGTTTGTGAAGGCTAACCCCTCTATGTGTATCTGTCTCTGTGTCTGTGAAGCCTAACCCCTCTGTGTGTATCTGTCTCTGTGTCTATGAAGGCTAACCCCTTTGTGTGTATCTGTGTCTGTGAAGGATAACCCCTCTGTGTGTATCTGTCTCTGTGTCTGTGAAGCCTAACCCCTTTGTGTGTATCTGTCTCTGTGTCTGTGAAGGTTAACCCCTTTGTGTGTATCTGTGTCTGTGAAGGATAACCCCTCTGGGTGTATCTGTCTCTGTGTCTGTGAAGGCTAACCCCTTCGTGTGTATCTGTGTCTGTGAAGGATAACCCCTTTGTGTGTATCTGTCTCTGTGTCTGTGAAGGCTAACCCCTTTGTGTGTACCGGTGTCTGTGAAGGCTAACCCCTCTGTGTGTATCTGTGTCTGTGAAGGCTAACCCCTTTGTGTGTATCTGTGTCTGTGAAGGCTAACCCCTCTGGGTGTATCTGTCTCGGTTAGGGCACGGATCAGCCACAGTGGATCTGTCAAGCTGTCCATCTACATGACAGTCTACACCATCACCTACATCATCCTCTTCATCTATGAGGCAGAGGTACTGCAATGTACAGTGGGGCAAAAAAGTATTTAGTCAGCCACCAATTGTGCAAGTTCTCCCATTTAAAAAGATGAGAGAGGCCTGTCATTTTCATCATAGGTACACTTCAACTATGAGAGACAAAATTAGAAAAGAAAATCACATTTCTAATGGATTTCTAATGAATTTATTGGTAAATAATGATGGAAAATAAGTATTTGGTCAATAACAATAGTTAATCTCAATACTTTGTTATATACCCTTTGTTGGCAATGACAGAGGTCAAAGGTTTTCTGTAAGTCTTCACAAGGTTTTCACACACTGTTGCTGGTATTTTGGCCCATTCCTCCATGCAGATCTCCTCTAGAGCAGTGATGTTTTGGGGCTGTCGCTGGGCAACACAGACTTTCAACTCCCTCCAAAGATTTTCTATGGGGTTAAGATCTGGTGACTTGCTAGGCCACTCCAGGACCTTGAAATGCTTCTTACAAAGCCACTCTTTCGTTGCCCGGGCGGTCTGTTTGGGATCATTGTCATGCTGAAAGACCCACCCACATTTCAAGACCAACAAGGACATGTTCCCATGCCCTTGCTGATGGAAGGAGGTTTTCACTCAAAATCTCACAATACAAGGCCCCATTCATTCTTTCCTTTATACGGATCAGTCGTCCTGGTCCCTTTGCAGAAAAACAGCCCCAAAGCATGATGTTTCCACCCCCATGCTTCACAGTAGGTATGGTGTTCTTTGGATGCAACTCAGCATTCTTTCTCCTCCAAACACAACAAGGTTATTTTTTACCAAAAAGTTCTATTTTGGTTTCATCTGACCATATGACATTTTCCCAATCCTCTTCTGGACCATCCAAATGCTCCCTAGAAAACCTCAGACGGCCCTGGACATGTACTGGCTTAAGCAGGGGGACACGTCTGGCACTTCAGGATTTGAGTCCCTGGCGGCGTAGTGTGTTACTGATGGTAGCCTTTGTTACTTTGGTCCCAGCTCTCTGCAGGTCATTCACTAGGTGTGATTCTGTGATTTTTGCTCACCGTTCTTGTGATCATTTTGAGATCTTGCGTGGAGCCCCGGATCGAGGGAGATTATCAGTGTATGTCTTCCATTTTCTTATAATTGCTCCCACAGTTGATTTCTTCACACCAAGCTGTTTACCTATTGCAGATTCAGTCTTCCCAGCCTGGTGCAGGTCTCCAATTTTGTTTCTGGTGTCCTTTGACAGCTCTTTGGTCTTGGCCATAGTGGAGTTTGGAGTGTGACTGTTTGAGGTTGTGGACAGGTGTCTTTTATACTGATAACAAGTTCAAACAGGTGCCATTAATACAGGTAACGAGTGGAGGACATAGGAACCTCTTAAAGAAGAAGTTACAGGTCTGTGAAAGCCAGAAATCTTGCTTGTTTGTAGGTGACCAAATACTTATTTTACCGAAGAATTTACCAATAAATTCATGAAAAAAAACTGCAATGTGATTTTTTTTCTCATTTTGTCTCTCATAGTTGAAGTGTACCTATGATGAAAATGACAGGCCTCTCTCATCTTTTTAAGTGGGAGAACTTGCACAATTGGTGGCTGACTAAATACTTTTTTGCCCCACTACAAACCATACATAAAGTACAACACTATAAAAACAAAATGTTCAAACAGCTCATTCAATATGTGAAGTACAACACTATAAAAACAAAAGGTTCAAACAGCTCATCCAATATGTGAAGTACAAAACTATAAAAACAAAAGGTTCAAACAGCTCATCCAATATGTGAAGTACAACACTAAAAACAAAATGTTCCTACTGTAAACCCAATATGTGAAGTACAGAACTATAAAAACGAAAGGTTCATAGTGTACATCAATATGTGAAGTATAACACTATGAAAAGAATGTGAAGTACAACACTAGTGCAGTATATGATGTTCAAGGTTTTAACGCCGACCGTGGTGAAACATACTCATCAACTTAGCATGAACCATGTCTGTTACAAGTGTATAATGTGCTGTACTGTAATATCGGACCGGTCCATTTTGGAAACAAGTTTTAGACATCAATGGACTTCCTAGTCAAGACGTTCTGTAACCTTAACAATGGGAAAGCTCTTCCCTCCTGAGGATCTCTCCTACTCAACATTTAAAATCTCTCCTTCTCAAAACACACTTGACATTTAAATCTAGAACAGTGTTTCTCAACCCTGCCCCTGGGCGCCCCCCTGCCCTGCATGTTTTTGATCTCTCCCTGCTCTGTCACACCTGATTCAAATGATCAGCTCATTATCAAGTCCTTCATGAGCTACATCAGGTATGTTAGAGCAGGGAGAGATCTAACACATGCAGGGCAGGGGGGTGTCCAGGAGCAGGGTTGAGAAACTCTGATCTAGATCAGGGTTTCCCAATCCTGGTCCTCGGGACCCAAAGGGGTGCACGTTTTTCTTTTTGCCCCATCACTCACACACCTGTTTTAAATGTTGCCCTACCACTTACACACTTGATTGACATAATCAACCTATGATCAAGTCTTTAATTTGGATCAGGTGTGTGAGTGCTTGGGCAAAAACAGAAACGTGCACCGCTTTGGGTCCCGAGGACCAAGATTGGAAAAAAGCTTCATTAAATCTGAAAAATGTCAATCACACTGCAACAAAATGCAAAAATGTTCAACAGGAACACAACTTCTTGGTTAGGGATTTTATTCTTTGTCATAACACATCAGAAGAAATTAGTTGTGGTGACATGAAGGTAACGTCTGGACATCAACACTGAATATGCCGCAGTGACAATGTCAGATCTTGCAAATCATGTCAGATAGGTATTTGTTTAATAGGACACAACACTGACATCAGGCGTGGATGTGTGCACATAGTGGTGACCGAAAAACTAGCCATCATATCTGCCCCATTTAACATAGCCTACATATACTTATTACTTTAATAATGTGGCAGTGTATGCAAACACAGAAAGGGCTCTATAGGTGCATTTTAGAGACTGGCATTTTTATCTTAATATCCTTCTCTTGACACCCTTGTTGAATTATTCAAAAGAACGTGACATTAAGTGTGATGAATAATGAATGAGTCGAGCATAGACAGCACTAAGCTGAAGCATCAGGTCTTTTTTCCACTCCCTACATGGAGGGGAAGCCCAGTGGCTGGACAGTAGGTGACAGATGGAACTGGGCTGAGATTCTGACCATTCGCATTAATGAAGCATCTGATCACAATACAGTTCTTGGATCTCAAAAGTAGATTTAGTTATGTAGAGTGGACATATTCATTTATGAATGCATGAAAATAAACTAAACGTATATATGGAAATTCGGCATTTATAATATTTGATTAAACAAAAAAAACAAATAAGCAATTCCTAGTACAATGAAAAATACATTTTACAATAAATGTCATCCCTGAGCTCCCTGAAAGTTTTCTCAAAGTAAATTTTCATTGTGCTGTAATTCCATTTATGTGCTATAAGTTTTGATGATGTTTGAAGGATCTTCCTCAATTATTATTTTTTTAAATCTTAAAGAATTGCTGCTAGTAGTATAGAGTAGTATAAAGAGTTTTCAATCAGGCTGTCTGCCTGCACTGGACCCACATGTATAATGTAGGGAGTAATAATACCCTGGTGTTGGTAACCCGTCTCTGAATTGTGCAACTCTATACACAGCACCCAGTTAACACTCCAGTTAACACTACAGTTAAAACTCCAGTTAACACTCCAGTTAACACTCCAGTTAACACTCCAGTTAACACTACAGTTAAAACTCCAGTTAACACTCCAGTCACTCTTAATGGCCTTTTTGAAATGGGGAAATGTCACTAAATTGTATTTTCCTAATTTAACCAAAGTTTGGGGACATGCTGTTCCCATGAATGTATTAAAATCTGTTTACACATTCACATAAAAATGAATCTGTACATGCTCACATATATGTGTACACAAACAAACTACTGCGTTTCACACAGACATTTGCAGCATCATGCCAACATGTCAGCAAACCACTGGTTGTCAAAGCACTGATTGTACTACCCATCCCTGCTATTTTATCAAGGCCAAAAGTAATAGTTTGATTAGTAGGCTCCAATGGAGTTGTTTTATGACTTTCTAATAAGAGATGGACAGTATTTCTGTAACATACTGTAAATACTTTATGCTGTCATTCTTATTACAGTCTGATTTATTTTGTTATAAGGAACTTTAGAAAGCGATGTTTTGTGTTTTACTACATACCTTTCAACAGTTCTGGTAGCGACTTGGTCTTATTCAGTGATTCGATCATAAGAATAGCAGTTACCATTACCAAGGCTGTTGTGGAGGTTCTGGGGTCCTTACACATATATTTTCAGGTTTCAAAGACAAAAACAACATGTCTTGTATTTAATTTAAGCTTTATAATAATATTAGGTAATAGTGTTTTTAAATGATAAATTGTATGTGTGTGTGTGTGTGTGCGCGCGCATATATGTGTCAGTTCTTTGACCCAGGTGAGGTGCTGTATGCATATGACAGCCCGGCAGGCTATGGTTTGATGGGTCTCCAGCTGCTGGCCTATGTGTGGTTCTGCTATGCTGTCCTGATCTCCCTGAAACACTACCCTGAGAAGCAACCCTTCTACATCCCCTTCTTCACTGCATACACCCTCTGGTGAGAGGCTACAGCTCCATAGTGCTCTAACTTCTTCCTGCTGTATGTCCTTGTCAAGTTCATTAACTTGAAAAAGCAACCCAATAAAGCCCATGCACTGTTCCACTCCACACTTCCTCATCCTAAATCACGCCTCCCTTCTCATTGTCATCCACAGTTTAATGGTTCTGTCTCTGTACTGTGCTGGCCCAACATGATTAAATTCTGTATAGTATCTTGCCATAAACACCTGGCAAAACAAAATTACCATGATGGCCAGCTGGTGGCGTAAATAAATACTCTTTCGTCCTTCAAAGGTCACTGTTTGACCTAATGTCATGAAAATTGGTACATAGATCCCAATTTGCCCCACAGACCTATACGGCCCCCTGTGATGGATTTTCCACCATTTTGATGGTAAAAACAGAAAATGGGCTACAACAGCAGAAGACCCCACCGGGTACCACTCATCTCCACTACAAATAGGAAAAAAAGAGGCTACAATTTGCACGAGCTCACCAAAATTGGACAGTTGAAGACTGGAAGAATGTTGCCTGGTCTGATGAGTCTCGATTTCTGTTGAGACATTCAGATGGTAGAGTCAGAATTTGGCGTAAACAGAATGAGAACATGGATCCATCATGCCTTGTTACCACTGTGCAGGCTGGTGGTGGTGGTGTAATGGTGTGGGGGATGTTTTCTTGGCACACTTTAGGCCCCTTAGTGCCAATTGGGCATCGTTTAAATGCCACAGCCTACCTGAGCATTGTTTCTGACCATGTCCATCCCTTTATGACCACCATGTACCCATCCTCTGATAGTTACTTCCAGCAGGAAAATGCACCATGTCACAAAGCTCGAATCATTTCAAATTGGTTTCTTGAACATGACAATGAGTTCACTGTACTGAAATGGCCCCCACAGTCACCAGATCTCAACCCAATAGAGCATCTTTGGGATGTGGTGGAACGGGAGCTTCGTGCCCTGGATGTGCATCCCACAAATCTCCATCAACTGCAAGATGCTATCCTATCAATATGGGCCAAAATTTCTAAAGAATGCTTTCAGCACCTTGTTGAATCAATGCCACGTAGAATTAAGGCAGTTCTGAAGGCGAAAGGGGGTCAAACACAGTATTAGTATGGTGTTCCTAATAATCCTTTAGGTGAGTGTATACTATAACAACTTGTGAACATTCATATCAACTGCAGGGTGGTGCTATAATGGGCCCATGTTGCTGTCAGCATACTTTTGGCCCAAGGGGGGCGCTGCATCATTCCTTTCGTGACACCTACCCACTGTCCTTTGAACACAATCTTGCTCTCGCAGCTTTCCCTCCCATCTCGGTATTTCCCCCCTCAGTATCTCTTCTCTCTCAATCTCTTATTTAACTCAATGTCCTCTGCTTCCTTTCCCTCTGGCAGGTTTTTTGCAGTGCCTGTCATGGCTCTGATAGCAAACTTTGGCATCCCTCGCTGGGCGCGGGAGAAGATTGTCAACGGCATCCAACTGGGCATCCACCTCTATGCTCACATCGTATTCCTTGTTAGTACATTTCTACACACTCTCACACACACACACACACACACACACACACACACTGTCTCAACGTTGCCGTTATGGTTCTTTTTTTTAATTGCATTTGCATTTCTTTTTGAACTGCGGTCATACGTTGCTAAATATATAAAATATATTTCAAGAACGTCTGGTAACTAGCTATGTCTTTCTACACAGATTGCATCTTAAATCCAGTTTTGTAAAACCATACAGTGCAACCAAGTGGTTTAAACTTTACTGCATCTAATCCCAGAGGGGACAAGGTGATGCTTAATTAAGGCAATTAACATTAATTGCTCCAGGGTGCTGTCAGTAATGGCTGATTCCTGTATGCATGTGTGTGTTGTAGTCATTTAGCAGATGCCTTGAAATTATTCACAAAATGATTTACCATAATCTACACATTTTAATATTTGTATATCAAATTTGGATCATCATGTTTGTAATTGCAGAGTTGTGTTCTTTAAATTCATGTATTTTATATATTTTTGGTATAATATAGTTTTGATTAATTTATGTTACGCTAAATCTACTGAGTTCTGTGTCTTGAGAATTTATTTTTGTATATCTGCAAAATTGCTTCAAGAAATGCTTGTATGTGGGATTGGGAAACATTTTTATAAGTTATATCTCTATGACCTCATCACCTGTCTGGTTAGTAACCCACTACCCTCCACACACACACAAACACACACACACACACGCATATTAACCATTCTCAGATATTTTTCAATATCTATGAGTCATATTGCTGTCATCACTGGCCTCTGCATCTATTCTTTGTCTCTGAAGCACGGTTCTGTTCTTATATGTGCTGTAATGTGCATACCATACAGTAAAAATTGGGTTGGATAAAAATTGTCAACCGACAATATCCTGATTATAACACGTTTTCCCCTCCACCCATCCCTCCCTTGCTATAGGCTATCACACGGCCCTCTGCGGCCAATAAGAACTTTCCCTACCATGTACGGACGTCTCAGATTGGAATCCTGCTCTCCAGTCCCAAGGCAGGAGTGGCTGGGGAGAGTTTCCCTCACCATGCCTACGGTAACAGCTCCTTCCTTGGTGACTCCCAGCCCAACTTCACAGAACTATTCTCCATCCAATCGGTGAGTGTATTTATGGTCTGAGGATCAAGTAACTTAAGGTAAAATGTTCTTTGTGTAATCTTTTGAGGTGGTAGGGCTCTGGGAGGTGAGACAGGGGATTTGGAAAAGGATGTGATGTATAGCTCTGGAAAAAACTTAAGAGACCACTGCAAAATTATCAGTTTCTTTGGTTTTAATATTCATTGGTGTGTTTGAGTAAAAAACACTTTTGTTTTATTCTATAAACTACTGACAACATTACTCCCAAATTCCAAATAAAAATATTGTAATTTAATGTATTAATTTGTAGAAAATATCTGGTCAAAATAACAAAAAAAAACATGCATTGTTTTCAGACCTCAAATAATGCAAAGAAAACAAATTCATATTCATTTTTCAACAACAAAATACTAATGCTTTAACTTAGGAAGAGTTCAGAAATCAATATTTGGTGGAATAACCCTGATATTCAATCATAGCTTTCATGCATCTTGGCATGCTCTCTACCAATCTGTCGCATTGCTGTTGGGTGACTTTATGCCACTCCTTACACAGAAATTTTAGTAGCTCTGCTTTTTTTGATGGCTTGTGACCATCCATCTTCCTCTTAATCAAATTCTAGAGGTTTTCAATGGGGTTCAGGTCTGGAGATTGGGCTGGCCATGACAGGGTCTTGATAAGGTGGTCCTCCATCCACACATTGATTAATCTGGCTATGTGGCATTGAGCATTGTCCTGCTAGAAAAAACAATTCTCAGAGTTGGGGTACATTGTCAAAGCAAAAGGAAGCAGGTGTTCTTCCAGGATAACCTTGTACTTGGTTTCATTCATGTGTCCTTCACAAAGACAAATCTGCCCGATTCCAGCCTTGCTGAAGTATCAAATTTATTTATAAAGCCCTTTTTATATCAGCAGTTGTCACAAAGTGCTTTTACAAAACACCCAGCCTTAAAACACAAGGAGCAAACAACAGTAGTGTTGAATTTCAGTGGCTAGGAAAAACTCCCTAAGAAAGCCGAAAATGTAGGAAGAAACCTAGAGAGGAACTAGGCTCAGAGGGGTAACCAGTCCACTTCTGGCTGTGCCAGATGAACATATTAAGAGTACAAATTGTAATAATAAATAAATGCATGTGGGCTAAGTCCAGAGTCTATTTAAACCTAGTCCAGGTTGGAAGCATGACCAGATGGACAAGGACAGCGACAACACGGGGGAGGGGGGGTCAGCAAAATGTAGAAAATCCTTAGATCTACAAGGATTTATAGAGAAGGAGGACTGACCCTACTCCCCCAGCACAATAATATAGCAGTGTAAGACCTTGGGGCTGAGACAGGTCATCCCCAGATCATCGCCTCTCCAGGTCTCCATCTAACCATTAGACGACCAGGTGTCGGGCAAAGCTGAAAATTTGACTTGTCAGAGAAGATGACCTTACTCCATTCCTCTACGGTCCAATCCTTATGGTCTTTTGCAGACTTTAGCCTGGCTCTACTTTGCTTCTCATTGATGAAGGGCTTTTTTCTATTTTTGCACGACTTCAGCCCTGCCCCTAGAAGCCTGTTTCGAACCATCCTCACCGTACACTTCACCCCAGCTGCTTTTTGCCACTCTTTTTGTAGGTCACTTGATGTCATCCTACGGTTATTGAGTGACATTCGAATGAGTTGACGGTCATCTCGGTCAGTGGACAGACTTTTTTCGTCCTTCTGTCACTTTGTTGTCCCCAGTGTCTGTTGCTTGACCTTGTTCTTATGAACAGCCGTCTTTAAAATGTTCAGGATGGAAGCAACCTGACGCTCACTGTATCCCTCTGCCAGTAAAGCCAGAATTTAACCCTTTCTTTTCCTTACTCAAAGCTTTTCTTTTCAACTCTTCTGTCATGCTTGAATGGTTATTTTTGTATTCAAATTACCTTTGAGGTAGTACTTGCACTGTTTTTGCCATCCAGCTGGTCCTATTGCAAGAGGATAGATACTTTTCCTTGTTAAATTAGATTTGGTTCAGGTAATGACATAATTAGTACCTCATAAAGTAAAATGAGGTGAGCCTGTGTTGGAATTTAACACTGGAATGGAATGGCTGCCATACATGTAGAGATGCTGATTAAAGAAAGATTAGGAGTGGTCTCTTAATTTTTTCCAGAGCTGTATGTACAACCCAGGGTGACATTTAACATTTTAACCTTGAACGCTGTCTGTTGCAGGGCCAACTGAAGACTGTGGAGGAGACGGTAGCTGGGAAAGGCCAGGAAGTGCAGAGGAACAGTGAGCATAAGATCATCACCACCACGGCCGACCTGTCGTCACCCAACCCCGCCCCCCTCTCTCACCCTCTACCCCCCCTCCTCTCCACCCACTCCCCTCTTCCCCCTCCACGACTCCCCTCCCACTTCACTGAGTACTTCAGCATGCAGGGGGGAGGGGGGTTGAGCACCAAGGCGTGAGACGGAGGAACATGGACAGAGTGTGAAGGAGAGAGCGAGAGGAAGATCCAGAGAGCACAGGACGCATGAGGGGAAAAGAGGGATGGATGGAAAGATGCAGAAAAGGAGAAGTCATGAAAAGCAGTCATGCGGAATGGAGTCCTTAAACCTCCCATTTTCTCCTCTGAATGGTGAAAATGGGAATGAGAGAAATAAAGGAGTGAAAAGGTGCTGAGCTTGTGAGTAAGCAATAAATATTTGAACGTGACCAGGGAGAGAGGCATGGGGAGGATCAGACTAGCGTATTGGGGATGTGTGCTAAGAATGCACAGTGGAAACTGTACAAAACTCTCACGAACACTTTTATTTAAGAATTTATAAGGCATCGATGGAGGGGCCAAGGGAGAAGTGTACATAGCTGATGCAAATGAGTCTTACCGTTAATCTTAAATAGTTGCAGAGTTTATATTAGAAAGGGGAAGCTTTTTTCACGTTGTTGAATTCCTTGTGGTGCTGTGACCATTGAAATTCTCATGCCATTACATTGTTCCAGTGTAAATGCTTCACTCCTTTCCTAAAACAATATGTTTGAATTAATTTTTTGGTTTGACCAGTTTTTATATAAAAAATGTTTATCTAATCTCTATATAGAATATATTGGGAGGATTTATATTCTTCTATATGTTGATTGCACCGGGCTGTTCAAGATGGCAGATGTTTAAGTTAACAATGTTCAGTTTACTGTGGACCCCTAAGGTACTTGTAAAACAAGCATGTATGTATTGTACTCTGTATCACCAAACAGATATACTCCATGTGCTCATACAGTGAGTGTGCTTGTTGTACCCCCCAAAACAATAATTGTGTATATTTCATACAATGTAGGCTACTGACGAGGTCCTAATGTTTATTAGATCTTTACGCTACTGTAGCTGTGTCATTATCCACAGTCAGCTGTTTCAACTCCGAATACAGTTCAGTTTTCACTGGAGTGCAAAATAGATGCTTGCTCTGAAATGTAATTACTTGATGTATGTAGACCTTGGTGAATGTATTAATGCAATAGAGCACAAGGACTGGGGTGGTTTTAAAAGTGATTTTATTTTCTACATATAAATCTTACTTATAGCTTGTTTTATTTTCAATTTCAGCCTCCATCCTTGACACATGATTTAAGGAGGGAAGGTTGTCCACAGAGGATATGAAGTAACTTCACGATCACAACCCGCCCCCTCCCTGTCCTGACTAGTATGTAATGATATTATGCCAAATCTGTACATGTACAACCATGTCCCTCAGTGAAGTTCTACAGTACATCTGATACTGTATGAGGGGCTTGCTCATTGTTGTTTATCCACAAGTAAGGCTATTAGTTCTTCCTGACCATATGACCTTCCCAGGGAAAACACCTTGCCCTGATTACAAAGTGAAGGAAACCCTTTAGTGTTTTCTGTGAAAGTATTAGCACCGCGTTTTGGTCTTTCCTGCATGGAGCTCTTCAAAATGAGGGCTTTTTAATGGGACCATACGTACCTACCCACAGACTACATTAAGTCATATTCCGATATCAAGTATCTGAATTACCTGTTACCTGTAGATATGGTCTTATTTATAAATGTCATCATTATTAGGCAATTTAATACATTTGAAACCTGTATCCGAATAACTGTGGTTTAGATTCAATCATACTGACATTTGCATTGTGTTTGTTTTGTAGTGTGGTAGGTGGATTTGCATTACAGCTGTCAAATTCACAAACAACTGATTGTGTTACCTTATTTTTGAAACAACCATTGGATCATAAGTTAATCAATCACTTTTATTTTATTTGAATCCCATTTTACATCAGCAGTAGTCACAAAGTGCTTATATAGAGACCCACCCTAAAACCCCAAAAAGCTAGCGAAAACAAGAAATATGCGCAGTGATTGAGAAAAACTTCCTAGTAAGGCCAGAGCCTAGGAGGAAACCTAGAGAGGAACAGGACTTTGATGGGAGCCATAGATAAGTGGGACAACCAGGTGGGCTGTGGGCAGTGACAGCAGGAGGCATCAGGCAGAAGCCAGAATCCAGATGGACTCTAGTCCCCCTCACATCAACTATTGCAGCGTGAAAACTAGGGACTGAGATTGTGGGCCAGGGGGTCCGCAGACACTGTGTGGCCCTGTTCAAAAGGGGTGGGGGGATGGCGTAGTAGCTAAAGGCATCCTCACCTGAGATTGGGGCAGAGGGCAGTCCTCCCAGCTGTACGCATAAACCCAGTCGTCCCAGTCTTGACCCCGTAGTTGACCTTCACACCCCGGGGCTAGACTACACTTGATTATAGACCCTACTAAAGACATTAGTGTTCAGGAAAGACTGAAAGGTGCAGCTCTCACATTAATCAGCAGAACATTCCAAATGAATGGACGTCTATAGGAAAAAGCCCCGTCTTCAGGAGTTTGCTTAGACACTCCAGGTACAGTAAAGAGGCCTGTTTCTTATAGGTACATACAGATACACTACTGTTCACAAGTTTGTGGTCACTTAGAAATGTTTTTGCTTTCAAAAGAAAAGAAAAAATATCCATGGACAAAACAGCAAATTGATCGGAAATGTTGTAAATGACTATTGGAGCTGGAAACGGCTCATTTTCAATGGAATATCTCCATAGGCGTACAGAGGCCCATTATCAGCAACCATCAGTCCTGTGTTCCAAGGCATGTTGCATTTGCTAATCAAAGTTTATCATTTTAAAAGGCTATGTGATCATAAGAAAACCCTCTTGCAATTATGGTAGCACCGGTGAAAACCTGTGCTGATTAAAGAAACAATAAAACTGTCCATCTTTTGACTAATTGAGTATCTTCAGCATCAGCGTTTGTGAAGAAAATGAATTTTCTTCTGAAACTCGTCAGTCTATTCTTGTTCTGAGTAATGAAGGCTAATAGCTTACCTTTCAAAAAGAAGGACATTTCTAAGTGACCCGAAACTTTTGAACTGTAGTGTAAGAATGGCCTGAACATTTCAGAGAGATAAGTAGGAGCACATCCATGTAAGGCATTCTGGTTTACAGAAAAACATTCAAATCAGCCCTAGCATTAACAGGAAGCCAGTGTACTGTAGGGGGGCTACTACTGGAGAGATGTGATCAAATTTATTGGTTCTAATCAAGATTCCAACAGCCATATTTGGCATTTTTGGCACCTTTCTCTAAAGGTGCTCAGCAGTTTTTTGTCATATTTGAATGACCTGCCCTTTTCCAAATTTTTTATGATGCCACTGGTCCTAAACACTGGACTGCTTACGCTGTGCAGAACAGAACAGTCATCCTTACTCAACACGCTTTTTTGTTTTGTCAGCACCATTAGTTGGGGGCTCTGTTGTCAGGTGGTCCTTTTCCTCTTAGGTTAAATTATATTGACAGCTACAAAATTAACTAGCGACCAAAAACCTAAACACCAGAACCTCCGCTGCTCTTATCCTAAGCATCCCAGACTCGACAGGCTCTTGCTGCGTTACATCTAAAATCTTTCCACAAGACAAAACAACTGAATTGAAGTGATAGGCAATTCACATTATTATGCCCCTTCCTCTTGTTCTGGTTCCTGTTACATGTGGTTTTCCTCCATCTGGCCATTCACAAATTTACAAAAACCTAGTTTGAAAGGAATTAAATGTGACAACACGGCTTAAGATGACAATGTTGTTGGACAAAGAACATCAGTGACTAAGAAACCATACTAAAAATTGTTGTGTTGATAACGTTGGGACATTTTCATTCCACAAAGCTAACTAGCTAACCACACCAGAAATTCCCTATGCGATGGCTAATGCTAACTGTGTTTTGTAACCGATTTGTCTGCTCCGCAGTTATACCTCAAAAAAACCTGCGGATGTTGTGGGCCAACAGTGGTAACCCCTTGATCTGATTGAGGCATGCTTTCATTCAAATCTACAATTTCAGTATTAATGATAGTCTTTAAAAGGAGGTTATTCTTAAGTTTGCCACAAATGACTTTTTTCTTTTAAAGCATGGACATCATGAAAGTACTCAATCAAAATGTTAAATTATATGTATTTATTTTAAACTTGTATGAAACCAACATAAAACATGAATCTGTTTTAATTTAATAATTTTCTATTTAAATCTGGAAAAATGGAAGATGGTGGTAAACTTACTCTTTAAGTTTATGATTAACCTATTGTTGTGCTGTAGAAAATGTCTGGAGTAGGCTTGGGTTAGTCTGATGGGCACTGTACATGTTATGTACATAAGAAAAGTCAAAGATGTTTAATCTGTAAAAAAATGAATAATGGAATTAGAGTACTAACAGTGTAAAATATGTTCTGGTGTTTTAAAGCTTTTGTCTCTGTAGGTGTTTATAATCGGCTCTATGCCAATACAAATGTATTGTTGTCCATGGTTGCCGATGCTATTCTTGAATGAACAGATTAATATGACTAGCTGACTAGTTCCATTCATCCAGACTGTACAATAAAACTGCATGGTCCACTTATCTAATTACAAACACACAAGCGTTGGAGTGAAGGGGGATGAGTGACCGAGGGTTTTGTATGCACGACAACTTACAGCACAGCTTCCGGGTTACCCCAAGAGGTCTGGTTATGAGCACATCACTGAAGCACTGTTCAAGATTAATTCATTTTAGTAGTGCCAAATTAGGATATTCTGAATATGCTGTAATACATTGTGCCAAATTAAAATTGTTGGTTTTATTAAACGACTTGTCTGTTTCTTTCATACTTTTGCTAACCTGTCAATGTGTATGAGTGCATTTGTGTTGTAAAAGAACCAAGGCTTTTGTGTAAAACAACTCCATCTTGTTACAGTAACATTATTATTCAGGCACCAATATCATAATTGTAGTACTTACAGGCAGGCAAATCACTAAAGCAAAGAAATGTGGTAGTCCAATTGAATGTAAAAGCAATAGGTTTGGGTCAATCATGGGGAATCAATTACCACAATGTAATGCCAAACTCTAGAGCAGCAGCTTAAATCTGAATAAAATTGAGAAGTTTATGGCTCAAAACAGTAGGCTAAGGTGATTGCCTATATCGAATATCCAGCCTCTATGTGCTGATTATGCTTATTCTAAATCAGTAGAGGGATTAATAAGAGCCCATCAGACCTTGAAAAGAATGAAAAGCTTGGAGGACATGTTTCAAGCTGAAGCACATCTGATTAAAGCAGAGTAATGTCACCAACAGTAAAAAAAAAGTTTATAGACAAATCAGCAGTCATCTTCAGTGGGGTTCATACTAAGTAATTTAGGGTTCTATTCAATCCATGGTGAAAAAGTTCAGTATTACACCGTATTTGAAATTGAAATGCCAATGTTGTATGTCGAATTAGTCCGAAATGTATTTCACAATATGTAACACGAATTGAATAGTGATTACTGATTACAGTTTCTGTTCTGAGACCCACTAGTCTTTTTGTGTTTTCTAATGACACAAAGAACCCAAACCAATGTTTCCAAGTCAGGACCTGGTCTGAATCTGTGTGAACTGAACATGCGAGAAGCATCAGTGAATCCCTAAAAGGGTTTATTCAGGAAGGTGAAACGTTCCAGAATTGTGATAAATAAAAAAAAAAATGGCAGAACAGACATTTGCCTAATGTCAATGGGTGACTGGTTTCATTGTGACTCAACCATGGCTGCTGCCTGCTGTGCCTGCTCTTCTCTGTAGCCTTTAAGGAGCTGGTTGATGAGCGTGAGTTCATTTTCACGTTTGGCTGGCTGTAGTGGCGGGAACGGGTTTCCTTTGTACTCCAGCACAGCCATGGCAGCCTTGTCAAGGTTCTCTCTGTTGGGTATACGGGCCATGCGTGTGTAACCTTTCGGCTGGGCCTCAAACCTGGGAGCAAGAACCTTGAAGAGTTTTGGGATCAAATCCTTTTCCTGAAACCACAGAGAGAAAAGGAAATATGATGATGACCCAAAGAACCAGGAATACTCATAGAAATCTGGAAGACAAAAGCAAAACAAAGTTGAAGGCACTGGGTCTGAGTAACTTAATGAAACTAGAAGAAAAAAACGATGATAAAGGAGTACCGTGAGCCAAAAGTTGGCCATTTTCATCGCTTTTGTATCAGTGTCTCCTTTCTTGGCGTAGTCAATCAACTGCAAAACAGCATTGAACGTTTGTTAACAACAAACTCAAACCTCAAAAATAGTCAGAAGCCTACCGTACAGGGATATTACTTCTAGAAAATAGTCAGGAGCCTACCAAACAGGTATATTACCTCTAGAAAATAGTCAGGAGCCTACTAAACATGGATACTACTTCTAGAAAACAGTCAGGAGCCTACTAGACAGGGATATTACTTCTAGAAAACAGTCAGGAGCCTACCAGACAGGGATATTACTTCTAGAAAACAGTCAGGAGCCTACCAGACAGGGACATTACTTCTAGAAAACAGTCAGGAGCCTACCAGACAGGGACATTACTTCTAGAAAACAGTCAGGAGCCTACCAGACAGGGATATTACTTCTAGAAAACAGTCAGGAGCCTACCAGATAGGGATATTACTTCTAGAAAGCAGTCAGGAGCCTACCAAACAGGGATATCACTTCTAGCAGAAGTGGCAATGTGGCTGTGTTGGGTAATTGTAGCCAAATATCAGTTTGCGTAAAAAGGTAACGTCACCATTCATGTTCTCACCTTTTCTGCATAAAACCGAACTTCGTCTGCTCTTCCTAGAGTGGTCTCTATCCTTTCGTGCTTAACAAGCCCGGTAAGAATGTTCCGAAGCATGTTTAATCGGGACTCGGGACCAAGACCCATTTTACGGGCAACTCGGCCATGGGATATCAACATCTGCAAAGTTAGCCGCATTTTATCGAAATCAGATCAATATACTTTTTTTGAAACAGATGTTCTTAAGGATGGTGGCTATACGACTACTAATAGACTTCCTGAGGTCGCGGGTTCCCAAGCGTGTTGTATTTTGATTACTACTATAGCATTAAGTCAGTAGCACAAAGAGTACTTCCGGGTCATGATATTTCACAATAAAAATCCATTATAACCAGTAATAACGGGACAGTGTTAATCACTACTATTTATTATATAATTGTCAATTTCTAACAATGACTGGTCTTTATATTTAACAGCTACTTTTATTTAAATTTGGGTTCAAAACCTGTTCAATGGTCAAGTAAAATGCCCATTTATTGCCCCCCAGTGCAATACAACAGGGCTATTCGACTACAGTCCTGGAGCGCCGAAACACATCCTCAATTTCTAAAAAGGTTTCAGACCTGGGACACTGGTTGATTGGAATTAACTACGAGGTAAAAAATAAATAATCCATGACTAGAGTTGAATAGCCCTGTAATACACTGTAAATGAAATATAGGTTGGATTACAGAGAGAATAACTACTAGCTAAGTGGGGAGGAAAAGATTCAGTAATGTCCCCACTAATCAAATAACTTGTTTACGGTTTACTGAGTCTTTGATTTAGAATTTCTCTAAACATTTCTACTTTTGGCATTATGGAAAGCACATTTTGAGTTAGATCTACCGATTTTTACTACACACCTATATTTTGAAGAAAAAATACCATAAAGCAATGTCTTAATTGCTGACACTGTTGCTGTCGTGTCGTGACCGGTCGTGACGCAAATGACAGCTATGACATTGCCGATACACCACTTACCGATGTCCGTGTGGATAAACAGGATTCAGAAGAAAAATTGTTCCACTTCACAATATTCTGTTCACTCAATTTCATGAGTAATTTCGCTTTGTTAGTTATTATTAGATTTGTATATGTTGAATAGATATGTTTCACATTTGAAATAAAAAAGGATGATATCTGAATAAAAACTAAAATGACTGTAATTAAGGTGATCTTATCCCTTGACATTTCTTTTGAAATTGTAATAAAATATGCATAAATGTAATTTTATTGATACATTTTGTACAATGATAATACATTTTTCCTTCAAAGTTTCGAGTCAAACACAAACCTGTAATCATTACTCAAACAATTTGATACATTTTAAGGAGGATGATGTGGAGAATCATCCTAATGAAGAGTTTGAGCTGGCCAATCAGCAGTTTAGTGAAGGATGAGATAGCCAATCAGCAGTTTAGCGAAGGATGAGATGGCCAATCAGCAGTTTAGTGAAGGATGAGATGGTCAATCAGCAACCTACACTCACACATATATTTCATGAGAGTATATTCAAACACCATTCATTTTTTGGGTACCCAGACTCATTCCTACACAGAAAATCTGCTTTTAATATGTACATTATCTCTGGCTGAAAATTGACCAGTGAGTGTATACATTATTCATAGATCATTCAGTATGTTTAAGTATGCTCATAATACATTAGGCTTTTGCTCCTGTCAATCATTATTAGGTCTCATTTCAATTAAATCACACATCATTTTCAAATAAGTTATTTTTGCAATTGTCAAATTACTGTAATTCACAGACTGGATGTGAGTATAATTTTTTTTTAAACGGTCCCTATATGCTATAATTTTTCAGAATTTAAAGTTTGTGGACATGGAATTAATGTTGTAAATAACATTGTGAATTGCAACTGTATGGTCATTATTTATTTCCAAGCACTGGCTCTTATTCATTCAATTTGTCCAATTAGTGCCAGAAGCTGAGCCCTAAATACTGTGAAACTATGATCAGGCCTATGATTGTCACTCCTCTTTAGTTCAGAGGACGCAGCGTCCTTGATTCCCAAAAATAATTTAACATTTTGTCAGACCACAGGACAGTTTTCGACTCTCAGACCTCAATCCATCATAAGCTCGGGCCAGAGAAGGCAACGGTTGTTCTGGATAGTTTACATACCCTAGAATGTTTGGCCTTGTTACAGACACACAAGGTGACACCCACAGGTGAAAATGGCAATAAAAGATGAATTTCCAAACCTGTGGTTTTTAATTTGCAATTAGGGTCTGTGTATAAATTGTCAATTAGTTTGTTTGCTCTCACATGGATGCACTGAGCAGGCTAGGTACTGAGCCATGGGGAGCAGAAAAGAACTGTCAAAAGACCTGCGTTACAAGGTATCAATCACTTATTAAGAAATTGAAAATTCTGGGATCTCTTGAAACCAAGTCAAGGTCAGGTAAACCAAGAAAGATTTCAGCCAAAACTGCCAGAAGAATTGTTCGGGATACAAAGAAAAACCCACATGTAACCTCAGGAGAAATACAGACAGCTCTGGAAAAAGCCGTTGAGGTTGTTTCAAGGAGCACAACACAACCATACCTGAAATAAATGTGCTGCATGGTTGAGTTGCCAGAAAGAAACCTTTACTGCGCCAATGCCACAAAAAAGCATGGGACGCTCTTGGACTTTCCAACAAAACAGTGACCCTAAGCACAAGGTCAAGTCGACCCTCCAGTGGTTACAGCAGAAAAAGGTGATGGTTCTAGAGAGGCCATCACAGTCCCCTGACCTTAATATCATCGAGCCACTCTGGGGAGATCTCAAACGTGCGGATCATGCCAGACGACCAAAGACTTTGCATGACCTGGAGGCATTTTGCCAAGGCAAATGGGCAGTTATACCACTTGCAAGAATTCGGGGCCTCATAGCCAACTATTACATAAGACTGCATGCTGTCATTGATGCTAAAGGGGCAATACACAGTATTAAGAACTAAGGGTATGCAGACTTTTGAAATTGAAATGCCAATGTTGTATGTCGAATTAGTCCGAAATGTAATTTTTTTTCTTTGTTGCCATGTTTTGTTGAATGATTGTGCCATTCTGTTATGACTTATAGTTAAATGTAAATCCCATAATAAATATTGCTCACTTTTCTTTACAAATGGTACATATATTACCAATTCTCTAAGGGTACGCAACCTTTATGGTTTCTTCTTTGCTTGGTAGAGTTTTAACATGCATTTGTGGATGCAGCGACGTAATGTGTTCACAAGGGTTTTCGGTAGTATTCCTGAGCCCATGCAACTATTTCCACTACAGAATCATGTCTGTTTTAATGCAGTGCCACCTAAGGGGTCCGAAGATCACGGCTATCGAATATTGGTTTTCGGCCTTGTCCCTTGCATATAGAGATTTCTCTGGATTCTCTGAATCTCTTGATGACATTATGTACTATAGATGATGAGATCCCCAAACTCTTGACAATTTTACGTTGAGAAATGTTATTATATTTGATTGATTGATTCTTAAACTGTTGCACTATTTGCCTGCACAGTCTTTCACAGAGCGGGGAACCCCTCCCCATCCTCAATTCTGACAGACCTATCCCCTCCGGAATGACCTTTTGAGTTCCCAATCGAGTTACTGACCTGTTGCCTATTGACCTAATTAGTTGTGTGATATTCCACCATATATTCTTTTGCATTACACAACAGTTCCATGCGATGGTTGCCTCTGGACCAACTTTTTTTAAACATGTTGTCAGCATCAAATTCAAAGTGGGCATATTTTTCTCAGGAAACAATAAAATGTCTCAGTTTCAAAATTTGATGTGTTGTTTTTGACTATTTTCTGTGTTTCTGTGAACGTCATCATTACCGTCTCCCACCTGCTGTCCCAGGTATAAATAGAGCGACATTCAATTCTGTCATCAACACGTGGTTAAGAATAATTTTCCCTGTTAGGTTCCCAATTCCCTGTTAGGTTCCCAAATCCTTAACATTTATCCCACATATCTGACCAGAATGAATGTTTTTAAGGAAGTACAATTAAAAATCTTTAAGATTTAGTTTCAAACCTGAGCATTTTTGAGAATTGGTTAACAACTTTGAGAGCGGATTTTACATGAGTTTCATTTATAGAAATTGCTTTGAAGAAACAGTTTTGGACTAATAGACACAGTATTTGTGCTGCAATTAGAAATAACAGGGGCAAGGTGGGACAGCCTTGACAGATTCCTTTTTTTAATGTAAAATCTAGAAGTTCCATGAGCTAATTTGACACAGCTATTTCTACTATTAAATGTGTCATATACAGTGGGGAGAAAAAGTATTTGATACACTGCTAATTTTGCAGGTTTTCCTACTTACAAAGCATGTAGAAGTCTGTATTAGGAGATTGCTGAGATTAGGAGCACTCCCTTTAGGAGTGTGCTCTTAATCTCAGCATGTTACCTGTATAAAACACACCTGGGAGCAATAAATCTTTCTGATTGATAGGGGATGAAATACTTATTTCACTCATTAAAATGCAAATCAATTTATAACATTTTTGACATGCGTTTTTCTGGATTTCTGGCGGACCGCGTAAGTGGAGCCGGCCAAGAAGAGCGGACATGCGAACTATATCTCACAAAATTTAGTACACCCCTCAAATTTTTGTAAATATTTGAGTATATCTTTTCAAGTGACAACACTGAAGAAATTGCACTTTTCAAAAAAAATTCCACATGGCCCAATTAGCCATTTTCCCTCCCTGGTGTCATGTGACACGTTAGTGTTACAAGGTCTCAGGTGTGAATGGAGGAAACTTTGCAGACTAAAACCTCCAGTCACTACATTATAGTAAGCCCGAAATAAGACAGTTTATGGTTAGAGTGCAACTGTTTCTGGTGGATTTTCGAAGTATGTATCCCTGCATGCATTTTGGATCAGGATACACAAACACATTTGCTGGCTACAACATACAGTAGTTACGTTATAGTGTGCCTAAAATTGTATACGGTTATATTGCAACTGTTTCTGGCATGGAAACGTTCATCTTCAGTCTCGCTAGAAATTGCTAAGAAGTTAGTAAATACTAGTAACCCTATTACTGGCTAATAAGCTGTTCAAACGGCAGTGGCAAAAGCTAACAGTTCATAGATGCTATTTGTGGTGGAGGTAAACTTAATAAGAAACATTAGTCAGTTTAACACAATGCTCAATAGTGTTTAGCGACTAGTGAAATGCATAATGCTGTGGCGTTGTGGTTAGTGACAGTGCCTATCATGTGGAAGACTCAAGTTTGAATCTATTGTGAACAACGCCATTTATTTATTTTATTTCGATGATTCTCTCGTCGTTTCACTTGATGAAAAAGTTAGTTATCTTCGCCTTTATTGATAGTATTTGTATCAATGTCATTCACAAACTGAAAAAAAAAGTATGTTGTTATGCCATGAAAGAAAAAAATATTTTCTCATGCCATGAAATGAAATCGCTTTGGCAGACTCGCTAGCAATTGCTCAATTCCTATGACTAGTCCAGTAAGTTAGTAGACCCTGGTAAAGCCTATTACTGGCTAATAATCTGTTCAAACGGCCAGCAAAAGCTAACTGTTCATAGACGCTATTTGTGGTGGAGGTAAACTTAGTAAGAAACGTTAATTAGTTTAACTGAATCAATGTAATTCACGAATGGCCAATTAGCTGTTAAAACGGCTAGTGGCAAAGGAGGATTTGTTCAGGATAGAGACAAGAGGATATACTGACACCCAGCAAATATGCAGCTTCGTGGTGTAGTGGTTAACGACAGTCTTTCATGTGGGAGACCCAGGTTTGAATGTCAAGATGGCAACATTTTCTATTGCGGGTCAGCTGAACTAGCTTGCCTGGTTTCTTGTTGGATTAGGTGTTAGGTGTCCAATTGATAATACATGACCATATTAAAGTCACCGCTCAAAATTATTTTAGCTGAGGTATATTTTGACATCATATCAATCAGTAAAGTATCAAATTATTTTAGTAATTTATTTTTACGTGAGTTTGAGCAATACTTATATACTGTATGTTGCATAAAAAAATAAATACAAAATACAAGGATATAATAAGAATAATCTAATGGCCATTTGTGTCCACTGAGGTAATGAGAACCTCAGCATTTAAGTATCCATTCAGAACCCTGAAACTGGTTAGGAGTCAACTTGCTGGCATTTTTGTTTGAGCTAGTAGTTTAGACTAGCTAAAGTGGGCTACAGTTTTGTAAACAAAGCCAATTGCCAGATAAATCCTCCTCACAGACAGATTTGCGTTTACCAGTTATTTTCAAACCCTATAACGTTTGCTGCATTCACTTCCACTGTAGGATGAAGAGAGTCTTCCTTTTAAAAATTGAAATAACTCAAAATGTTTATAATTCCAAAACGTATGTGTTAAAAAATAGCCAACCTTTCCTTTAAACACAGGTAACTAGCTATATAATTATATGTACTGTATATACAATACACAGCCATGGTTCTGTGTTTTGTGCCAGGTTGTAATCATATGGAGTGAGTAATTGCAAACAGTTTTACCGGTTTCCCAACAACGAAGCTAAGAAGCGCCGGTAGATCTGGCTTATAAGGTGAATCGCTAGGTACCTAGCTAAATATACAGTAACATTATACTTCAGTAGGCCTACTAGCTACGACAATGTAGCTACGTACCTAACGTTAGCTAATAGGCTATTGGCTGTAGTTGGCCATCCTCAAAACCACCAGACAAAATTAGCTGGTTAGCTCTGAAGATAATTAATGCAGTGTCGCTATGGCTTATGGTTAGTGTAGTTTTGGGGCTTTTAGAAAGATAAAACACATTTTTCTTAATTTTTATGGACAGAATTTCTAGGCGCAGCCAGGGGCCGGAGGGTGTCAGGTTTGGGGACCACACAATTTCGTCTCTGCTCTTTGCAGATGATGTTGTCGTGTTGGCCCCTTCTAACCAGGACCTTCAGCATGCGCTGGGACGGTTTGCAGCCGAGTGTGAAGCAGTGGGGATGAAAATCAGTACCTCCAAATCCGAGGCCATGGTCCTCAGTCGGAAAAGGGTGGCTTGCCCACTTCAGGTTGGTGGAGAGTGCCTGCCTCAAGTGGAGGAGTTTAAGTATCTAGGGGTCTTGTTCACGAGTGAGGGAAGGATGGAACGGGAGATTGACAGACGGATCGGTGCAGCTTCTGCAGTAATGCAGTCGATGTATCGGTCTGTCGTGGTGAAGAAAGAGCTGAGCCGCAAGGCGAAGCTCTCGATTTACCAGTCAATCTACGTTCCTACTCTCACCTATGGTCATGAGCTTTGGGTCATGACCGAAAGGACAAGATCCCGGATACAGGCGGCCGAAATGAGCTTTCTCCGCAGGGTGGCCGGGCGATCCCTTAGAGATAGGGTGAGAAGCTCGGTCACCCGGGAGGAGCTCAGAGTAGAGCCGCTGCTCCTCCACATCGAGAGGGGTCAGCTGAGGTGGCTTGGGCATCTTTTTCGGATGCCTCCGGAACGCCTTCCTGGGAAGGTGTTCCGGTCCCGTCCCACCGGGAGGAGACCCCGGGGAAGACCTAGGACACGCTGGAGGGACTATGTCTCCCGGCTGGCCTGGGAACGCCTCGGTGTCCCCCCGGAAGAGCTAGAGGAAGTGTCTGGGGAGAGGGAAGTCTGGGCATCCCTGCTTAGACTGCTGCCCCCGCGACCCGGCCCCGGATAAGCGGAAGAAGATGGTATGGTATGGTAAAACACATTTTTCAACACAGAAGTTGAAGTTTAAACATTTACAACCGATTTCCACTACAAGGACACATTTATTGTTTCACCATCTTGAAAAGGATCAGAATGTCTACATCGCACATTAATATAGGAATCCTTAATTAACAACCCTGTCGCTCAAAACAATGGACATTTTGCTTCCAGAACCTCACTTTCCAAGTCTATTGTATCAGCAGGCTCAATGAACACTACCACCTGTATCTACACTTACAGCCGAATTATTGAGCACTTAGCATGCCGCCCTGTGTGGGAGACGTTCAAATGCCTGGTTTTCCATAACTATCCAATCATGGATAATGACATTAAATAATCGGGATCATATTCATATCAGGCTCATATCAGTAACAGCGCTTGTTTTGTTTGGGTACTCAGTTTAACCCTAGTTTACATTACATTGGATTTCCCCTTGTATGTTTTAGTTAGCACAACTATATATTGTTAATTTGCTGTTCCTTTGTTATTATTGGTAATAATTGACATAATATGATGGATGCATTAACTGTCACTCTGGATAAGTGTCTTCTAAATGATTAAAATGTAAATGTATAGAAAGAGCTTTAATAGAATTTCTGAGGCCAGTGAGAGGACGAACACAAAAGAAAAAATTACTTCATCTTCAATGCTTTATTGTCATAGTCTAAATCAACATATCAACTGGAAGTGGATGTTGAACTGCACAGTTGTTGAGTTGTGTGACTATACAGGAAGACAGAGGTTAGGATCAGATTTAATTGTTGTTCATGGTGCTGTTCAACCAATCATTGAAGATGCACACCTGTAGAAAGAGAAGGATACAGGAGTCATAAGTTGTCACATGGTTCAGAATCTGTAGACTTGGGATAAGTTTGTTAAATTGAATTTACATAGAAACATAAGGAATGACAGGGATGAACCTGTGGTCTAAATCTCAACTCAATTCCATCAAACCCTCTTTGAAGCAATCACACTGTAACTCTAATATTTGTAGCTCACTGACTAGTCTTGGAAATTATTTAAAAAAATGTCTTATGTCTTAACTTTTCAGAATTAGTATGTGGGTACGGGATAAATATATACATAAATAGAAGGAAGTAATAAAATAAATAAGTATTTATTTGAAACAACATTACCCTATAATGCACAAACTTAGCAGCAGAAGTCTTACCTTGGTGTAGACACCAGGGTTATTGGGCTGGGCACAACCATATCCCCAGGAGACAATCCCCTGCAACTGACCGTTGCACACCACAGGGCCACCAGAATCTCCCTAAAAGAGAAAGAAAAAGAGATATATACTTGTTTAACTGTAACATATTTACTATTTTTCACTTTTGTTCATAACGATTTTGTTAACTAGGTAAGGAAGCAGTAGAGCAGGTTCAGTCTGTAAAGGTCAGTACTGTTTTGGTACCTGGCAAGAGTCTTTGCCTCCCTCCAGGTATCCAGCACAGAACATGGAGGCGGTGATCATGCCAGGGTAGGAGTTTTCACAGTCCTTGGAGGACAGGATGGGGATGTTCAGGCACTGAAGCTTGTCGCGATCGGCAGCTGTAAGGAAAGTAGAATCCAAGATATGGGAATCAAAGGGAAAACATGCCAATTATGTGTCGTGGCACTGGGGCTGGTAAACCGATAAAATATACTCTGTAACACCCCCAAAATATATGACAGCTGTACTAACTGGAGCTCATGGTGTTGCCCCATCCAGAGACAGTACACATGGTGCCAGCGGGGGCACAGCTGCTGGGCAGAGGAACAGGTTGCACATAAGCGTTGAGGGTGGCAGGCTTGCTCAACTTGATCAGCATGATGTCATTGTTGATGTCGTAGGAGCTGTAGTTGGGGTGACGGATCACACGAGAAGAAGAGATGAACTGCTCATTACCCTCAGTCACCTTGATGTTGTGCTCACCAAGACGCACCTCCACACGTCTTACAGAGGATAAAAGAGAGAGAGCAAAAGAAAGGAAAGTGGGAAGATTAGTCTTTCATCACCTGATGATGTCCTGTATTAAGCCTTGTGGTCAAACTGAAATCAAATGCATGATGTGATGTGGAAGATAGAATGTTTGAAGTCATGATGCATGGCAACTTAAACCATTGTCTTCCCACAAGTTCAATATTTCATGTGTAGTAGTGAGTACTTATCTTATTATCAGTACCGTAAGTACAAAACAGGTAGACAACTTACGACTTGTAGCAGTGAGCAGCAGACACAACCCAGTCCTTGTTGACCAGGGAGCCACCACAGAAGTGGTACCCAGAGTTCAGAGACACCTGATGGGGCTGGGAGTAGGACGTACACTCATACCCTCCAACGATCTTGTCATCCTCTGTGGCAACTGGAAATATAAATATATTTTACAGTTAGCATTTACAAGTTGCTTCACCTTTTGAGATTTTGCAGTATAATGTACAAATAAAATCATTATTTTAGTTTGAGATCTGTAAAGTACAGACAATATTTTATAAAAGCTTATGAAGGAGTATGTACTTACAAGCAGCTCCTATGAGGAGAACAAAGACTAGAGAAATCATTTTTGCTTCTTGATCCAGTTGATGAGTAAGGTTTACCTACAAACGTATTTTTATAGAATCCAAAGGTACGCCCCATTTCCATGGCAATCTCATTGGTTAGGCGAGGTCCAATCAGCCATAAGGTGATAAGATTTGATGATTCCTGATCCAACTTTCCATAAATAATTTTTGGTCAAGAGGTTCATGTGAATTATTCTGCCTTTGAAACCTCTGACCTGTTATCTCTGAACTCTCAGACCTCCAACTTTAGAGTTTTCCAGACAACTGGGAACCAAGGAAAAAACTAAATTATATGTAGGAAACATCTGAATTATCCTAAAGCTAAGGCATTTCAACCGAAAAATCACTGTTGTCATAATTTTAACCTTTTTTTCTTGAGTTCCCAGGTGTTCCTAAGAACCATGAGGCTTGGGCGAGCGTTGAATGAGCGTTTATAACATAAGGCTAAGGTCACAGCAGTATTTAACATTCTGAGATGACTGAATTGTAGAACATATTAACAATCATAACCACAATCACATATAACTACCAAACTGTACAAACAGTTTTTATGGACGCAGCTTTATTGTTATAATGTAATGCAAAAAGAACTGATACAACAGTTTTATAAAATGCCTCTTATGTAGGCATTGCTAAGGCCCATGAGTTATATGAATTAGGCATAGTATAGAATGGGAAAATGGTTGTCTCTGACAGAGTCTGAAGAGTTTAATGGCCAGGATTTAAATGCAAGGATCTGAATTAATAGGTGGCCACAGAGTTGGTCAGACTATCTTTGAAGAATTACATCTGAAGGAAGAAAGAGAAGGGATTAGAGAACACATTCACTATCAGGAAATATATCAACTGGATGGGTAATATAATGCCATATTTCTTTTTTGTTATGTAGCTGACACCCTTATCCAGAGCAACATACAGTACTAAGTATACACATTTCCAACATAGTCCCCAGCGTTTCAAGCTTGATGCACCAAGAGTGCTACATCGGACCATAAAAAAGTACTTCTCCCCATTCAGACATCTTTTGCAATGACATCAGTAAGTAAAAGATACTGTTTTTGAAGACAAATATATTTTTCATAGCCAACTGCTTTGTTGGTTAATTCCAGTTCTATGTTTTTATAATGGGTGACTATAAAGAAAAACATAAATGTTTAAAAAAGGAATTCTCTTCTGATAAGCTACCTCTTTGCAAATTTAAAACATTCATGCAAATACAAAAAAACACAAACGACTTCAAATGATGGATGCCATATTTTACATAGCCCCACAATGCTTGAGGTTCAGACCAATTTCGACCATTGATCCTATAAATTTGTATTTTGTTACTTTTTTCCTTCCTTTGTGGTAGCTACTGACTTTTTCTGTGGTTTCACCTTAATGGTTTCCTGTACTGCTAGGTCAATATTACAAATATTTTAAATTATATAAAAAAGAATAGTACTTCAGACAAAAAATACTGAGACAATAAAACTCCAATGATCATCCTAAAATGTATTTAACTGAACAATAAAACAATTAAATAAATAAAACAACATTGAACCCATTTTTCTAAGTACAACTCTATGAGTTACCACCTTTCCGTTGGTTGGGCAGTATTGTGGCCGCAATGAATTTTGGCAATTCTAATTACGCAAAAGGCTGGGCTGGGGCAAAAGAAAACAATTACTTTTTGTGGAATATTGAGTCATAACCCAAGCTAAGGGGCTCCCATACTAATTATATTTTCACCTAACTATTCCTTTAACTGATATGCTCAGGAACACTGTAAAAATTATTTTGATCTACCAACTTTTTTTCTTTATTGGCCAGATGCTGTAACTGCTGAGCTACCTGCTGCTGGACCTATCTGGACCTATCAAACATACAGAGCAAGAGAATCCTGTTTGTGACTCCACCAAGCCTTTAAAATCTACAAAATGTACCAACATTTCTAAACAATACACCTTATATGGATTAAATTATCATCCAACTAAATCTGACTAAATTGCATTCTTTTCAATACAACATGCTGGAATACGTTCATAACATTTGATCTCACTTTACATGTACAGTAGGTTAAAACTGCCAGTTTTTCTGCACTTCAGACTGCATCTGGACGACAACATGATTGCAACACAGCTGTGTCGTTCACAAAGTTGAATGCCTATCATAAATGTGTAAATAAGCAAACTGTGTGAAAGGGGTTTAGTTGGCTTGACTCCTGGAAGATTCCAGGAAAAATGCTTGGTGATGCAAATAGTTGTATTTTCCAGATGATTAAATTTAGGGAGGTGACTATAACTTGATCTCTATCCATTTGTACTGTAGGAGAGGAGGTCAATTCTTGAGGAAACATATACTGATCGGTCAAATAATGGCACTAAAACAAATAATGCAAACTTTGTAAGGTCATGACACTCACCGCGTTTCACCAAGTCATTAAATTGGGTACACACAGTACTGGTCAAAAGTTTGCAAGTCAAACTAAAGCCATTTAGGGTAGAAACATTTGTTAAGTGAGATTTGTCCATCACTGATAAATAAGTTTTGGGTTTTTGTGTCACATTTGTTCCTTGTGACATGAGGGACCTACATTACTGTGCAAAAGTCTTAAGCACCTGAAAATAGCAATAAAGCAATTTATTTGGGTAGTAAGTGTCTATTTGAAAAAAAATTATATGGATATTATATTTTTACAAACAAACAACATCACAAATAAACCACAATATCACATATCCACCATCATTCTTCACAATGTGTCTACAGTGCGTTGACTAAAATACACATGCGTCCAGTTGTTTTACATTTCTTAATTATTTTCCCTAATAGTGAAGATGGTTATATTCAGGCACATGGCTATTTTTCATAACCCCTAGCTGATTTGTACATTGTACAATATTTCTTTGAATAGAGGGCCCTTATTTTCTGCCCACCCCAAGTTCTAAATGAACTTTTTTTCCTTGTATTTTTTTGTCTGGCTTTCCCCATGTTCATGAACGTCTAAGGGAATTTAGAATGTGTGTCACCTTAATTTCATATTCCAGTGAAACAGGATGTTACAGATGATTACTTCTGATTACACAACTCAGATTAACTTTAAATTGTAAAATCCTAATTGGAACATAAAACAATAAGAGTTTTATTCATAAGATTGTAAGATTGAATAAAATAATGTTCTTAATGACAGTTAACTTTTTCTTTGAACAACATTCAAAAATATTGAATGTTTCAATATATGGAATATTGAATCTGAACAGGTTATATTCATAAGATTGTTCAGATTTTGTACAGCTCTTTGGTTTATAATAACCAAGAGTACAAATAATTTACAAGGGCACTGTACCTCCAATCCTAGTTTTGCCAAGGAATTTACAGATAATATTTTATACAGTATTTCCTGATCCACCTGAACCATAAACCTGTCTCTGTCTCTTGCCAGGTCTAGAGAGGGGGGGGTGTGTGTGAACTTGTCCATATGCAGAGACATTGGCTACAGGGAACTGACCATGTCAAGGCTAAGAGTTGCAGAACACGCAGTGTGTTAGGAGCAGCAGGACCAAACCAGAAAACAACACAAATATATACTGTGCCCTCCATACGTTTTGGGACAGTATATTCAAAATGAAAAATATTGGAGTACACTCAAGGCATATGTTAAAACATGAATATGACACATTAGTACAGACTATCCTCTTTCAACAGCTGTTTCAACACATATACAAAACCGTTCAAAAGTTTGGGGTCACTGAGTTTAATAGAGTCTCAATGACTTTCATTGAAATAATAACTGGCGTCATCTATGAATTTGTTGAGGAAATCTGAAGAGATTTCCCCCCATTCTTCCTGAAGCACCTCCACAGGGTGTGGCAGGGCGTTGCAAAATGGTATGATAGCCTTTCTTCTTCAAGATCCCTTTTATCCTGTACAAATCTCCCACTATACCACCACCAAAGCACCCCCAGACATCACATTGCCTCCACCTTGATTGACAGATGGTGTCAAGCACTCCTCCAACATCTTTTCATTTGGTCTGTGTCTCACAGATGTTCTTCTTTGTGATCCGAACACCTCAAACTGTTCATAACAATTTTTCCCCCCATTGGGCACTCATTTGGCAACACTGCCTAGAAGGCCAGGATCTTGGAGACACCTCTTCACTGTTGACGTTGAGACTGGTGTTTTGCGGGTACTATTTGATGAAGCTGCATGTTGAGGACCTATAAGGCATCTGTTTCTCAAATTAGACGAATGTATTTGTCCTCTTCTTCAGTTGTGCTCTGGGTACTCCCCTTCCTCTTTCTATTCTGGATAGAGACAGTTTGCGCTGTTCTGAATGAGATCTTTAGTTTCTTGGTAATTTCTCTTATAGAAATGTCCCTTCATTTCTCAGAACAAGAACAGAAGTTATTTGTTTCTGGCCCTTTTGAGCCTGTAATTGAACCCACAATTAATGATGCTCCAAATGCTCAACTAGTCTAGAGAAGCTTTTTTTTATCAGCACAACAGTTTTCAGCTGTGCTACAATAATTGCAAATGTTTTCAATAGATTTTCAATAAACATTTTCAATAGATCAATTAGCCTTTTAAAATGATAAACTTGGATTAGCATACACAATGTGCCATTGGAACACAGAAATGACAGTTTCTGTATGCCAATGTAGACATTCCATAAAAAATCGTCTGTTTCCTGCTACAATAGTAATTTACAACATTAGCAATGTCTGCAATATATTTCTGATCAATTTGATGATATTGTTATTTGCTTTTCTTTAGAATTTCTTAGTGACCCCAAAGTTTGAATGGTACTGTATGTTTTACTAACTAAAAATTACAAAAAAAATTACACTTTCAGAGTTCCATCCCTCATTTCATGTGTGCATGTGTAGTGGGAAGATTTAACTAAAAGCAAATGTAAGAAGTATAAAAATCTATACTTTACAACAAATGTAGACTCCAAAGGCAAAAGCAAGGGATACAATTGAGACTACATATTCAAAGCTCTTTTATGTGTGAAGAATCAATTAAACAGGTAACACCTGTGACCCAAATATCTTTTACCATCCCAATGCATATGGAAGGCTGAATAAGTTATCAGAAGCTGTTTATGTAAGAAATAGTAATATACAAAATACTACTAAAGTTCAGTATTTACAATATACTACCAAAGTTCACAAATTCAGTTCACAAAAACACTATAGGAGAAAACACCAGATTATTCACAAAAGGCTTTAAGGATTTACTAAAAATTTTACAAATATTTGAGTTCATGAGAATGTTTTAGTAAATAAGGGAAGTTTTGTATGCATAATTTCACATGTGGATTTAAACGTTTACTCTTACTTTTACAGTACATAATGGGTAAGCTAATCTGTCTTTCTCCATATGTCCAATATAACTCAACTGAGTTTGTTATGGTTGGTCAATTCATGCCAAAGGGGTGTGGCTTGTTAGGATCCTATGTCTTCAAGTTCCCATATAAGCCAGTGGTGCTGGTGAACACCTCTCATCAACAGGATCACATAGCAACCATGATTTCACTGGTTTTTGTTCTGCTCTTTGGAGCTGCTTGTGAGTCTAGAATTTGGAGTCCAACACAAATCAAACTTCATAGAGTAATTTATTATTCCGCCTTCATATCACAAAAATGTCTTGAAGTTAGCTAAAAAAAATGCCTTCTCTCTATTTCCAGTTGCCACAGAGGATGACAAGATCGTTGGAGGGTATGAGTGTAAGTCCTACTCCCAGCCCCATCAGGTGTCTCTGAACTCTGGGTACCACTTCTGTGGTGGCTCCCTGGTCAACAAGGACTGGGTTGTGTCTGCTGCTCACTGCTACCAGTCGTAAGTAGCCTACCATGTAATGATATATTGTGACAATGACAACTACCAAGAAGAAGCTTATATACAAAAGGGAACTTCATATTGACAGTAACTGTGAAAAAAACAACTGTAACTAATCATAAGTGTACATAAAACAGTGACATAGACCAAGATTTGAAACAAACAAAACACAATAAGTAACCCATCCTAGCAACAATGCATTGTTTAAATGAACTTACTTTCAGTTAAATGAACTTCTTCAGTCTGTAGCCAAAACCCCTTCATTGTATAACCCAGTCAGTGTCTTAAACCAACAACCTTTGGTTTCCCAGCCTGGCACACTGCACCAAATAAGGATATCCTATTTGGAGGGGCAAGTAGTGGCCTTCCCCTGGTTGCTACAGTACAGTGCCACTGACTAAAGCTTTAACTTTTGGGTAAGCAGGTATAGGGATAGGCTTTTCATCACTATGCTGTTACTTAACCCCCCCCCTTCTATTTCAGCCGTGTGGAGGTGCGTCTTGGTGAGCACAACATCAAGGTGACTGAGGGTAATGAGCAGTTCATCTCTTCTTCTCGTGTGATCCGTCACCCCAACTACAGCTCCTACGACATCAACAATGACATCATGCTGATCAAGCTGAGCAAGCCTGCCACCCTCAACGCTTATGTGAAACCTGTTGCTTTGCCCAGCAGCTGTGCCCCTGCTGGCACCATGTGTACTGTCTCTGGATGGGGCAACACCATGAGCTCCAGTGAGTACAGCACCTGGGTCAAAGGTTACATGGAACGGTTAATCCTCTTTGCACTGACTATCTGTACAGAAATAAACAAATGACTAAAACACAATGTCATGATGTCTAACCATAACTCTTCCCTTTATCCACTTTGTCTTCTCCTCTTCTCTCTTTCTCCTTACAGCTGCCGATAGCAACAAGCTTCAGTGCCTGAACATCCCCATCCTGTCCTCCAAGGACTGTGACAACTCCTACCCTGGCATGATCACTGACTCCATGTTCTGTGCTGGATACCTGGAGGGGGGCAAAGACTCTTGCCAGGTACTCACCACTCTAAACTCAGTGGTCTCCCAATGAAGACTTCACAATTATTTTAGTTTAACTGATACAGAAATATGAACACATATTCTCTTTCTATCTGTGTCTCTCAGGGAGACTCCGGTGGCCCTGTGGTGTGCAACGGTCAGCTCCAGGGTGTTGTGTCCTGGGGTTACGGGTGTGCCCAGAAGAACAAGCCTGGTGTCTATGCCAAGGTAAGATTTCCTGTACAGTTTGAGGAATACATCCACAGGCATACATCACAGTGGAATAATTATGTAGATTGCTGGTTCTAATACTATTTTACCTCCCACTGAATATACTGATGTCTCATTTCTCCTTCTCTTCCTTCAGGTGTGCATCTTCAAAGACTGGCTGGCCAACACCATGGCTACTTACTGAGTCTGATCCTAACTGTGGTCCTCCAACATGCATCCTGTGCAGTTCAACATCCAGCTGATGTACTGGAGATGACTAATGACAAATAAAACATTTATCATATTTCCATTGTACTGAGAAATTTGTTTTCAAGTCTACAACATAAACAAAACATTTATGATTATCGGTAATCAGAACATAAGTGATGCAGCCATAGTGAACACTAATATGAATATGAATTTCTTAACCTCTTACCACTTCTTAACAGAAGATGTATACTCTATATGTATGTGTATGCATTACTACTGTATTTAACTGGTGTTTTACAATGGAACTGCATCCTAATATGGTTGTTACAATCCATGTATAATGAATACAAGACACAGCCTGTCACTGACTACTAGCAATTTTAAATGATTTTGCAGTATCTCCATGTTATGACCTGTCTGAAAGGTTATACAGAATCAAGTGAAATGTAATAAAAATGATATTACAAAGTACATACTTTTACTTATAATGTACCTACCCAGGAGCAAGGCTACTCTGTGGAGGGCTGTGTGTATTTTGTATGAGCGGGGTTGAAGGGGTTATCATGTGTATGTAAATATGCAAACAGGGTTTAGTTGGCTTATCTCAAAGCTCCTGGAAGTCTTTTTACTGTATCTGAGGCCAATAGTTCATTATCCCACCCAATTCAGTTAAGGGGGAAGATTATGGGCCTACGTCCATGTATTTGTGAGGACACCCAATTTTGAGGAAACATATCGATCAGTTAGATTTCAGGACTAAAACAAATGAATCAAAATGCAAACTCTGTAAAGTGATGTCCCCTCATCCCGTTTCACCAAGTCATGAAATTGGGTACATAGAACCTTCTCGTTAACTTGAACAAATGTGCTTCAACAACCTGGAACTAGATTTGCTGCATTCGTGGAATTATGTCACTCAGTTTTTTTGCTTGTAAAAATATTGCAGCTATGGACCAATAAGCATGACTGACCTGTACTTATATACATACAAAGATCTTGGTTCCATAAATACATCTGGTAAACTTAGCAAATACTGTCCAGACTAATAATGGTATAGAAAATGTCGACCAAACTGTGGGACAATAATGTGCAGTAGGTTTTATTTCAGGCTTTGTTTAATTCAGAGTGATTACACTTGGCATGTACTGTCAGAAACTTGTGTCTCACTAACCTGCAAATTATCTCCGACACCAATGACATGAGCTTGACTAAACTTCATTGATTGAAGTCACTTTTCATAGAGAGCCGCCAATTACAAAATCACAACAGTTGGCTGTGGGCAATATGCCATTGGAATCGGGTGGCATGTATACTATTGTATAACATCATTTGAACTATCATACAGCAATCAGCAATAACATTATGACCACTGAAAGGTGAAGTGAATAACACTGATAATCTCGATGTCATGTCACCAGTCAGTGGGTGGGATATATAAAGCAAGTGAACATTCTGTCCTCAAAGCTGTTTTGTTAGAAGCAGGAGAAATGGGCAAGCGTAAGGATCTGAGCGACTTTGACCAAGGCCAAATTGTGATGGCTAGATGACTGGGTCAGAGGATCTCCAAATTTGCAGCCCTTGTGGGGTGTTCCCGGTCTGCAGTGGTCAGTACCTATCAAAAGTGGTCCAAGGAAGGAAAAAGGGTGAACTGGCGACAGGGTCATGGGCGGCCAAGGCTCATTGATGCACGTGGGGAGCGAAGGCTGGCCCATGTGGTGCTATCTAACAGACAAGCTACTGTAGCTCAAATTGCTGAAAAAGATAATGCTGGTACTGATAGAAAGGTGTTAGAACACACAGTGCATTGCAGTTTGTTGCCTATGGGGCTGTGTAGCTGCAGACCAGTTGGGGTGTCCATGCTGACCCCTGTCCACTGCCGAAAGCACCTACAGTGGGCACATGAGCATCAGAACTGGACCAAGGAGCAATGGAAGGAAATGGCCTGGTCAAATGAATCACGTTTCCTTTACATCACCTGGATGGCCGGGTGCGTGTTTATCACTTACCTGGAGAACACATGGCACCAGGATGCACTCTGGGAAGGAGGCAAGCCAGCGGAGGCAATGTGATGCTTTGGGCAATGTTCTGCTGGGAAACCTTGGGTCCTGCCATATATGTGGATGTTACTTTGACACGTACCACCTACCTGAGCGTTGTTGCAGACCATGTGCACCCTTTCATGGCAATGGTATTCCCTGATGGCATTGGCCTCTTTCAGTATAATAACGCGCCCTGCCACAAAGCAAAAATGGTTCAGGAGTTCAAGGTGTTGACTAGGCCTCCAAATTCCCCAGATCTCAATTCAGTTGAGCATCTATGTGATGTCCTGACAAACAAGTCCGATCCATGAAGGCCCCACCTCGCAACTTACAGGACTTAAAGGATCTGTTGCTAACGTCTTGGTGCCAGATACCACAGCACACCTTCAGAGGACTAGTGGAGTCCATGCCTCGATGGGTCAAGTCTGTTTTGGCAACAAAAGAGGGACCTACACATTATTAGGCAGGTGGTCATAATGTTATGGCTGATCGGTGTATGTTTGAACAGTGGAGTAGTATAGCATTATTTACTGTAATAAAACAATATTGAAATGAAATATAATACCTATAGACAAAAATGTCCTTTTCACTTATATTTTTGTCTAATCATGTTTGATCGTCTTCAAAATACTTCAAATAACAACAATTCTAGTGTACTATACAGATACTATTCTGAACAATTATTCTTAGTCCAACAGAATGTCTTTTTTATTCACTGCACTGCAAGTCCAATTAGGTGCAGATATTTTTAATTCAGATTTTCAAGTGTATTGTTTTAGATCCAAGCCCTGAAAGGGAGGGTGAGGGTGTGAACTAGTCCATATGTAGTGAGACGCATATGTCAAGGCTAAGAGCTGCAAAATACACTATGTGAGGAGCAGCTGGATCCAACCAGAACACAGCCATATCACACATCCATATTTATATGGGTATAGAATTTTTTTTGTGTATGTATATATTTAAATATATAAATATCAGCAACTGGTTTACTCAAAGTGATAATAAGTTATATACTACTACTAAATACAAATTAAGTGATTTTAGAATAATTGGGATAATTATTGTGATGCAACATTTTTCTTTTATGCTATGTCTCTTATTTGTATGGACTATTGTAGTATTTGTTAAACAAGAGAGCTGTAGGTGGGGCATAATAGGGAAATAAAAATATATTATTTAACAGCTAAAGTGCTGTTAAACACTGGATTCTTCACAATTTTCTTTTAGAATGTAATGATATTCATAATAATATTTGAATTAATGAGGAAATGTGAGTAAAGAAAGTTGCATTTCAATAATATTCACATTAGATTCAAAAATATTTTTTACTACTGTTTTTCCATTACATTTTAGCAAACCAGTCTGTCCTTTTCCACGTGTCCATCAACAATCAATAGAGTTCCTGGTTGGTCAGTTGCAATCAAAGGGGTGTGACTTGTTAGAGTTGTATGGTTTCAAGTTCCCATATAAGCAATGATGCTGGTGAACACCTCTCATCAACAGGATCACATCGCAACCATGATTTCATTGGTCTTTGTTCTGCTCTTTGGAGCTGCTTGTGAGTCTAGAAATTGGAGTCCAACAAATGTATAAATTCACACAGAAGTATGTCATTCCACCTTCATATCATAATAATGTCTTGAAGGTTGCTAAAAATGCCTCTCTATTTCCAGTTGCCACGGAGGATGACAAGATCGTTGGAGGGTATGAGTGTAAGTCCTACTCCCAGCCCCATCAGGTGTCTCTGAACTCTGGGTACCACTTCTGTGGTGGCTCCCTGGTTAACAAGGACTGGGTTGTGTCTGCTGCTCACTGCTACCAGTCGTAAGTAGCCTACCATGTAATGATATATTGTGACAATGACAACTACCAAGAAGAAGCTTATATACAAAAGGGAACTTCATATTGACAGTAACTGTGAAAAAAACAACTGTAACTAATCATAAGTGTACATAAAACAGTGACATAGACCAAGATTTGAAACAAACAAAACACAATAAGTAACCCATCCTAGCAACAATGCATTGTTTAAATGAACTTACTTTCAGTTAAATGAACTTCTTCAGTCTGTAGCCAAAACCCCTTCATTGTATATCCCAGTCAGTGTCTTAAACCAACAACCTTTGGTTTCCCAGCCTGGCACACTGCACCAAATAAGGATATCCTATTTGGAGGGGCAAGTAGTGGCCTTCCCCTGGTTGCTACAGTACAGTGCCACTGACTAAAGCTTTAACTTTTGGGTAAGCAGGTATAGGGATAGGCTATAAATTACTATGCTGTTACTTAACCCCCCCCCCCTTCTATTTCAGCCGTGTGGAGGTGCGTCTTGGTGAGCACAACATCAAGGTGACTGAGGGTAATGAGCAGTTCATCTCTTCTTCTCGTGTGATCCGTCACCCCAACTACAGCTCCTACGACCTCAACAATGACATCATGCTGATCAAGTTGAGCAAGCCTGCCACCCTCAACGCTTATGTGCAACCTGTTCCTTTGCCCAGCAGCTGTGCCCCTGCTGGCACCATGTGTACTGTCTCTGGATGGGGCAACACCATGAGCTCCAGTGAGTACAGCACCTGGGTCAAAGGTTACATGCAACGGTTAATCCTCTTAGCACTGACTATCTGTACAGAAATAAACAAATGACTAAAACACAATGTCATGATGTCTAACCATAACTCTTCCCTTTATCCTCTTTGTTCTTCTCCTCTTCTCTCTTTCTCCTTACAGCTGCCGATAGCAACAAGCTTCAGTGCCTGAACATCCCCATCCTGTCCTTCAAGGACTGTGACAACTCCTACCCTGGCATGATCACTGACTCCATGTTCTGTGCTGGATACCTGGAGGGGGGCAAAGACTCTTGCCAGGTACTCACCACTCTAAACTCAGTGGTCTCCCAATGAAGACTTCACAATTATTTTAGTTATTATAGAAATATGAACACATATTCTCTTTCTATCTGTGTCTCTCAGGGAGACTCCGGTGGCCCTGTGGTGTGCAACGGTCAGCTCCAGGGTGTTGTGTCCTGGGGTTACGGGTGTGCCCAGAGGAACAAGCCTGGTGTCTATGCCAAGGTAAGATTTCCTGTACAGTTTGAGGAATACATCAACAGGCATACATCACAGTGGAATAATTATGTAGATTGCTGGTTCTAATACTATTTTACCTCCCACTGAATGTACTGATGTCTCATTTCTCCTTCTCTTCCTTCAGGTGTGCATCTTCAAAGACTGGCTGGCCAACACCATGGCTACTTACTGAGTCTGATCCTAACTGTGGTCCTCCAACATGCATCCTGTGCAGTTCAACAACCAGCTGATGTACTGGAGATGACTAATGACAAATAAAAATTGTATCATATTAACATTGTACTGAGTAATTTGTTTTCAAGTCTACAACATAAACAAAACATTTATGATTATCGGTAATCAGAACATAAATGATGCAGCCATAGTGAACACTAATATGAATATGAATTTCTTCACCCCTTACCACTTCTTAACAGAAGACGTATACTCTGTATGTATGTGTATGCATTACTACTGTATATAACTGGTGTTTTGCTATGGAACTGCATCCTAATATGTTTAATGTATAATGAATACAAGATACAGCCTGTCACTGACTACTAGCCATTTTAAATGATTTTGCAGTATATCCATGTTATGACTGTCTGAAAGGTTATACAGAATCAAGTGAAATGTAATAAAAATGATATTACAAAGTACATGCTTTTACTTATAATGTACCTACCCAGGAGCAAGGCTACTCTGTGGAGGGCTGTGTGTATTTTGTATGAGCGGGGTTGAAGGGGTTATCATGTGTATGTAAATATGCAAACAGGGTTTAGTTGGCTTATCTCAAAGCTCCTGGAAGTTTTTTACTGTATCTGAGGCCAATAGTTCATTATCCCACCCAATTCAGTTAAGGGGGAAGATTATGGGCCTACGTCCATGTATTTGTGAGGACACCCAATTTTGAGGAAACATATCGATCAGTTAAATTTCAGGACTAAAACATATGACTCAAAATGCAAACTCTGTAAAGTGATGTCCCCTCATCCCGTTTCACCAAGTCATGAAATTGGGTACATAGAACCTTCTCGTTAACTTGAACAAATGTGCTTCAACGACCTGGAACTAGATTTGCTGCATTCGTGGAATAATGTCACTCAGTTTTTTTGCTTATAAAAATATTGCAGCTATCGACCAATAAGCATGACTGACCTCTACTTATAAAAAGATATTGGTTCCATAAATACATCTGATAAATTTTGCAAGTACTGTCCAGACTAATAATGGTATAGAAAATGTCGACCAAACTGTGGGACAATAATGTGCAGTAGGTTTTATTTCAGGCTTTGTTTAATTCAGAGTGATTACACTTGGCATGTACTGTCAGAACCTTGTGTCTCACTAACCTGCAAATTATCTCCGACACCAATGACATGAGCTTGACTAAAGTCAGTGATTGATGTCACTTTTCATAGAGAGCCGCCAATTACAAAATCACAACAGTTGGCTGTGGGCAATATGCCATTGGAATCGGGTGGCATGTATACTATTGTATAACATCATTTGAACTATCATACAGCAATCAGCAATAACATTATGACCACTGAAAGGTGAAGTGAATAACACTGATAATCTCGATGTCATGTCACCAGTCAGTGGGTGGGATATATAAAGCAAGTGAACATTCTGTCCTCAAAGCTGTTTTGTTAGAAGCAGGAGAAATGGGCAAGCGTAAGGATCTGAGCGACTTTGACCAAGGCCAAATTGTGATGGCTAGATGATTGGGTCAGAGCATCCCCAAAACTGCAGCCCTTGTGAGGTGTTCCTGGTCTGCAGTGGTCAGTACCTATCAAAAGTGGTCCAAGGAAGGAAAAGCGGTGAACCGGCGACAGGGTCATGGGCGGCCAAGGTTCACTGATGCATGTGGGAAGCGAAGGCTGGCCCGTGTGGTCCTATCTAACAGACGGGCTACTGTAGCTCAAATTGCTGAACAAGATAATGCTAGTACTGATAGAAAGGTGTTAGAACACACAGTGCATTGCAGTTTGTTGCCTATGGGGCTGTGTAGACGCTGACCAGTTGGGGTGTCCATGCTGACCCGTGTCCACTGCCGAAAGCACCTACAATGGGCATATGAGCATCAGAACTGGACCAAGGAGCAATGGAAGAAAATGGCCTGGTCAAATGAATCATGTTTCCTTTTACATCACCTGGATGGCCGGGTGCGTGTTTATCACTTACCTGGAGAACACATGGCACCAAGATGCACTCTGGGAAGGAGGCAAGCCAGCGGAGGCAATGTGATGCTTTGGGCAATGTTCTGCTAAGAAACCTTGGGTCCTGCCATACATGTGGATGTTACTTTGACAGGTACCACCTAACTGAGTGTTGTTGCAGACCATGTGCACCCTTTCATGGCAATGGTATTCCCTGATGGCATTGGCCTCTTTCAGTAGAATAACGCACCCTGCCACAAAGCAAAACTGGTTCAGGAATGGTTTGAGGAACGCAACAACGAGTTCAAGGTGTTGACTAGGCCTCCAAATTTCCCAGATCTCAATTCAGTTGAGAATCTATGTGATGTGCTGGACAAACAAGTCTGATCCATGAAGGCCCCACCTCGCAACTTACAGGACTTAAAGGATCTGTTGCTAACGTCTTGGTGCCAGATACCACAGCACACCTTCAGAGGACTAGTGGAGTCCATGCCTCGACGAGTCAGGGCTGTTTTGGCAACAAAAGAGGGACCTACACATTATTAGGCAGGTGGTCATAATGTTATGGCTGATCGGTGTATGTTTGAACAGTGGAGTAGTATAGCATTATTTACTGTAATAAAACAATATTGAAATGAAATATAATACCTATAGACAAAAATGTCCTTTTCACTTATATTTTTGTCTAATCATGTTTGATCGTCTTCAAAATACTTCAAATAACAACAATTCTAGTGTACTATACAGATACTATTCTGAACAATTATTCTTAGTCCAACAGAATGTCTTTTTTATTCACTGCACTGCAAGTCCAATTAGGTGCAGATATTTTTAATTCAGATTTTCAAGTGTATTGTTTTAGATCCAAGCCCTGAAAGGGAGGGTGAGGGTGTGAACTAGTCCATATGTAGTGAGACGCATATGTCAAGGCTAAGAGCTGCAAAATACACTATGTGAGGAGCAGCTGGATCCAACCAGAACACAGCCATATCACACATCCATATTTATATGGGTATAGAATTTTTTTTGTGTATGTATATATTTAAATATATAAATATCAGCAACTGGTTTACTCAAAGTGATAATAAGTTATATACTACTACTAAATACAAATTAAGTGATTTTAGAATAATTGGGATAATTATTGTGATGCAACATTTTTCTTTTATGCTATGTCTCTTATTTGTATGGACTATTGTAGTATTTGTTAAACAAGAGAGCTGTAGGTGGGGCATAATAGGGAAATAAAAATATATTATTTAACAGCTAAAGTGCTGTTAAACACTGGATTCTTCACAATTTTCTTTTAGAATGTAATGATATTCATAATAATATTTGAATTAATGAGGAAATGTGAGTAAAGAAAGTTGCATTTCAATAATATTCACATTAGATTCAAAAATATTTTTTACTACTGTTTTTCCATTACATTTTAGCAAACCAGTCTGTCCTTTTCCACGTGTCCATCAACAATCAATAGAGTTCCTGGTTGGTCAGTTGCAATCAAAGGGGTGTGACTTGTTAGAGTTGTATGGTTTCAAGTTCCCATATAAGCAATGATGCTGGTGAACACCTCTCATCAACAGGATCACATCGCAACCATGATTTCATTGGTCTTTGTTCTGCTCTTTGGAGCTGCTTGTGAGTCTAGAAATTGGAGTCCAACAAATGTATAAATTCACACAGAAGTATGTCATTCCACCTTCATATCATAATAATGTCTTGAAGGTTGCTAAAAATGCCTCTCTATTTCCAGTTGCCACAGAGGATGACAAGATTGTTGGAGGGTATGAGTGTAAGTCCTACTCCCAGCCCCATCAGGTGTCTCTGAACTCTGGGTACCACTTCTGTGGTGGCTCCCTGGTCAACAAGGACTGGGTTGTGTCTGCTGCTCACTGCTACCAGTCGTAAGTAGCCTACCATGTAATGATATATTGTGACAATGACAACTACCAAGAAGAAGCTTATATACAAAAGGGAACTTCATATTCACAGTAACTGTGAAAAAAACAGCTGTAACTAATTGTAACATGTAGAGAATGTATACAGTTTCTTCCTCATTTATTGAGGCACAGTCCAATATTTCTTTATACCATAACATGTCAGTATTGCAAAATGTCTGGGTAATCACACAGCCGTTCTGTTCTTTAACTCAAAGTGCTTTTAGTTCATAAAAAATGCATGGTTTAAACTAACATACATTCAGTTAAATAATCACCCTGTCTTCAGTTTTTAGCCGAAACCCCTCATTATATAACCTGGCTGGTTAAACGTCACATACATTCCCCAGCAGCACTAAAGTCTCTGTAAATAATACAACAGATGTTAATGCATTGAAAGCTGCATTGTGGATTCTTTGTCCTGTATAAAACATTAACTAAAATGTAACATACTGTAACATTTGGCAGTCAGTGTGTTGAACTGAGAACATTTAGTTTCCCATCTGAAGGGGCAAGAAGTGGCCTTCCCTAGGTCGCTAAAATGCAGCGCCATTGACTAAAGTCTACATTGCTGCTTTGAATGCGTGGACCCCAGCAAAAAGATAGTAGTGTTTAGCTTTACTTTTGAGTAATCAGGAGCAGGGCTTAGCTACACCTTACTACCCGTTTACATAATACACCCCCCCCCCCTTCTATTTCAGCCGTGTGGAGGTGCGTCTTGGTGAGCACAACATCAAGGTGACTGAGGGTAATGAGCAGTTCATCTCTTCTTCTCGTGTGATCCGTCACCCCAACTACAGCTCCTACGACATCAACAACGACATCATGCTGATCAAGTTGAGCAAGCCTGCCACCCTCAACGCTTATGTGCAACCTGTTGCTTTGCCCAGCAGCTGTGCCCCCGCTGGCACCATGTGTACAGTCTCTGGATGGGGCAACACCATGAGCTCCAGTGAGTACAGCACCTGGGTCAAAGGTTACATGCAACGGTTAATCCTCTTAGCACTGACTATCTGTACAGAAATAAACAAATGACTAAAACACAATGTCATGATGTCTAACCATAACTCTTCCCTTTATCCTCTTTGTTCTTCTCCTCTTCTCTCTTTCTCCTTACAGCTGCCGATAGCAACAAGCTTCAGTGCCTGAACATCCCCATCCTGTCCTTCAAGGACTGTGACAACTCCTACCCTGGCATGATCACTGACTCCATGTTCTGTGCTGGATACCTGGAGGGGGGCAAAGACTCTTGCCAGGTACTCACCACTCTGATCTCAGTGGTCTCCCAATGAAGACTTCACAATTATTTTAGTTTAACTGATACAGAAATATGAACACATATTCTCTTTCTATCTGTGTCTCTCAGGGAGACTCCGGTGGCCCTGTGGTGTGCAACGGTCAGCTCCAGGGTGTTGTGTCCTGGGGTTACGGGTGTGCCCAGAAGAACAAGCCTGGTGTCTATGCCAAGGTAAGATTTCCTGTACAGTTTGAGGAATACATCAACAGGCATACATCACAGTGGAATAATTATGTAGATTGCTGGTTCTAATACTATTTTACCTCCCACTGAATGTACTGATATCTCATATCTCCTTCTCTTCCTTCAGGTGTGCATCTTCAAAGACTGGCTGGCCAACACCATGGCTACTTACTGAGTCTGATCCATAACTTTGGACCTCCAACATGCTTGCATAACTTTACATCATCTTGTGCAGTTCAACTAACTTATCTAACAGTTCATCCAGCTGATGTACTGGAGATGACTAATGACAAATAAAACCTTTCCCATAATTCCATTGTACTGAGTTAAAAAAAAATCATGCCTGCAGCATAAAGCAGACATTCATGAATCATAGTGAAATACATGATTCTGTAAGGCACCAAGGCAATGTTGAGTGTAATTGGAATATGTATATTTATTATGGTTAATCAAGTTGAAATTACAGCATAAATAGTGCAGCCATATTAAATAAATAATATTAATACACATTTCTTAAAACTAATACATATCATCCTATATGGATAGGGCCAAACTGAAATATTTATAGCGGAAAAGGTACATGTGTGCATTGCTATGAAATTCATGCAGTATTATTATGTAACTGCATCCTAATATAGTTTTCATGATTCAGTTATGCTGCAAACACACAGATTTGCGAATGTATTGCTGTATGGTATTTTTCCCTCAAAGAACACACGGTCAGTATCACAACTTCAGCACTTGCTGAGTGCAACGTCTGACAATAACTAGTAAACTACTTCCTATTGTATTGCTTTGAATGATATGCCTTGTCAACACCTTGCAAAGGGATCCAATCGTAATAATCATATAAACTGCCTTCCATTAGTCAAATCTCCTGTACAGAACACTGGGATATGGCACACTTCCCTGAGACAAATTGCAAGCCTTTGAACTGGTCTTATTGGTTCCCACCATCCCGTGATGCTCTCGGCCATGGCCAGAGCTGAATGTCCAACTGACCCGGTCAGGACAAATATTCAAGGGTTCCGATAAGATGGCCGTATGTGAAGTCACACTTGCAAGAGAGTTTGATTAAATTAAGCTTTAATTCTCTCAAGCTCTTAATGAAAATCGCCTTACACAGTCAGAAATGTCTGACAATACCAGCGACCCATGTCTACTATCCAAAGACAGACTCTTAAAAAATGGAAGAAACAGCTAGCCTAACTTCAGAAGTCAGCTAGCCTAAATTCTGATCCCAACTACCAATCTATCAACAATTAATTGGCGACTGACTCTGACAGTCCTTCTCCAGTGAGAAGCCCCAAGGCTAGCCCAGTTTTCAAGATAAAGAAGAAAGAAATGTCTCTTCTCGATGTACAGGCAAGTATAATTCAAGTCTTCAAAGAAAGAGCAGAAAGCTTAGAATAGATGGTACGGGAAAAAACAACCTCCATCGAAGAACTGAAGACTTCACCTAACTTGGCCTTAATTAAAATTCAAGATCAAAAGAAGGAAAACCAAATATTGATTACACAATGCAACCAAGATAAAAAAAAACATACTGATAATTACTGGAGTTCTGAAACTCAGTTTCTGAGTGGAGCAGAGACCAATAGGGAGCTTTGAATTTGAATGTACGCAATCGGCGCCAACCAATGAGAGTGCAGCAGCACATGTATATATAGTGCTATAGTGCTCTGTTCCACTCATAAAATTGAAGTTACAGAACTCTAGTAACTATCATTCTGTTTAGCTGAGCACCGCCCATAGGGGGAGCTCTGCTCCTATTGGTTTAGGGCAGAGCTAATTATTGCCGAGATGTACTCTCAAACAGACATAACACATCACAAGGCAAAGCTAGGTCGAGTCTGGATAACACTGAGCATGGCCGTGTCCCATAGTGGATACACAACAGTGGAGCTGTGAGGGCAAACGGGGACGACAAATACCACAGGTCCCGTGTAAAACAAAGGTTTATTTTAAAGCACACACTGTAACATGGGAAAAGGGGCTGAGCAGAACCAAAGTGAAGAAAGTGAAAAACCATTCTAACTAATCTAACCTACTAGTGTGATCATCTAGTCTCTCTAAGTCCTCAAAATACAGAGACTGGTCTGCCCAGAATCGTACCTAGAGTACAGTGGATATGGAAAGTCCTCACCCTGTTAAAATGCCAGGCTCTTGTGATGTAAAAGAATGTGACAAAGATAAATCATGTCCGAACTTTTTCCACTTTTATTGTGACCTATAACGTGAACAACTCAACTGAAAAACAATCTGAAATCTTTGAGGGGAAAAAAAATAACCTGGTTGCATAAGTGTGCACACCCTTAAACTAATACTTTGTTGAAGCACCTTTTGATTTTAGGTAGGAGTCTATTAGCATTTTTTGGGTAGGAGTCTAATATTGGGCACATCTTGACGTGGCAATATTTGCCCACTCTTCTTTGCAAAAGCACTCCAAATCTGTTACATTGCAAGGACATCTCCTGTGTACAGCCCTTTTCAGATCACCCCACAGATTTTCAATTGGATTCAGGTCTTTTTTTTAACCTATTTCTCAAACCAATTATTTTTTTACCTATTTACAACATTAAAAATATTTCTCTGACGCAAATCTGGCCACAAATGTCATTCATTCAGTATTCAACTACAGTGGTCTAAATAGATTAATAAAATGAAATCCATATGAAAAGGAACAGTACAAAATGTGATTTTACTTGAGAAATGTTTTCATACAAAAATCTCTTTTACTGTTTAGAAATGAAAGTACTTCATCTATCTAGCTACCACAACTAATAAAAATAGGTGTCTAAATTCCTCTTATATAATAGTCAAAAGTTGAATATTTCTCCCATGTTAATTGCACACAATGAATACCTTTTCTTAATTTGTTAGCCTGTTACTCTGTTTGCCAAACAACTGAGCATGTCTTGTGAATGACAAGTTATTTACCAATAACAGGCATAAGGATCTGAGGGACTTTGACAAGGGCCAAATTGTGATGGCTGGACGACTGGGTCAGAGCATCTTCAAAACTGCAGCCCTTGTGGGGTGTTCCCAGTCTGCAGTGGTCAGTACCTATCAAAAGTGGTCCAAGGAAGGAAAAGCGGTGAACCGGCAACAGGGTAATGGGCGGCCAAGGCTCATTGATGCACGTGGGGAGCGAATGCTGGCCCGCCTGGTGCGATCCAACAGACAAGCTACTGTAGCTCAAACTGCTGGTATTGATAGAAAGGTGTCAGAACACACAGTGCATCGCAGTTTGTTGCAGAGGGGGCTGCGTAGCCGCAGACCAATCAGGGTGCCCATGCTGACCCCTGTCCGCTGCCAAAAGCACCTACAGTGGGCATGTGAGCATCAGAACTGGACCACGGAGCAATGGAAGAAGGTGGCCAGATCTGATAAATCATGTTTCCTTTAACATCCGGTGGATGGCTGGGTCCGTGCGTGTCGCTTACATGGAGAATGCATGGCACCAGGATGCACTCTGGGAAGGAGGCAAGCCAGCAGAAGCAGTGTGATTATTTTGGGCAGTGTTCCTACTGCGCAACTTACAGGACTTAAAGGATCTGATGCTAACGTCTTGGTGCCAGATACCACAGCACACCTTCAGAGGTCTAGTGGAGTCCATGCCTCGACGGGTCAGGGCTGTTTTTGCGGCAAAAGGGGGACCTACCCAATATTAGGCAGATGGTCATAATGTTATGGCTGATCGGAGTATGCTGCTACAGCTACTGATGATAATCTATTTTCTACTGCCCTTACCCATATGTAACTACACAAACCCTCAACTCTTCAACTTGGTATTGATTCTCCCTGTATACTGCTTAGCCAAATTATAGTTTTCTGAATCATGTGTTTATTCACTGTAATTTGATTTTCTTCATACATTTTTTATTTACTTTTAACAGCATTTTTGGAAAAGGCCTCATTCCTATGTAAGCATTTCACATTTACACTCTAACGGTTTTTGGAGGAACTTGTGCCAGGTGTATTTTTACTAGGATTTTCCGACCAAAACCACTTTGGCTGGTGTACAAAGCGCTGCTTGGCCTTCAGTAGACTGTATGTTTGTCAACCGGTTACACAGCATGTGAACCCCCCAGCTGTGTTGCATTCATGTTCCGTCTAGGTACTCCACAGTCTGAAAAGACTCAATCTCAAATTGCAATATTTTCTCCTTTTGTAGAATTAAATTGAATCTAGATGGCAAAAACTTGCACTTAATAGAGAAAAAGGTGCAGAAAGAATAAGGTGCAGTGGTCTCTTAATTTTTTCCGGAGCTGAATATATATACAGCTAAGTATGTACTTACTAAGTATGGCTATGATGTGTTGAACATATAGTCACTTTAATAATATTAATGGATTGAATGTATAATGTGGGCTCGATACATGACGTAATCTAATTTCTTAACAGTAAACCAGACATAAATACCATAAACTAAAAGGTCAAGTTAAATGCATCCAAGAAACTTATAGATTCACATATTTGTTTGTCTGCTGTAATTACCTTATTATCTAAACAAAACTAAACTTCTTTTACTACATCTTCAATAAAACTGTCTAAATACTTCTGTCTTCTGCTAATGGGGTGACTAGATATAACGAGTCAAGTTGAAACATTTGATTTAAAACATAAAATGCTGGAGTATAGGACATATTCAAAATGTTTTGCTTTACTGCCAAAATATATGGTTAGAGGAGTGTATATCTAGCTTTTTGCAGCTTTTAGGGTCAACATTTGAACTTTTTGGAACTTACTATGTCACATGCTCATCTAGGCAGATCAACGGTTGCCCCTGATTGGCTATTTTTTTTACCAATAAAACAGTTCAATGAAACAGGACAGCACAACCGACTCATATAAAAGGCTGCAGGCAAATGTTTATCATCGCAGCGACTGGAATGCAAAAATGATTTCTCTTGTCTTTCTTCTGCTCATTGGAGCCGCTTGTGCGTATAAACATTATCTTGGAGAAATTTACAGGAATGTCTATAAATCTGCCATCCAACATATTACATTTTCATAAAAATTTCCATTGAGTATCAAATATAGCTAAGAATCTGCCTTCTCTCTATTTCCAGTTGCCACAGAGGATGACAAGATCGTTGGAGGGTATGAGTGTACGTCCTACTCCCAGCCCCATCAGGTGTCTCTGAACTCTGGATACCACTTCTGTGGTGGCTCCCTGGTCAACAAGGACTGGGTTGTGTCTGCTGCTCACTGCTACCAGTCGTAAGTAGCCTACCAACTACCAGCAAAATATTCTCTCATAGCTACATAGGCATTGTAACAGTGAGAACCTAACAAATGCAACTAATCTCTCCACCACTTCTATTTCAGCCGTATTCAGGTGCGTCTTGGTGAGCACAACATTGCCATAACTGAGGGTAATGAGCAGTTCATCTCTTCTTCTCGTGTGATCCGTCACCCCAACTACAGCTCCTACATCCTTGACAATGACATCATGCTGATCAAGCTGAGCAAGCCTGCCACCCTCAATGCTTATGTGCAACCTGTTCCTCTGCCCAGCAGCTGTGCCCCTGCTGGCACCATGTGTACTGTCTCTGGATGGGGCGACACCATGAGCTCCAGTGAGTACAGCACCTGGGTCAAAGGTTACATGCAACGGTTAATCCTCTTAGCACTGACTATCTGTACAGAAATAAACAGATGACTAAAACCCAATGTCATGATGTCTAACCATAACTCTTCCCTTTATCCACTTTGTTCTTCTCCTCTTCTCTCTTTCTCCTTACAGCTGCCGATAGCAACAAGCTTCAGTGCCTGAACATCCCCATCCTGTCCTTCAAGGACTGTGACAACTCCTACCCTGGCATGATCACTGACTCCATGTTCTGTGCTGGATACCTGGAGGGGGGCAAAGACTCTTGCCAGGTACTCACCACTCTGATCTCAGTAGCTCACATCTTCACTTACAAATTTTAACAATTGAGCAAACAGTCTTTTCCAGAGTAACTCACAGGAGCTATTAGGGTCCAGTGGTCGGCATAGGTACACAATGAAGAAGTTATCATCTTGTTTGCTCTGCGATTTGGTTACTGGTCAAATGATGATCTAAACACTGCTTGCTGCTCCCAGATGACTTCAGTATTTTGTTCAGTTCAGTGGATAGAGAAATATCAACAAGTATTATTATTTTTCTCTCATTCTCTCAGGGAGACTCCGGTGGCCCTGTGGTGTGCAACGGTCAGCTCCAGGGTGTTGTGTCCTGGGGTTACGGGTGTGCCGAGAGGGATCATCCTGGTGTCTACACAAAGGTGAGGCTGAAAGAGTTTTCCTCTACTGTTTAAGGAACACATCAAGAAATAACCCTAATGTCATCCTTCTACTTGTCTTACTCTACTGTAGGTGTGCCTCTTCAACGACTGGCTGAGCAGTACCATGGCCACATTTTGAGTCTGATCCTAGATTCAGATCTACAGCTTTTCTTTTGGCATCATCCTGTGCAGTTCAATACTGAAAAATATTGAAAATGTAACATTATTTCAGTGTACTGAGTTTACATCACGGAAACGTTGATTGCAAGTGCAATGCTCACATTGGTTCCAGTTAATAAAGCTGTGCAACATGAACAATATACAGCCAAATTGAATTATTTACATAAACATTCCTTATCACTTAACACTAGTGGAAATGGGCCTACATGGAAGGGGCCAAATTTAAATGTTTGGAACCTAGTTAGTTTAGGGATTTGAACAAGCAACATTTCATGTGCTGATCGAATGCTGTTCACCACTAAGCTATCTGCTGCCCCACACCCCAAAGACAGACCATGATTTTTATTATTTAAAAATCGAATCCAGCTTATCTCTCTCAATAATTTATAGAAAATTAAGCTATTACACCTAAGCCACTAAGCAATGAATATTATGCTAATATTTAACTATTGTCTGTAGCATCACTTTAGCTAGACTGAATCATTCATGTCTCTGACAAGCTATCTACTGGACTGACCAACTTTCCTGTTGAATTTGTAATCTTTCTGCTCAAATCTGCACCACAAAAAATATTATAGTTTATATATAGTATCTCACAAAAGTGAGTACACCCCTCAAATTTACCTCAAATTTACAAATATTTTAGTATATCTTTTCATGTGACAACACTGAAAAAATGGGGAGTTCATTGAGGGAACCATGAATGCCAACATGTACTGTGACATACTGAAGCAGAGCATGATCCCCTCCCTTTGGAAGACTGGGCCGCAGGGCAGTATTCCAACATGATAACGACCCCAAACACACCACCAAGACGACCACTGCCTTGTTAAAGACTCTGAGGGTAAAGGTGATGGACTGGCCAAGCATGTGGCCTCAAAAGGAGCGCAAGGTCTCTAACTTCCACCAGCTCCGTGATCTCGTCATGGTGCAGTGGAAGAGGACTCCAGAGGCAACCTGTGAAGCACTGGTGAACTCCATGCCCAAGAGGATTAAGGCAGTGCTGGAAAATGATGGTGGGCACACAAAATATTGACACTTTGGGGCCAATTAGGACATTTTCACTTAGGGGTGTACTCACTTTTGTTGCCAGCGGTTTTGACATTGATGGTTGTTTGTTGAGTTATTTTGAGGGTACAGCAAATCTACACTGTTATACAAGCTGTACACTCACTACTTTACAGTTTTGTAACATGAAAAGATTCACTCAAATATTTAAAATGTGAGGGGTGTACTCACTTTTGTAAGATACTATATATATATATATATATATATATATATAGTATATATATTTAACTTTGGTCATGTCAAAGTTACTTTTTACAACTCATGAAAAGAAATGACCAGAAAGTGTAAGGCTCAAAAACAATTAGCTCCAAGAAACAAGCACTTATCTGTGCTTATTATAGGATGTATTAGTTTACAAAATCTGACTTCTATATAACATATTAGATTTGTTAGTAAAAGACAACACTGAGCAAATAAGAGACTGACATTCATCACCCTCTGTGTACATCTGGGTACATTCAGAATAGTGCAATGTTCCAGACCAAATGCAATTTGTGAAGATAGTGGAATTAATTACTACCCGTTTTGGGGGATATATCTATACCTCTGATTTGAGTTCCAGGAACTCAGATCAGCTGGTGAAGTTTGAGTGAGGCTGGAGTATAGGTATGTACTGGTCACTGACAATTTGTCTCCCTCTGACGGAGGCCTGGACAGTTGCAAGGCTATCAGTCTGCCTCTACAGACTTTGCTCTGAAAAGTACCCCCACCCCTTACCTTCACAATTTGTTATAAAACCAGGAATGGAATTTCATGATTTTAGGGGCAAGGCCACTCGGCCCTAAGCATTGAAAGTTCTCATGAGTGGGCTCATGGGCATCATTCTAAAATGGAAAAGTTTGGAACCGGCAAGACTCTTAATTAAGCTAAGAAACTAACTGGGAATATAGGGTCAGGGAGGTGACCAATTACCCAATGGCCACTCAAACAGACTTTCAAAACATCCCTGCTTCTCCATCAATAAGGCCGTTATGGTACAGTGACTGGATGAAAGCCACTACTGTGTAAAAGGCATGTGAAATGCCTCCTGAAATATTTTGAGAGCATGAGAAAAAAATATATTTTTGGTCTGGTGAGAACTACATTTATTATTAGGCCATGAAGGCCAAGCACTACATCTGTTGAAAACAAGTTACCTCTTATCATCTGTCTAATATCATCATGGTGATGGAAGCATCTCAGCTACAGGCTGATTGGTGGGGTGATGCTAAGATGGTTATCCTTCTGGAAAGTTGTCCCATCTCCACATAGGAACTCCGAAACCCTGTCATGATTAACCTTTGGGTTCTTGGTCACATCCCCAAACAAAGTCTGTCTGACCTGATTCCGTCAATAATGTATTCAGTTAAAAAACTGATTTCAGGTCTGTTGGTAGCAGCTGTACAGCAGTGTGAACTCACGTAAAAAGGCTCCAGGCTAAAACAGATGGCACTGAGTCATTCAGTTGGTGGCACCTGGTTGCATCCCCCAATTCTTTGGGAATCTAATAATATTTGGCATATTAGTTTATTTGCACATAAAGATGAATTCAACCATTTCATTAGATTGTACACTCACCTAAAGGATTATTAAGAACACCTGTTCAATTTCTCATTAATGCAATTATCTAATCAACCAATCACATGGCAGTTGCTTTAATGCATTTAGGGGTGTGGTCCTGGTCAAGACAATCTCCTGAACTCCAAACTAAATGTCAGAATGGGAAAAAAAGGTGATTTAGGCAATTTTGAGCGTGGCATGGTTGTTTGGTGCCAGACGGGCCGGTATGAGTATTTCACAATCTGCTCAGTTACTGGGATTTTCTAGGGTTTACAAAGAATGGTGTGAAAAGGGAAAAACATCCAGTATGCGGCAGTCCTGTGGGGGGCGAAAATGCCTTGTTGATGCTAGAGGTCAGAGGAGAATGGGCCGACTGATTCAAGCTGATAGAAGAGCAGCTTTGACTGAAATAACCACTCGTTACATCCGAGGTATGCAGCAAAGCATTTGTGAAGCCACAACACGCACAACCTTGAGGCGGATGGGCTACAACAGCAAAAGACCCCACCGGGTACCACTCATCTCCACTAAAAATAGGAAAAAGAGGCTACAATTTGCACGAGCTCACCGAAATTGGACAGTTGAAGACTGGAAGAATGTTGTCTGGTCTGATGAGTCTTGATTTCTGCTGAGACATTCAGATGGTAGAGTCAGTATTTGGCGTAAACAGAATGAGAACATGGATCCATCATGCCTTGTTACCACTGTGCAGGCTGGTGGTGGTAGTGTAATGGTGTGGGGGATGTTTTCTTGGCACACTTTAGGCCCCTTAGTGCCAATTGGGCATCGTTTAAATGCCACAGCCTACCTGAGCATTGTTTCTGACCATGTCTATCCCTTTATGACCACCATGTACCCATCCTCTGATGGCTACTACCAGCAGGATAATGCACCATGTCACAAAGCTCTAATCATTTCAAATTGGTTTCTTGAACATGACAATTAGTTCACTGTACTGAAATGGACCCCACAGTCACCAGATCTCAACCCAATAGAGCATCTTTGGGATGTGGTGGAACGGGAGCTTCGTGCCCTGGATGTGCATCCCACAAATCTCCATCAACTGCAAGATGCTATCCTATCAATATGGGCCAACATTTCTAAAGAATGCTTTCAGCACCTTGTTGAATCAATGCCACATAGAATTAAGGCAGTTCTGAAGGTGAAAGGGGGTCAAACACAGTATTAGTATGGTGTTCCTAATAATCCTTTAGGTGAGTGTATGTTCAACTGCTGTCCCCTAAAGTTCCTTGCAAAGTATTCATCCCCTTTGGCGTTTTTCCTATTTTCTTGCATTACAACCATGAAAATAGATTTTTATTCTGATTTCATGTAATGGACGAATACAACATAGTCCAAATCGCTGAAGGGAAAAAATTACTAATTATAATTTTTTTAATTAAAACTCAAAATGTGAGCGTGTATTCAACCCCCTTGCTATGAAGCCCTAAATATGATCTAGTGCAACCAATTACCTTCCGAAGTCACATAATTAGTTAAATAAAGTCCACCTGTGTGCAATCTAAGTGTTACATGATCTGTCACATAATCTCATCCAATATACACCTGTTTTGAAAGGCCCCGAGTCTGCAGCACCAATAAACAAGGGGCAGCACCAAGCAAACGACACCATGAAGACCAAGGAGCTCTCCAAACAGGTCAGGGACAAAGTTTTGGAGAAGTACAGATAAGGGTTGACTTATAAAAAAATCTCAGAAACTTTGAGCACCCCATGGGGCACCATTGAATCCACTAAAAAAACTACAAAATATGGTACCACAACAAACTTGACAAAAAACTGCCGATAACCCTGAAGGAGCTGCAATGGAAATTGGAATATTTGTCTGTAGGACCACTTTAAGCTGTACAGTCCATAGAGCTGGGTTTTACAGAAGAGTGGCCACTGCTTAAAGAAAAGAAATAAGCAAACACGTTTGGTGTTTGCCAAAAGACACCCCACATATGGAAGAAGATACTCTGGTCACCGCTCATCACCCCGAGAAGACCCTCCCCACAGTGAAACATGGTGGTGGCAACATCATGCTGTAGAGATGGGAAAACTGATCAGAATTGAAGAAATTATGGATGGGACAATATACAGGGAAATTCTTGTGGGGAACCTGTTTCAGTCTTCCGAAGATCCAGAGACCTACCAGCAGGACAATGACCCTACGCATACAGCTAAAGCAACAGTAGAGTGGTTTAAGGGGGAACATGTAAATGTCTTGGAATAGCCTAGTCAAAGCCCAGACCTCAATCCATTGAGAATCTGTGGAATGTCTTAAAGACTGCTGTACACCAGCGAAACCCATCCAGCTTGAAGGAGTTGGAGTAGTTTGGCCTTGAAGAATGGTCAGAAATCCCAGTGGCTAGATGTGCCAAGGTTAAAGAGACATACCCCAAGAGACAAGTCGCTTTAATTTCTGCAAAAGATGTTTCTACAAAGTATAGTTTATATATAGCAACAACAGAAGGAAAACCCTGCATAGTTTGTATGTAAGGTTTTTGTGAATGAAGTCTTGTTTCTTGTTGGTTTCAAAATAAGAAATATTTTGCATCTTCAAATTTGAAGGCATGTTGTGTAAACGAAACGATACAAACCCCCCCAAAAAAATCATTTTTAATTCCAGGTTATGTATTATGTGACAGATTTGTCTTCTCTTAATTGAACTACTTGTCTGAATGTTGCAATTTTTTTTTATTTTCAGGCATAAGATGTTTGATGAAAAGTATGATGACTCTGACATCATTGATACAGTGAATAACTACTAAGTCCACCCCAGCAGCAAAGGTAGAAGTGGATCTCCTGGAGAATGTGACCCTTAACATCGTTGTGACAGATGAGTGAATTCCATGTGCATTCCACAGGTCAGGTTTCTACTCAATTGAGTGATAAAAATTCAAGAAAAACAAGAATAGGAAAGGCTTTTATATAAGGTTTGTTATATGAAAACGTCCTGAATGATGGACATGTTCAATCTAGCACCTTCTCCCATTGACTGCCTTGGACATTTTATGGCTGAACTAAAGCATCTTTATTACCTATTGCTTCATCATTAAGATTAGCATTGTAAGTGCTGATGATGATGCTATTCATACATCTGTTAGGATGTCTCTATTGCTGGTATCCTTTAAATGTGATAACCTTCTTTATGACATCTCATTTCTACTTTTCACAATTCACACTATATGGATGAACTGGTAACTGTTAGGTGGATGCTTGGGAAATGCATAATTATTAAATGTATTGAGGTACCCTGTATTTCAAAAAAATGTCAAGTAATGGTATTCCATTTTATATTAGCCAATTATTATGTTCTCTAAATCTTAAATGTTGGAGCATTCTTTTTATTGAGTAATTGTAATAAATAAAAACATGCAGGAAGCATTAGGACTCAAAGATGTAATAACTTTATTGGAAAGATGTCCCTTTGTCTCTTTGCATATATCAACACCTGCACAACGCCTTTGCATTTATCAATACCTGCACAAAATCTTCACTATCTTTCTGTGTGGTTGGGATGGGGCAGGCTAGTAGTTGGTGATGATGTCATGGATCCATGGCAGCAGGGAACAGACCTTGGTGTAGACACCAGGGAAGTTGGGCTGGGCACAGCCAATACCCCAGGACACAATGCCATGCAGCTGTCCATTACAAACCAGGGGACCACCAGAATCACCCTGGTCGACATAAGGATAGAGAGAAACGATGCACTAATAAATAAATGAACAAACAAACAAACAAAATGATTTCTTCATGAAATTTCATGGGGTATTCTCCTTACCTGACAGGAGTCCTTGCCTCCCTCCAGGTATCCAGCGCATACCATGGTGTTAGTGATCTGGCCAGGGTAGGAATTCTCACAGGCCGTGTTGGACAGAATGGGGATGTCCAAACACTGGAGATTAAATGGGTTGAACACTGACAGATAGAGACAGAGCAAAGACAAATGTTATTTTCAGGTAGTGGAAGGATGCAGTCGTCCTTGCAGCCGTCAGATCAGACCCCCAGAACCACCCCATCCTATTATGTCATAACTCCACACGTACCAGAGTCAGAGTAGATGTTCCCCCACCCAGACACCACACACATGTCCCCAGCATTGGGGCAGGCAGTAGGCAGGGCGACGGGCTTGACAAACTCGTTGACTGTCACAGGGTGGGCCAGCTTCAATAACATGATGTCGTGGTCTAAGGTCTGGTAGTTGTAGCTCTGATGCCAGTAGATGGCATCTACAGACATGTACTGCTCTGTGCCCTCGTGCTGCCAGATGTGGTGGTCCCCCAAGATGGCAAGCTGACTCCAAGGACTGGAGGGAGCGAGTAAAAGATGGTGAGACAGAGTAACAACAGAAGGAAAACCCTGCATAGTTTGTATGTAAGGTTTGTGTGAATGAAATAACAGAGAATGAGTAGCCTAAGAGAGGTCAGTATAGGGAAATATAGTTGACTGGGACCTTGCAGAACTCACTTAATCCAGCAGTGGGCAGCAGAGACGATCCACTGGTCATTGATGAGGGAGCCACCACAGAAGTGGTAGCCGATGTTCAGAGAGGCCTGCCAGGGCTGGGAGTGAGCCTTACACTCATAACCCCCCACAATCCTGTCCTCCAGTGGAGTTGCCACTGAATGAGAAAGAAAGGTGTATGGAGAGATAGGATATGGGAAGAAGGTGACATGAGAGAGAAATGCAGAAGAGCCAGTGTTTTCAGTGTTTGTTGGTAAAATATTTGTGTTGATGTGTGTGTTTCTGTGTATTACCTGCAGCCCCCAGGAGTGTGAGTACAATCAGACTAATCATTGCTGCTGAGTCAAGTCTTCTCTAAACCAGACTGGACATGTGCACTCTGATACACTGGCTCCTTTTATACCCTTTATACGCCCCTTCCTGACCCTCAGGTCCCTCCTGCCTAATGCCCCACCCCAAATTCTCCTGCACTTTTCTTATCACAAACCCCCTCCCGGCCTTTCCCTTCGTCCAGGTACCCAGAGCAAGTCCAGGAGGTGAGTTGGGCAGGGTCCTGATGGGGTGGAGACCAAGCACTTATGGTCCCTGCAGATCTGAGAAATGACCTATGTGGTTATGTGAATGTGTAATGGTAAACCATAAAGTGGTTGCACACATTTAATTGGAGACAACAAGATGAGTGATCCAAATTGTAGCCTAGTTTAGCTATTAAATTAGTTAATTTGTCACATTCTTGGTGAAAAAACACATTCTGCTTAATGAGCTTTAAAATTGCAAGCTTGCATGACCAGTAACACGCTTATCTCTTAATACATCCATGGTAAAACGAAACTTTGAAGGAGGTTTATGGCCATGGTAGAAAAAGGACAATGAGATTTATTGCGATACAAACTACATTTCTCAACTATAAACCATGAGCAAGTTGAATTATTTTACAAACAGTCTTTTAAACAGTATAGTTTTAGTGTGTTAGTGCTCAACAAAACCATTGAATTCATTAGGGAGACTGGGACAAATAGTAACAAGAGTCTGATGTAATGTATACTGTTGGTCTAAATCTTTTGCATTGCTTCTGGATACATTATATAGCAAATAGCTATAAGAACAAGTTTAAAGTTTGTAGTTTGTTATCCAGCTAATAATTAGCCCAATGTGATCATTGTTATTGGGACAATTTGTTATTGAAGTAAGTCACAGGTGCAGTTCTCCCAACCTTGGATCGTTGGGAAAGGACGTGTGTTTAAACAGTTCTGATGTTGGCCAGATTTTCAAATTGATATATGCATGCCAATAACGTGTTAGAATTGTTTAGCTGAAAAGGTCTTTATTCTAGTTTTGATTAACTTGGATAAGATGCCTGGGGTATGTTTCATATGTATCTTTGACTGGATGCAGTGACATGTGAACATCTTATCCCATTTACTGTAGATTGTCAAAATCTGCAGACTCAGTTTAGTGTATCATGTATATTGTGAACTTGTTAATAACATTTTTGTGAAGTCTGCCTTCTCTTTTTATTGTAGTATAATGTTTCCATCTCATTGTCAAACTAATCACTTTTAAAAAGTATAGCATATATCATAACTGTCCACATTTGATCAACCATAACAATTCAGTAATAATGTAATTAGCCGATGCTCAATACCAGACCACACCAGTTTGGGCTACATTCAACTGGAGATATGTTCCTGCTTATAATTTCCAATATTTGATTGGTTATTGTTTGTCAACCAATACAGTCCCCTCCAGAAATATTTGAGCCCTTGGTAAAGGTAAGCAAATTTTAACCTTAAGGCAATGACAATGTCATTATTATTCATCAGTATGATCATACACTGCAAATCTCGCTCCAAATTGGGAGGTTTAAATACAACTATTGTTATTTGCTAAATCCCAGAAGTGCAGCTTTAAATAAGCAATATTCTGTATTTCTGTGGATGAACGGATGTCCATGAGCAGGATATCAAAGTTGCATGTCAACAGCTTACCCTGAATAAAGGTGGGAAGTGTTGATGAAGAGGAACAGAACTATCATCTGGAAACTGTTCATGTAAGAATTCCTGCTGTATGAGTTTCGTTGAGACCTCTGGCAACTACTTATAGAGAACACAAACATGTTGATCTCACAGCTCCTGTATTACAGGGCAAACTGAATACTGAGAATACTACAGAATACTAGCAGGAATACGGAAGGCTCTTTTAGTGAAAGGGAAGTGCAACAGGAAAGAATGATTTTCAGATGCATAAACGCAAGGTTGGAAAGCAAACCATATTTGTTGGATGGACACAACTTGTTGCCCCCATAAATGAGTGCAGTAGACGTGGACCTTTTGATATGTTATATGGCCAAACACGGGTTTCATGTTCCTGGGTGTCAAATGTCCCAACAAAACGGCAAATGTCTTTCATGTTCAGACTGACAATTCCAGGTTAATCATCAGCTCATAAAGGGGCAAAATAGTGGTGTGTAAAATTAGGCTGGTGATCAGGACTGACTGGTGTCGTGGATACAGTGAGAGGGGAGGGCAGATAGGTAGAGTATAAATAAAGGCCATGTGTTTGTTCTTTGATCAGCCAGTGTTCACCAGACAGACTGACACCATGATACAGCTTGCCCTATTACTGCTGGTTGGAGCTGCTGGTAATTAAATACACATAACACACACACATACACAAACAAATACACACACCATGTACTCCATACTCTCAAAAACTGAGAAATGCTGTTCATTCACTGTGCTTCAGGTAACAAGCCATCCTCTTGTGGTCACTTTGTATGTAAATGGTACCTCTTTGTGTGTGTTTCAGCTGCAGTGCCCCATGAGAATGGTAAGATCGTTGGGGGCTATGAGTGTGAACCTCACTCTAAACCCTGGATGGCCTCCCTCAACTATGGATATCACTTCTGTGGAGGAGTGCTCATCAATGAGCAGTGGGTGCTCTCTGTCGCAAACTGCTGGTACAAGTGAGTAGCGAATTGGATGGAGGTAGGGGGCGGGCCAATGTGGGCCAAAAGCAAGGCGATTACATGTTTATCTTTAATGTGACTGTTTGGATCTTTGCAAAAAGTGTCATGTAGTTTCTGTTTTTATAATCCTATCTTCCCGTCTTTCCTTTGCTCCTCCTCTCTGTCCCTCTCTTTCTCATCTCTTAGCCCTTATAGTATGCAGATTATACTTGGAGACCACAACCTGCGTGTGTTCGAGGGAACTGAACAGCTCATGAAAACTCAAAATATAGTCTGGCATCCCAGGCAAGCTGCACACAATACACCCATTATTTTTAAGGAGAGCTTGTGAAGACAGTTGAGCAGCGTGTGAGTGAGTTTAAATCATATTATATGATGCAATTGAAATCCCTATATCTCTTCTCTCTGTAGCTATAACTACCAGACCCTGGACTATGACATAATGCTGATCAAGCTGTTTCACCCTGTGGAGATCAATCAATATGTGAAGCCCCTCCCTCTGCCTGCTAACTGCCCAATCGCAGGCACCCCTTGCTCAGTCGCTGGCTGGGGCAACACTGCCTCCGGCGATCAAGGTGATTTTATCTTTACAACAATATACCCTGAGAAATTATCCTAACGATACCCAAACACACTTTGCCTTCATTATCTTATCCACACATACTCTAACAAATCACATCTATATACAGAAAAAACATCTTGGATGACTGAATATCTCTGTCTTTTGCTTATTTCATAGTGAACCTGCCCACACATTTGCAGTGCCTGGACGTACCCATACTAGAGGATGAGAAGTGTCACAATGCCTACCCTGGCCTGGTGACCCCCAGGATGGTTTGTGCTGGATACATGGATGGAGGCAGAGACGTATGCAATGTACGTACAAAATCTCATCTTCATTTCTGATCAGCTCATCCGTATCCTTTTTGTGTCATTATTTTGAAAACATAGTGGTACATATTAGGACCATCATGTCTCCCCTCTCTCAGGGGGATGCTGGCAGTGGTTTGGAGTGTTTGGGGGAGCTTCATGGCCTGGTGTCCTGGGGTCGTGGGTGTGCCTTACCAGGCTACCCGGGAGTCTACGTCAAAGTATGCGAGTACCTTCCATGGATTGATGAGACCCTCAGAGCCAACATGTAATGCCACGTGTAATCTGTATTCACTTCCTGTTTCTGCTTCTTGTTTGATACTAACGCAGAATCAGCAGAGCACAAGCATGTGCAACACAATAAAAAGTCAATTTACGATGTGTCTGTCCAGGAATTTCAATTACATCATCATTTGATTTGTCGTTTAATTTGTTTCATTTCTCATTCTATTTGTTCTTTTCTCATTCAATTGAGATGTTCAATCTCTTTAAAGGAGACATTTGTATGATTTAAACCAATCAAAAGCATAATAATTCCGATAATATTTCAAAGTCCTTAGGGGAAGATGTTATTTGGAATGGAGTACTTGTAGATGCTACCTCAGTGATACTACTTTTTCATGTGTAATTTGGTCTAGGTGTTGTGTAACACCTCCTTGTTGTATTGCACGCCAGAACCACATGGTTTAACACTGGTCACCCCACTTAACATACAGCACCATCCCCAGTTCATGATCCAGACAAAACACAAACAATACAATGAAAATGGAAGAGAGGTGTCTACAGTAAATTAAAGCAGCACACAAAGGAAAAGACAGCATTACCAGTCTCAAAGAGATATTCATTCATTCATCATTCATTTATCAATGAGATAAACATTGTGAATAAATAATGTGAATAAATAATGGCATCTCTTTCAATCAGTGGAGGAATACATGGGTTG